>NC_135665.1:6058501-6366572 GCF_964188315.1 Podarcis muralis | reverse complement strand
CATTCCCAATGATTACAAGAACAAAACCACTGGGAGACTTTTTCAAATCAATACTTACACTTTCCTGGCCATTCAGTTCCATCCATAGCCGGATATTGTTTTTAAAAGTTTGGGATAGATTAGTGGACACACTGGGTTTTCCATAGTCAAAACAAAAAAAATTCCTTCCAGTAGCACCTTAGAGACCAACTAAGTTAGTTCTTGGTATGAGCTTTCGTGTGCATGCACACTTCTTCAGATACACTGAAACAGAAGTTGCCAGATCCTTCTATATAGTGAGAAGGTGGGGAGGGGTATTACTCAGAAGGGTGGTGGGAATGGGTGATTGGCAGATAGCTGTGATGTTTTTCATAGTTAGCTTTGGATAGGATTCCTTGTATCAATGACAGACCTTTCTCCACCGTGCAATGTTCTTTGCAGGCACCAAGTAATAGAGGGAATCCAGTGGTGCCTGATGGCACAATCCTGTGTCTTGAGAGTTAACCTTCATGCATACACAGAGTGCTGGAAAACTGCAAAATAGTGTATTCATGGCAGGGGGGGCAATAAAAGGTCTGTTAGTGTGAAGTGTACCCCACCCACAATAGTCCATGACTGGTGCAGTGGGAAAGTGATGGACAAAGTCCAGTCAGTACAAACCTACCTGGCTTTGAGATCTTTGCGGGACATCCTTCTCTCAGTCCCGCCAATCTCACATGCCTGTTTGGTGAGGATGCAGGAGAGGACCTTCTCAGTGGCTGTTCCCAGGCTTGGGTCTTCCTAGACTAGCTCTCTCCTTGTCCTTCTGTTGGCATCTGAAGACCATTTTATTCCAGTGGCCTTTGGGGAGCTGACTATTTATAAGAAAAGGGATTTTAATGGTGCTGTGCTTTTGTTTATACTGAACTTGTTTACTAGATTTTACAAACTTATTTTTTAATGTATCATTTTAATTTGAGTTTAATTACTTTTAAACTATTATCTTTTATATACTTTTTAGCTTTTTGTGTTTTATCCATGTTTCTTTTAATTTTTTGTGAGCCGCCTGGAGTCCCAGTTCTGGGGCAAAGGTGGGATATAAATAAAGATCGTAATTAATTATAATAATTAATGCATAATTTTAGCTCGAAAAGTTGTGTGGGCGCTTTTGCAGTCAGCTTCCAAAACAATGGGCAGGGGTAATTCTTGAATATGGAGCAAATGTGTTTTCTTTCCTTCCGTGTCTCACTGTCCCTTATGCACAGACAGTGAGGAATCAAGGATGGATGGGCTCATATGTTCTGGGAAATGGTGATACTTCAGAACTTCTTAGCTGGATTGAGAATTCTGGGGTAAGCTTCCTCCTGCCCTTGAGAGGATGTTACTAACCATTTATCAATCTGAGTTAGATCAGTGCCACAAGGGTCTTATCCATTCCAAAAGGCATAGAAGGTGAGTGTAGCCAATAGGGCATCTCAATTATTCAAGGCACACTTCAACTCCAGCATACAGTTGGGGAATCCCTAGAATAATCAGACTAAACGTACTGGTTCAGCAGATAACCCATTTATTTCAGGGATTGCTCTCATGAATGTGAGCGTTTCATGCAAGAGGTGTATGGGAAAACTTCAAAAGCAAGAGTGTTCTTTCTACTAAATATATGACACATTGCTAATAAAATAGGGAAAGGCTATATGTATACTTTTGGCCCACAACTGAACTGCATTGCTGAAAATATAACCAGAGCATGATTTACTGCCCATTGAAATTATGACATTTATTCAAGTCTAGAACTTTACGCACAGTTGACTTGCACAGAGGCTTTTGATGCCTCTGCCAAGGTTATAGAAACAGTACTCTTAAGGTCCAATGGGTGTGAGGCGAAGCATTTACTGTACCCATAAGTCTCGCTTTTCCTCCTAGCCGGTGTCACATTGCTGACAGTGTGAATACAACTTCTCGCTTGATTACTCAGGGAGTTGTCATTCACTTTCATGAAGAGAGGAATGGTTTCTCCCAAAAGGCTAGTGGCCATTGGCTCCTCATCTGGAGTTCAAGATGTTCTCCAAATTCACAGAGGATTAATAACAGGAAGACAAGAATATCAATAGTAGCACATGACTAAGAAGGGAAGGAAACAGCCTCTTGCTGAGAGTGCCATGAAACCCTAGCCTGTTGGAAACTACGAGTGAGTGGCAGGACCTGGTGTGATTTATGGAGTAATTTCAGAATGCCTGATGCAGCTATACATTTTCTCTAGAGAGCAACTGTAAGTTCACACTGTTAAAGGCAAGACTTGAGACTTGGTGGGCTGAGGCTTCACTTACATTCTTGTTTGTAACAGGTGCCTGCTAAGTCGGCTGAAGAATAAGCTATTGAGGTTCAACAAGTTAATAGCAAAAAGAAAAAGCTGGTTGTTGATTAGGGGGGGGGGGAATCCCTTGTCAATCAAGTGGGTAATTCCTGTTGCAGAGTTTCATCTTCAAAATCACAACAGCCATGGACTAAAATCCATGAGAAAAAATAATATTCCAAATATGTCTTACAAACACCTGTAGGATCTCTCTTCTAAGACAAATAGTGATTCCAAGTTTGAATTTGCCTCACATCTTGCTTCTTTAATAATGGCTCCATTTCAAATGACTATTAATATAAGACAGATCTGGGTAACAGCAACAGTCATGTTTTCAAGAAATGGGGATCAACCATTGCTTCCCTAGCTTTGAATCCTTGCTGTAACCTGATGCCTACAGCCCCTAGCAGCGACTAACTCAGCCTGCAGTTAGTTCATCTTACAACTTAGTTTAAATAGGAATATAAAGGTACCCCTGCCCGTACGGGCCAGTCTTGACAGACTCTAGGGTTGTGCGCCCATCTCACTTAAGAGGCCGGGGGCCAGCACTGTCCGGAGACACTTTCCAGGTCACGTGGCCAGCGTGACAAAGCTGCATCTGGCGAGCCAGCGCAGCACACACGGAAACGCCGTTTACCTTCCCACCAGTAAGCGGTCCCTATTTATCTACTTGCACCCGGGGGTGCTTTCGAACTGCTAGGTTGGCAGGCGCTGGGACTGAACAACGGGAGCGCACCCCGCCGCGGGGATTCGAACCGCTGACCTTTCGATCGGCAAGCCCTAGGCGCTGAGGCTTTTACCCACAGCACCACCCGCGTCCCTAAATAGGAATATAGGAAGTTGCTTTATACTGAACCAGACCATTGGTCCATGTAGCTTGGTATTGCCCATGTGGACTGATAGCGGTTCTCCAGGGTTTCAGATAGGGCCTCCTGGCCTACCTGGAGATGCTGAGGGTTGAGCCTGGGGCCTCCTGAATACAAAGCAGTTGCTCTGCCACTGAGCTATGGACCTTCAACCTTAATGGCTACAACAACCAGCCTAATCTTACATAACCTGATGAAGCACTTAGCAGATACTACACTACATAGGTAAAGGGACACCTGACCATTAGGTCTAGTCGTGACCGACTCTGGGGTTGTGGCGCTCATCTCGCTTTATTGGCCAAGGGAGCCGGCGTACAGCATGTGGCCAGCATGACTAAGCTGCTTCTGGCGAATCAGAGCAGCTCACGGAAATGCCGTTTACCTTCCCGCCGGAGCAGTACCTATTTATCTACTTGCACTTTGATGTGCTTTCAAACTGCTAGGTGGGCAGGAGCTGGGACCGAACGACGGGAGCTCACCCCGCCGCGGGGATTCGAACCGCCGACCTTTCGATCAGCAAGTCCTAGGCTCTGTGGTTTAACCCACAGTGCCACCCGCGTCCCTACTACACTACATATCTTGGCCTAAATCAGACTTCTTGGTTCTCTGGTCTGTCAAAAGTGTTCTGGAGAACTCGGAAGCTTGCCCAGTCTTCTGTGACATTCTGGCTGCCCAACTGTGAACTTTCCTCTCCTGATGGACCCTGACAACTGCCTTTGCTTTTTAAATAAAATACCACCATCAAATATTAAACTTTGTTGGATGTCTTATATGGACATCGAGGAATAGCTGTTTTCTGTTGCTTTTCTCCCAGCATCTGATAACTAGTTGCTTCCATTTTTAGATATTGTTGCTAAACAACATTGATATAAAATGAACTGGAGGCAAAGTCGTTAATGCTTAAATAAGAAAACCTTTGTGTGATTTAAGAAGAAGAAAACCCAGCAACCTCAGAGCTGCTGACAGGATAAACAAACTGCGAGTAGACATCGTTATGGAACTGTGATACAATGGCACATAATTACGAGAAAACAAGGATCTGAAGGCATAGCTATTTTCCTGAAAGCACAGCCAACATCTGGAGTAAATTAAACCCTATCATTGCAAATTGTATAAATGAATGTAATAGACAGGTAGACATTTTTATGGAGAGTAAAGAGATTGAATGAAACAGTGACAAAGTGGGAGTATTGAATTAAGAAACAGTTGAAAGGCAGAAGGTCTGATAACGAGTCGTTTCCTGTGCAGGAATTCTTATCTTTATACGTCTGTCAAACCCCCAAGTACTGAATGGTTTTCAGGGAAAGTGGGCGTCAGCCAGGAAAATGAAACTGAATCTCAGTACTTGCAAAGAGCAACAAATATATTAATGGAGAGTTAGAAGGGTCACTGGCTATTAGTGATGGGAGCTAGATTTACATGTGCAAATGGGACTGGCAATTCAAGCTTCCTTTTTAGATGTCCCTGTTGCCTTCTTTACAGTGGACTTCTCTCTGTTTGAAAGGCTGCACAGTCTCAGCTGCTGGGAATCACAAGTAGAGAGACTGTCACTGCACTCAGGCCCTAGTCCAACACTCTAACCCAGGCATAGGCAAACGTGGCCCTCCAGATGTTTTGGGACTACAACTCCCATCATCCCTAGCTAACAGGACCAGTGGTCAGGGATGATGGGAGTTGTAGTCCCAAAACAGCTGGAGGGCCGAGTTTGTCTATGCCTGCTGTAACAACATTGGCTCTTGTGATATGCGCCCCAAGGGAACAGCAAGTTCAGCAATGGTGATGACAGCAGGAAACTCTGGCTCCAGTGATGTTGGTGATGTTTCTCCGTGCCCATAGTTGGACCCCAATTTGCCTAGGGCTGGCACATTTGATTCATCTCGCATTCACTTCATTGAAAGATGTGCCCAAAATTCCAAATGAAAAAGCTAGCATTTTAGCAGAAAATTGAGCTCATGGTGCCAAAGAAGGTTTTGTAAATGGTTTGTTAATTGGTAGGGAAAATGCAAGTATTAAAAGATATTATACGTGAGACTCTTTTCAGAGCAGTATGAGAATATAAGCCCTGTTGCTTTTGCAAGATACTTAATAGATTCTGCTGGTAAACAAAATCTTTTAAAAGGAATACCTGCTATTTAAGTACAGCACTCCACTTTACTACACCATAAAGTACAGGAAATAAATGGAATAAATGCAAACATGTATTTTGAGAATCTTCTGTAACTTCAAACTTTTGAATTTTCCATTGGGATTTTAGAGCACATCAGTGGTATTGTGGGAGTTTGAACATGGAACCTCTGTATTGTTTTTGTGCCCTGGAATTCCTACCTTTCTCAGCTCCAGATGTTGTGGGCATGTGCTGAAACCAGTGCAAGATCTGTTTGAGATTAGTAGGGCTTGCATTATGTATTTCTGAGTATTGTCTCACTGAAAGATGCTGCATTTGAATGAGTAGTGCAGACAGTATTAGAAATCAAGGCACAGTTCACAAGGGACCTAAATACAAGGTGGATGTTTGGGCAAAAATTTTTATATGATAGCATCTCACTTAAGTTTGAGCCAGGCATATCCAGCGACATAAGTGTAAGGATCTTCATCTGAGATACAGGAATAGCATGTGTCTGCTACCCCTCCCTCTTGAACCCATGTTTGGGGAATGCTGTTTCCTCCCACTATGTTTTACCACTCTTTTGTAAGTGTACTCATTCACTGGTATGACTGAAAGTGTTAGTGCAGCGGTGAGGAAGCTGCAGATTTCCTGTTGTTGATTGGACTACAACTCCCCTGATCATTGGCTATGCAGGCTGGGGCTGATGGGAGTTGGAGTCCAACAACATCTGGAGGACCACCCTTGAGCAAATCACATGCAGCCTTCCCAATTATTTTCATGGTAGTTTGGAACAGCTGATAACTGCAGTCATTTACCCACATTACAGTCTTTACCCTTAACTGAACAGTTAAGGAATCCAGAAAGTGGCAGGTGTATAACTGAAGCTGATGGAAGCCAGGCCACAGCATCATCTACAGGCTATAGGGGATGGGGGAAGTTGAGATTACAAGGCCATCTCTCTCTTTCCTTCCCCTCTACTGAAAAACCAGTACCGTTTGGCTTCTCCCCTTGAAATCTATCAATTCCAGCAGGTCTTTGCAAAAACTCTCAAAGAAATAGTGCCTATGTTTTCTTGTTTGCTTTATCCCTCCAAATAATTTTCTTTTTTGTGTCATGCTACCTTACATACCACCCAACATTTCTCTGACGAAAATAGGGACGTCCCATTCCATAATAATTATTTCACTATTTATACCCCACACATCTTACTCTGGGCAGCTTCCAACATATATATAACAAATAATGAAACACTGAACATTAAAAACCTTCCCTATAAAGGATTGCCTTCAGACGGCTTGGTGGGTTGGATGACTCCATAACACTCCAACATTTCTCCAATGAAAATAGGGACATCCTAAGGAAAAGCGGGACATTCCGGGATCAAGTCAGAAACGGGGACGGCTTCTCTGAATCAGGGACATCCCTGGAAAATAGGGACACTTGGAGGGTCTGACTCTGACCTCATCATGTCTGCTGCCAAGCCCAAGACTCTAGCCCAGAACTAGCCAACTTCTAGAAGGTGCCACCTGAAAAACAGTAGTAGTAAACAATAAAACTTTACCCGATTGAGACGAAAATAAATATTTCTCACTGAATACAAAATTTCCTACAGCAGGGCAAGATTGCTTTATTTTCTCAGTGTTTTTCTAGTCTGCTGTTGTATGACCTGGTTTTGCTTTATTTTTTTCAATGATTACAGGTCCTGTATGTCAGACGCTTAGAAAAGCAGGCTTGCAGAAAATATTAAATACAGTATAGTTATTAATTAAGCACGTTACGTAGTTTTTGTGTGCAAGATGTAACTCTAGATGGAGCAGTTCCCTTTATTTAAATATGCGTGTGCTCAGAAGACATGATTTCACTGAGTTAGTGCCTGTAAGACAGACGGCTTGCAGAAATACAACATCATTCTGTTGAAATACTCAGGTATGGGTTAGATTAAAAAGCTGATAAAAAGAGAGGAATAGAAGAGACCTACAGACATGCAAACTTTCCAAAGGTAGTCTGTAAAAATAGTCTTATTATAGATGTATTCAGGGAACAGCTTGCAGTATGGCATTGTCAAGTCATAATTCTCATTTAACAGTGTTTGTGACTGGATCAACAGATAAATGACATTTGGCATTTTAAACTGTGAAGGGGATTTGTTGTTTTGGCCTGTTACTGTGTTATGTATTTTTGTCTTTTCAAGTTGTTAACCACCCCGTGATACTTGGATGAATGGCGGTATATAAATTTAAATAATGAAATAAATAAATTCAATGTGCTGGTTTTAACTTTTAAAGCCATTTGTGATTTGGCACTCAGTTCTTACGGATCATTTCCCCCCATATCAAACTGCTAGGGCAGGGGTCAGCAAACTTTTTCAGCAGGGGGTCAGTCCACTGTCCCTCAGACCTTGTTATATATATATATATATATATATATATATATATATATATATATATATATATTGGGGGGGGGGGGGAATGAACGAATTCCTATGCCCCACAAATAACCCAGAGATGCATTTTAAATAAAAGCACACATTCTACTATGTAAAAACACGCAAGGGAACTTACTTCTGAATAGATATGTGTAGGATCTACAAAAAATGGCATTCAGGAATCTTCTAATAAATTAATGCCTTTGACTTCTGACAAATTGCAAGAGTGCCACAAATAATCTTTGTTCAACCTGGCACGTTCAGCACTCTAGATCAGCAATAAAGTTCATCCAAGTTTAAAAGGCACACTTCTGAATACAGGTTCAAGTACCTCCAATACTCTTTTAACATGCCTTCTTGCAGTAGTTTGTAATTTATGCAAGATGTCAATTACAGGAGCAGCATTTTATTCATGACCTGTTAAAATACCTCTGGCATTCTGACATATCTTCGAAGGATAAATGACCCAGATGAATTGGAAGGAGACATTAGGGAAGTCACTATAAATGGTCACCATTTGCTCTTATAAACCTGAAATGTTGCATTTGATAAAAAGAAAAGAAAGACAGACTAAAAACAATAACAACACAGGCCCCTATTTCTGTCTTTCCTTGTTTATTGTTTATGCAGTGGTAGGAAACAGCCCCCCCCCAAAAAAGTGTGCCTTCCATCTCTTTGTTAACAGAATCCTGTTTCCACTTTCCCACTTAATCTCAGAGTGGCAATGCTCTGAGCAAGGGCTAAATGGAAATCTTAACATCCTAGCACATGGGTCAGGCAAAGTAAGGCCCGGGGGCCGGATTCGGCCCAATCGCCTTCTAAATCCAGCCTGTGGAGTGGGGTTTACTCCCTGGTAAAAGGTAAAAAAAAAGGTAAAGGACCCCTGACAGTTAATTCCAGTTGCAGACAACTCTGGGGTTGCGGTGCTCATCTCGCTTTACAGGCCAAGGGAGCTGGCGTTTGTCTGCAGATGGTTTTTCCGGGTCATGTGGCCAGCATGACTAAGCTGCTTCTGGAGAACCAGAGCAGCACACGAAAACGCCATTTACCTTCCCACTGGAGCGGTACCTATTTATCTACTTGCACTTTGACGTGCTTTCGAACAGCTAGGTTGGCAGGAGCTGGGACCGAGCAACGGGAGCTCACCCCGTCACAGGGATTCGAACCGCTGACCCTCTGATCGGCAAGCCCAAGAGGTTCAGTGGTTTAGACCACAGCGCCACCTACGTCCCTTGCTTCCTGGTAGGGATGGACCAATCCACCAATTTTGGCTTTTCAATGGGGAGAAGATGTACGCATCATGTAAGATGGAAAGTGATCCAGAGATTGGGGAACTTTTGCCCCTTTCTGCAAGGGGTGAGAGGAGATGTCATCATAACCAATCTCATTCTTAGTTCTGCACCAAGCGTAACAAGTGTGGTGCCCTTCAAAAGTTGTGGACTCCATCATCCCTTCCCATTGGCTGTGGAGACTGGGGCTGATGGGAGCTGGGGCTGATGATTGCTTTTAGGAGGAACTGTCACTTAAGGTAAAGGTAAAGGTACCCCTGCCCGTACGGGCCAGTCTTGACAGACTCTAGGGTTGTGCGCCCATCTCACTTAAGAGGCCGGGGGCCAGCGCTGTCCGGAGACACTTCCGGGTCACGTGGCCAGCGTGACAAGCTGCATCTGGCGAGCCAGCGCAGCACATGGAACGCCGTTTACCTTCCCGCCAGTAAGCGGTCCCTATTTATCTACTTGCACTTTGACGTGCTTTCGAACTGCTAGGTTGGCAGGCGCTGGGACCGAACGACGGGTGCGCACCCCGCCACGGGGATTCGAACCGCCGACCATCTGATCGGCAAGTCCTAGGCGCTGAGGCTTTTGCCCACAGCGCCACCCGCGTCCCAACTGTCACTTACCCACCAGTAAAAAGCTCACACAGTAATAACCACCAGTTATTTAAATTTGTTAAATAATGTACACTTAATGATGAACGAATTCACATGGCAGAGGGGGGGGGGGAACAAAATAATTAAAAATATATATCTATACTCCTGTGACTAATTTAATCTTGACAGAAGTAATTTTGCTCTGGGTTCTGAATGGCTTTTATTCCCTTTCCTGGAGCTATGTGCACGTTTTACATGAGACTTCTACTTTCCACAAGGAGTTGGATTTAAGAGAACTTGCTGAGAGGTATTGAGTTTTACAGAGTTATGTCAGGTCTAATTGAATTCTCAGAATAACAATTTCATTTAGAGCGCATGAGAATTATTTAGATACGAAGTCTCTTTCTATAAAATACTACCAGTCTAGCTGCAGTCTTGGTTCAAGCGTCTCCTTCCAATGCACTAAATTTTAAATGGCAGCAGGAAGAGTTGACTGGTGGTCTAAGGAGCTGCAGTGCTCTAAATCATTATTTGCAGATGCTGGCTGCCACCTAATCTTTCCCAATAAATCTCTTACAAAACTCTTTCAAGGCCCGGTATCCCCTCTCAAAGAAGTGTGTGGCTCTTGAGGCAATATTAGACTAGGAGAAACTAAATCTGGATGTTTGGTCTGAGCGAGAAAGACGTATTTCAAAGCAACGAGGTAAAACAAATGAGAACCAAGTCATGATTTTCAGACCCAGAGAAATCTGAATCTCTGGCAAAGAACTGCTGAGCTCTAGTCCACAGGTTAAGAGGGGAGGAAATCTGTTTATTCTTTCTTCTTTTCTCAATTAACATGGGAGCAAATTGTGAAAATACTTCAAGGGTTCTTCCACTTAACTCTGCATTGATCCTGATTTGTTTTCACAAACCTTACACAGTAGTTAGACTATGTCCTGGTTCTGTTATGTATAAATAGAGGTTCAGGACAATGTTTTGCGACCAGGAGAGTAACACCCTATGTACTTTCAATCTGATGGCCTAGATGCATACATATGCATTGGTCGTTTGTTCCTTTCACAATATCCTTCCTCCAATATACAGGAACATTCTGGGAATACTGAATGGATTGCACAACACATCTTGAGATAGTTAGCAGAGAATATGCTGCCAGAGTCTCGGTAATGACTGCTAGCTGGTGCTTGATATGTCTATGTACAAACCAGTTCTTCCATGTGTCAGTCAACCCCATATATAAAGCAGGCTGCATGGGAAAAATCAGGAGTCAGGAGGGCCATTTTGGTCCAGGGCCTTGAGATTAAAGGGGCGCTCAGATTTAGACAATTGCTTGTTCCTTGTCACTTGATAACTTTCAGAACCTTCTTAAGTACGTTGGACCAAACAGTGGCACACTCTGTCATCTGATGAAAGCATGGATGATTGATCATGCAAGTCTGGCATACTACAGTACTTGTTCATATTATACTCTGCTTGGGATCCAGAAGTTTAAAATATGTACAATGCTCATAGAATTCCAAGGTCCCTCACCTCATAGCCATTTTTAAAATTTGAATTTCTGCTACTGCTAATTTATAGATTCATGTTCATAAACAAAATTAAATGGCTAACTTAACAAAAAGCTTGAGGAATTATTATCTCATTAGCCATTAAGCCAGGAAAATATTGAATCATTTGGCCTTGGCTGTGCTTAACCACTGCTCATTTGTCATTCCTCAGCACACCAATCCAAGTACATGTGCATAGAAGAGGAAGGAAATTACAGAATGCTTATACAATACTAGACAGTTGTTTCAAGCATTAGGAAACATAGTCTTTGCTATAGGAAAATCCAGGTGTGCAAACCTTTGTGGCTAATTGTGTCCCTCCCCATCTCTCTCTTGACATACCACCAGGACAATTTTTATCCAGCTCTGATTTTGTTTAGCTATCTGGGGAGTTTGCATATTTTGGTCTCAATAGCAGCTAGTTTTGTGTCTAGGGAATGTGCAATTTAAAAATTGACTGCACTGGAAAGAATTAATATAAACAAATTAACAGTGACTGCTGTTCTTCTGGGGAAATTACATATTTTTCTTCTTCGAAATGACCTCATTGCTTTAGTTGGCAAGTGGGAGGTAGGCTGACAAGGAAAACAGGCTCCCCCAACCTGATGCCCTCCAGATACATTGAACAGTATCCATTTCCCCCAGCTGGGATAGCCAATTGTCAGGGATGATGGGAGTTGTAGTCCAACAATATAAGGAGGGCACCAAACTGTGGAAGACTGGTGGAAATTAATGCAATTGCAGCATTCCATGCAGATAATTGTTCTTATCATCTTATTCAGTAAAGATGGCCAAAAGGCAACAGAGAGAGAGGTTTAAACTAAACATGAGGAAGAGTCTCTTTCTGCCTGTAGATCCACAGCTACTTCATATGTTCAGCAGGCTTGGCTGTTTCTTGCTGTTTGACAAGTGTTTTTGAGAAACACTTGGGGTTGTTTCAAAAACATCTTGTGAGGCAGAGCTGGTGCCGACATAATGCTGGCTCCCTCTTAACCATAGTTAAGAGATCTGGAGTGTGCTGTGAGTCAATTCCCTCCTCCTGCCTTAACTTTGAGAAGTTATATCAGCACTGGCCTTAATGGTGGTCAATGCTAAACAGGTTTTCTCATCCTGCGATGCACTGTATGGGAGGCGGCCTTTGAAAACAGGCCAGAAATTTTGTTAGTTCAGAATATGCTGCAAAGCTGCTGAACGGGACTGGGTGATAAGAACGTAACTCACCAGAGTTGCACCATCATCACTGTTCCCAGTCCATTTAATCTTTTGACCTCTAAGGACCTTGATATATTGGGAACAGGTACTTGAAGCACAGTCCCTCTCCAGAAATACTAACCAGGCCATGAAATCTTAATGGAAGCACAGTTACTTTTTGAAATACACTAAACCTGCAATTTAGGCAGGGATTACATTCTGGGGATTTAGGCCTAAAGCCAAAATCGTGTATGGTCAAAACACATTGGGTGCAATGGCAGGTGGGATTGCCAAAGTCTTTTTCCCCAAATGCCTGCCCCCTTTTAATTTTAAAATATTACTTTGCCAAGTATGTAAAGCCGAATGCTCCTGAGTTAAATGTGCTTACTGCTCTATGAAATTTGCCACCAGATGGTGTGGCAACGGCCACCAACTTTGTTGTTGTTGTTGTTTAGTCATTTAGTCGTGTCCGACTCTTCGTGACCCCATGGACCAGAGCACGCCAGGCACCTCTGTCCTCCACTACCTCCCGCAGTTTGGTCAAACTCATGCTGGTAACCTCGAAAACACTATCCAACCATCTCGTCCTCTGTCGCCCCCTTCTCTTTGTGCCCTCCATCTTTCCCAGCATCAGTGTCTTCTCCAGGGAGTCTTCTCTTCTCATGAGGTGGCCAAGGTACTGGAGCTTCAGCTTCACGATCTGTCCTTCCAGTGAGCACTCAGGGCTGATTTCCTTAAGAATGGATGCGTTTGATCTTCTTGCAGTCCATGGGACTCTCAAGAGTCTTCTCCAGCACCATAATTCAAAAGCAGGCCACCAACTTAGAGGGCTTTAAAGTGGGGTTAGAAAAATCCATGGATGTTTTGACTATCGATGGCCACAAGACATGGGGCTACAGGCTGATAAGAGGCAAGTCTGCCTCAGGATGCAGGGCTTCTGGACAGCAACAGCATCTGCTTCTGGGCTTCCCATGCATCTGGTTGATCACTATGGGAAACAAGTTGCTGCACCACATAAGCCTCTGGTATTTTCTTACATTCTTTGTGAGTCCTTATCTAAGGGGCCCCCTCAGTGAGGTGAAATATGTAGCTATAGGAGACAGAATTTTTTTATTTGTGCTGGTTCAGCTATGGAGGCTGAGCTGGCACCTAACGTACGATGGTGTCATTTTGGTGCCAGGTAAATAGTTTTTTCTCTCCAGGCCTTTTAATCTGCCTGAGCTTTAAGCTTCTTATAATCTCCACAGCTGCTTTAAATGCTGCATTTATATAACTACGGTTGTATTTATTGTTATTAGTATGAAGGCTCTAACTAACTCAAATACATAAAAAATGAGCAGCATTGACTGCAACTATGGTTCATGCCACTGGGCCTCTTAACTTCAGCTAAGATGGAAGGCCAGAATTGGCTCTCAGTCACTGAGAGTTTGGCACTGTCCTGCCACCTGTTCACAATATTTTAAGCGTGCTGCAAGGCGTTGCTTTTATGGAAAAGCAATTTGAAATATTAACTGCACAAGTCCTTCCATATTAAGTTGGTCGGGTGAAAAAGATGACAGAACTCCTGCACCTTCAACAGATGTGCCTTGTATATGGGAAAGTATTTCCAGGCAACCAAACTAGGCATGAGGTTAATTACATGCATGCAGTTAATGTGCATGGGATTTGGTTAAATAATAATAATAATAATAATAATAATAATAATAATAATAATAATAATAATATTTATACCCCACCCATCTGACTGGGTTTCCCAAGCCACTCTGGGCGACTTCCAACAAAATATTAAAATACAATAGTTCGTCAAACATTAAAAGCTTCCCTAAACAGGGCTGCTTTCAGATGTCTTCTAAAAGTCTGGTAGCTGTTTTTTTCTTTGACATCTGGTGGGAGGGCATTCCACAGGGTGGGTGCCACTACCGAGAAGGCCCTCTGCCTGGTTCCCTGTAACTTGGCTTCTCGCAGCAAGGGAACCGCCAGAAGGCCCTCGGCGCTGGACCTCAGTGTCCGGGCAGAACGATGGGGGTGGAGACGCTCCTTCAGGTAAACTGGACCGAGGCCATTTAGGGCTTTAAAGGTCAGTACCAACACTTTGAATTGTGCTCGGAAACATCCTGGGAGCCAATGTAGGTCTTTCAAGACCAGTGTTATGTTATCTCGGCAGCCACAGATAAGCCTGAGAAGCCTTGGGACTGTGATGTGGATAGAAAGCCTATGTGTGTATAAATTGTATGTTTGTAGGGCCTTCTATGCATTTGGAAACTGGGCAAAAGATATGTTCCCCAGTCATGCATTCAGTTGGGCTGTCTTCAGAGCTTTGACTGAGCACATGGAGGTCAGGGGCAGAAAAAGTGCTCATTATCCCAGTCTCCTCATCCATACATACTACATAGTATTGTCTCATGGAAAGGTCTTATGTCAAAATAAAATGGAGTTTAGGCAAACCTATTTCTTGCCATAGATTCCACTTTGACATAAAAGTAGTATTTATAACAGTGCAGTTAATTTGCATCACCTATCCAAGAATCTATTCTTGCTGAAAAAAGTTTTCTGATGAGGAATGACATAATCATTTTGTGTGCCTGTATTACTGATGAATTGGCATGTGTTTATGAAGCAGCAAAGTGTTTTTCTTTTTTAAAGAGGAAAGAATACGTGGTGCAGAGAGTCACTGGGAAAGTCTTTGGCTCTAACTTGATCTCCCTCTTCTCTGTGGAAACACATGTCTTTGCCTGCTGTTCATCAGCCTTGATTTTGATGGGGTGATTTTTAGTCAGCTGTCTCTATCGCTTTGGCACAGACAAAAATCCCTTAAAAATGTTACACTTCATCAAAGTGTATCATGAGACTTCACGGTCATTATCTCAATGGTCGCTCTGATGTGCTACAATTGGCAGAGAGACAGACGGTAGGGGGTGTATTAGAAGAAAGCCTGTGTTTCATGTGGAAAGCTGGCAAGCCTCTCTGAGCTTCTGTCAACAACTCAGCGGTCTGATCCGATGCACTGAGTGCTGATTATGCTCTTGTTTCTGTAGGAAGTAAACAAGAAAATGAATTCCACAGCACAACACAGCCTCTTTGTATCTTCAAAATGGTGTGACTGGAATCGAGCCAGCCTCATTGAAAGTTTGGCCATTTTTGTCATCAGTGCCCTGGTACTGATGGAAGCTTTGATTACTGCATGGAACCCGCAATAAGACCTTTCAGGGACAGCCACTCAGCAAATAAAAGCATTGATTGGTTGTTGGGTCAATTTAGCCATAAGGGTGCAGAGCAGTGTCCTTATAAAAGACTAATGGATTAGCTACACAACCACTACCACCGAAGGCCTTATTTCTCAAGTAACTTCATGACTGCTTTCCAGCTTGGCAGGAACTCGCTTCCTCTAAAGCTAGCTTCAGAGCATTCTTGCTATCAATAGTGCTGCTCAAAGGATTAGACACAAAGAGCTTTACAATTTAATGAAAACAGCTGTTGAAACAAAAAATTATTTCAAACAATACATTGCACGGGGAAAAAACTATTAATTATGCAAAGTTATGCAGAAAAAGTAGAATTACTGCTCTGTTCGTCACCGCTTAAAACAACAGACAGAAAGTTAGGCATTTTTTTGTCTGTTGATTTAAATGTGTCATTAACTGGTGGTGCTTATAATAATATTGGCCATTTTTGTTATGTTTTGTTAATGTTTAATCAGCTAATCATTTTAAGCACTTGAGTTCTTCTTGGCACGGTTGCAGTACAAGTAAGTAAAACTACAGCTTAATGAGCTGATGTTTCACATGTAGAAAATGTTGAATTCTGAAGTGTGTTATGATAGCTTAAGATGAATGGTGCTGCTGGAAACATAACAAACAATATTAATGTTGGGATGATTAATGGGAAATGAACCTCATTTGTGTTCTCCTGCCTCCCTTTCTACCATATACTGTATGTTGCCTATGGTAGAAAAGGGCTTTTCGTCTCGAGGAATGTGCTGCTCAAGCAAATTCAAATACTCTTCAAGGGGAACTCAAATTTTGCAGTCAGAATATACTAATTATATTTATTTTTAAAGAACTTTTTCAATTTTGAAGTATTGCATTTTTACAGCATTTGGCAAAAAAAAATAAAAATACATCAGTGTATTTCAAGTAGATGAAATGGAGGGAAGGTCATGGAAACTGAGGGCAGTTAATAGTGTAGGGAGAGAAGACTATGAATGGTAACTGCTGAAGTTTGCAAGAGAAGCTGTACCCTGATCCACCTGTGGCTTCTGAGCTTCAGCAGACCATGCAGAAGTTTTCCTCCGGAAATGTGATACTTTTAAAAAGGCAAGCAAACTTAAAAGTATATGTCCTTAAAACCAACAAAACAATGGATCATGGTTGGGGATGGGTAAGAGCTTTGCGTGTTGAGGGTTCCCAGCATCTCCCTTCCTTCCTTTCGTTTGGAGTGGTTACACATCTCTTGTAGGATGTGACATGGAAAACCACGGCTGGAGAGTGGCTATCAGTTAAAGTAGACAACACTGAGCTGGATTGTCAAAAAGTCAGAGTTGGTCTAAAGTGGCTTTCCGGACAACTTAAAATTTAGTCCCGTTGAGCCAGGTTAGTTGCAATTAACTTTAGCTGAATGGGGCCAGTATTTTCAGGAGCTCAGTTTCTGCGGCTTCACTGTGAAATTGAAAGAAATGTACTCTTAATAGTCATTAGCCAGCCTGCAATTATCATGCTCCACAGTGTATGTCACACAGTACCTGTGTCTTTTAATGCCTGCTGTGTAGCTGGCTTATAATTGGTCTGTGGATTGCAGCAAGAGCCATTCCTTGTACTGTATGGAATTTAACCACCACCACTTGACATCCTAACCCTGTCCTTGTTTTTTTTCCTTCCCCCACAGAAGGCTTAATTCTCTCCTCCCTCAATCTCCTTTGCCCTGCCTATCAACAACCAGAAAAATTGCTGCTTCCCTATTTGCAATTTTCACAAAATCCTTGACTAGCAGCTCTGGGAATTGACTTATGATCTTTTGAATATAGTGTGTTCCACATCTTGCTTTCTCACAGCATCTTGAGCCACCATACCAAGAAGTCCCATTAAGAATGTTATTAACTTTGCCGATATAAGCTCCCTCTCTCTGTAACCACTGTTTATTTCAGATTGCTAGCTAATTGGCATGCTCTAACACCCTTGTTAAGCCGACCAGAATATATTGCTTTAGAATGCCTTGGGAATTTAACTAATTTCATGCTAGAACTTAATAAGTAGGATCCGACACTCTCTTTCATATCACCAGAAATCCATTAGGTGACTAACTCCTTTCAGTGAGTGGATGAAAGCTTTATTAGTCATAGGGTCTCTGCTCTAAACATGTCACCAGAATTTAGCATAGGATCGGCACTGAAATGCAATTTACTTTCCAACTGAATAAAACTCGCAGCAATGCTTTCAGAGGGTGGAAATCCACGTTAAGCATGCACTTGCTAAACGGGATTATAATTATATTTAAATATACATTTGTGTTTCTGTCTGTGAATTTAATTTGGTGACAGACCAAATGTAGTGAGGTAGACCGGTTGGAATAAATACAGCATCTTCAATTAATAAATAGTTGTTCCTGAAACCTTGTTGCATTCTTTGTATGTAAATCATGCACTTTGTATGACTATTTTAAGTGACCAATTCCAATGCCCTTGCCTTAAAACTTGTTGTTATTACATGGTCACCCCATGAAAATAATTACTAACACCTTCAATAAACTGAACAGAAGTATATTTGTGTAGAGTTCTGCAAATATTTGTCCCGTAGGCAATTCAAGATTGATTTTACCCATATGCGTCCAAGTGATAGTTTTTGTCCAACTGAGGAAAAGGTTTCTGGCTAACCATCTTTTCCCAGAAATGTTTTCTGACAGTCTTTGGATAGAATACAGGAGATTCAGGATGGAGTGGGAGCCAGGGGGGAATTGGCATGGCCCTATGATTTTAGGGGGGCTTATTCCAAGTCCCCCTGGAAAAGGCAAGGGGGGGCAGTTGGTAAAGATGATTGAAATGGAGCCTACCTTTCCAATCTGGCCTGGGCCTATTGCCAGCTTTGCATAGCCCTGAGTAGGGACGCGGGTGGCGCTGTGGGTTAAAGCCTCAGCGCCTAGGACTTGCCGATCGAAAGGTTGGCGGTTCGAATCCCCGCGGCAGGGTGCGCTCCCGTCGTTCGGTCCTAGCGCCTCCCAACCTAGCAGTTCGAAAGCACCTTCTGGTGCAAGTAGATAAATAGGGACCGCTTACCAGCGGGAAGGTAAATGGTGTTTCCGTGCACTGCGCTGGTGCTGGCTCGCCAGATGCAGCTTGTCACGCTGGCCACGTGACCCGGAAGTGTCTGCGGACAGCGCTGGCTCCCGGCCTATAGAGTGAGATGAGCACACAACCCTAGAGTCTGGCAAGACTGGCCCGTACGGGCAGGGGTACCTTTACCTGAACCTTTATAGCCCTGAGTATATCTGAGAACAATTCAACACGTTGAGTTTGACACATAAAATGGGCTTTCTAGATGTAGCATATTTTTTCCACTTTGGTCATTGCACTCAAAGAGTGTGATCTTGGACATACCAGATTCAGTTGGGGGAGATGAAAAACACTCAGAATGGCTGCCTTACAACTGTAGATTTCTTGGTGGAGAATCACAACAATCTGCTTATCTTTTGGAGGCACAGCATAGGGCCAGCCCAATACATCTTGCTACCCGACGTGGAGCAGTGGATACAGCATTAAGGTAAATAACCAACAATTTACTGCCTTTTCGTAACTCCGAGAATCAGCCGATTAAGGCAGCTGCCTCATATTATCTAATGGTGGCGCTAGCCCTGGTTTTTTATTGGGGCTGACTTGTAGTGGCAAGAGTTCAGTCACTAATGTAGGCTTCTTTCCATCTCAATAACTAGGGTTGTTTTTTCTGGTAATATCCAAAGGAAAGTTTTGGGGCTATTGCTGGATGCAGCTTGAAAGTGTGTAAAAAATTGCCAGGCTGAGGGCCTATACAGTCATACCTCGTGTTACGTTTGCTTCACGTTGCAGCTTTTCAGGTTATGAACGCGGCAAACCTGGAAGTGTTTATTTCCAGGTTCACCGCATGCACAGAAGCGATCTGCGTGCTTCACACAGGCACAGTAGCGGCGCTCTACTTAAGGACTTTTCAGGATGCGAACGGCACCCCGAAACGAATCGTGTTCGTAAGAAGAGGTACCACTGTATGTGATAGTTTAAGATGATATGGCAATTATATGAAAGCCACAATCACCACATGAAAAGATGTGGTTGAGTGAATTCCACACACAAGTTGAGTTTGACCAGCTTCCCTCCTGCATTTGACAACATTGCCAAACAATGAGAACTCAGCTAAACTAGGCTTCGAAAGAGCACTTTTCTGCCATTACCATATGAACAAGTTAGATTCCCCCCCCCCCCCCCCCGGTACGATTAAAATAAAGAGACTGCAGTGTCCATCACATTAAGGATGCAGTCACATGTGCTAGTTTCATAGAAAAATAAGTCTGGAGGTGCAACAACCATTCTTGGGAGAGCCGGGATTTAATTCACAATGTATAGGACCTTAATGAACTGAGGCTGAAATGTGGAGGATAAGAAAATATTTTGTGGGAGTGCCTATCAACCCTTTTTGTCACCCCTGTCCACTGAATTTCCACAGGCTGGTGAATGCAAACGTCATCTAGTCCTTGGAAAAGGAAACTTGGTTGTCTGAATGTTCCCCCAGGAGTCCCTCTAAGTTGAAGTGCAATGCAAACTAAATACTACAAAACAGCCTCAACGTTTGGAAAGCAATTATTCTAGCTATCCAGATGTGGGCTTTTTCCGATCCATTTTCCTTCCCCCTCCCCTCCCTCCCTCGGTCTCCACGCCGTGGTTCTCGGCGCAGATATCACGCTGGCAGAATGCTTACATCTCTTCATTATTAATTCATCTCATGGAGCTTAATTGGACAAGGCTAGAGTGAATTTGACAAACATCACAGCAGCAGAAAAAGCAATCACTCTTTCAAGATGAAAATTTGTTTGATGTCTTACTGTGTAACTCATTTACTCTCCTTGGGAGTCACATGACCTGAATGTTAATCAGCCATTGATTGGCTTCTCTCCTTGGACAGTCACATGACCAGAATATTAATACCTTGGTACTTGGTAGCGGCACTGTTAGGCAACCTTGTGATTGGTTGCCAGGTTAAGATAGGGAGATAAGTGGGTGCTTGATGAGCACTTGACAGAACTTCACAGAAAATTAAGGCCCTAAAATAGCATGAGAAAGTCTTGTCAAATCAAGCATGATTATCATTGAATGCTTAAGGAATTCATCATCTGCATGAAATTGATACACTTCAGCACCAGCCGGCCTCACAGTCAGCGGGGACTCATCAGACTTTTATTTATGTGTGTTCACCAAATCACATTAATTCTGAGAGCTAAAACATGCTAAGGATGAAGGTTATTTTCTGTTCAATCTAATTTATCTATGACAATAATCATCACTAATAATATGTCAAATTAGATTGCAGTCATTTTATGCATGCCTGCTGATTTGGAAAATAGCGTTAAAGCGTTCCGTAGTAATTAACTGTCAGCGAAGGTATGCAAGGCCTGAGGTAATCAGCATATCTGGATGGAAAATTAAGTTTTATAGAATGGATTTATAGATATATATCCATATTTAATTCTGAGTATAAATTATATTTTGTTAAAATCAGGTGTAATTTTTATAATACTATTATAGCCAATCATTTTTCTTCAGGCACCTGTATTGCTAATTCATTTGGGGCCAAATCCTACTGTGAATCAAAGAGAATTTTCCCAGCAACAGTAAGCAGACTAATAATATTTGGCCTTTTCTCATTATTTTCCATTTTATTATGATTAGTGTTGTACTTGCCTATGGAAATTGGTTTTAAAGTCCCTCTTAAAAATGATATTATGTCTATGTAGGACTTTACCACTACAGACACTCTGGAACATGAATTGCACCCAGCATTATAATCTATCAACCAGTAATAGACATATTCCTTGTGTATATGAATTTTGTTAGTCCTTTTAATTACTGAACAACTCTGGGAGTGTAGTTCTACTAACTTAGAAATCAGTCCTCCTGGAATTCCTAGCCGCAGTTTCTAAATAAACTTGGTTGAAATCAAGATTATTCGCCCACCTACCTCCCGCTCCCAAATATAAGGGCACAATTGACATTTTGTGCAGAACTGTTTTTTCCTTAAGGGAATCATTTAAGCAAAAGCTGCTTCTTGATAGGAGTCTCCCCACCCCTTCGCCTAACAGCAGGTATTTTAGAGCTCTGATTGCTTTAATAGTACTTTTACAGTGTCTTGACTTATGAAGTATTACTGTATTAGGAAATGCTTGGTTCTAAACTGGCTGCTCTATAATGAAGTTTTAAAGGGAGTCATTTATTCTTCTCTTTGTGCTGATACAGTTACAGGAATTTAAGGTTTTTTAAATGGGAGGGAGGGAGAAAGAGAAGAAAAGATCTACTCTTTGCCATGCAGAATTACATTATTTTTTTAAAATAGGAGGGGGGGGGAAATCTGTTGTTTCGTATTTTCCTTATCCTAATCTCCTGTGATCCTGGTACTGCTGCTGCTGCTCTCTCCCTCTCCCCTCTTTATTGATTAAACGAATCTGCTGGAAAGGCCGGTTCCCAGGCTCTTTGATCTAATCCGATATGATCTTATCCAACCACTTCGGCAGGACATTGGGGAATTAACAATAAGCAGCTTTGCCACAAGTGTTTAATAACTCAACACAATCTCCTTATGGCTCCGAGCTGCTCATGTTCTCATCCAGTCAACAGCTCATGGTGTAACAGATTGGACATCCCTCTGAACCTGAGGAATTTTCATGCACTGTGAAACTAATCGCTTCAAGTTCCTTCATAAATCTCACAAAGCAGATTCCAGCATCTTAACAAATTGAAAGAGAGGGAGGGAGAAGGGGGTGAGAATTCATTCATTGAGCTAAAGCTTAGGGAAGAGTTGGGGTAGGTGCAATGGTGCAAGGGAGGGGGCACAATATAATCTATATTCTATCATCTTATTTAATGTGTTTCTCATCTGCTTAACTTCCACAAGCACAAAATAATTCAAGCAGGCTAAATCTTAACAACCCTGAAAATCCACATTGACCTTCTTCCCCCCCCCCTTCACTGTGTCATAGAAACCATGTAGGTTCCACAAAGTTCTCTCATTCTTGTTCCTTTGATAATATTTAAAACATGCTGAAAATGCACAGCATTCCCCCCCATAACATTGATGTGCAGCAATCAAAGGCACAGTAGGGTGGTATTCAATGCCCTTGTTGTGCTAGTGCAAGAACTTACCCTTGTGTGACGGCCCCTCATGTTCTGCACCCACCCCAAATCTGCTTAGGAGCACTGGGGGGGAAATCCAGAACAAATTTAGAGGGGCACTGGACAAGAAATGGGGGAAGTTCCATTGCACAAGCAGAAATCCTTGCGCTAATGGATGTCAGGAGTGTGTGCAGGAGCCAGCCCCTATGACCAGTAGGGCTTCGCAGGACTGGGGCCTTCCTAAGTTTGTTCTGGAGAGGCAAGGCACGGCCGCACAGGTGAGGCCTCTTGGTAACTCGCTACACCTGGTGGCAAGAGTTGGGAAGGGATATAAGGTCAGCATTTCCGTTTGGCCACAGCAACACGTTTCCTGTCTTGCTCCGTTTGGCTTCTTGCTTCCTGATCCTTGGACCTTGGCTTTTTGCTTCTCGACCCTCGGACCCTTGACTTCGTGACTCCTTGCTTCCTGACCCTCAGACCCCTGGCTTCTAGACTGTTGTTCCTGCTCCCACACCACCATCTTGCCCGCAGTCCTGACGTCCCCAGCCAGGACTTTGATCAGACTGTGACAATGGAACAACTGAATCAGCACTACTTTGGATACAAGCCTTCCTTCCTGTTCTGATTCCCTTCCCTATCCCCTTCCTATTCCCACTTCCTATTATTGTTATGCAAATTAACAAGTAAATAGGAAGCTCCCTTGTTGTACCAGGTCAATTTGTCCCTCTAGCAGAGTATTGCCTGCTGTCAATCTGACTGGCTGATCCACATTTTAGCTGGAAACGCCAGGGATTGAACCTGGAACTTCTACATTTAAAGTATGGGCTCCACCAGTGAGTTGCAGTCTCTCCCTACATCAATGAACGGATTTCCCCTGGAACACTTGTCTTTGCTTTAAAAGGACTCAGTGATGGACTCAAACCATTCTGAATATGATTTTCAGGTAAGTAACTATCTTATATGGCCTGTTATTTGTATAGGTGCAAGGCTATAAAACATAGATTTTTAATTGACTCCATGAGTGCTCACCCAACTGTCTAGCACTTTCTTCCATATAGGCAGTAGAAAAACCCCTGACATTGAGGGAACAGCATGCTGACCAAATATACCAGTGGGTTTGTCAAATTAAAAATCACAACCAGGGCTCTTTTCAGCCGGAACTCACTGGAACTCAGATCTGGGTTCATGGTGAGTTCTGACACTCCCCCCCCCCCAATAAAGATAGCACTGATCGCAACCACAACTGGCTTCCGAAATAAAAATGCTTTTTGCTGAGATTTTCAAGAATTCCAAAGCAGAAAAGAAAGTTGTATGTACAGAAAATAAATCCAAAAATGGATTGCCGAAGTATCTGCATCAGCGAGTGTATAGCTTAGTTTTTCTAAAGGGGAAAACTAAAGGGGGCTAAAATAACCCCAGAAAATTTAGAGTGTGGTTCAGAATACAGAGAGCAGAAACACATATAGTGTGGGACATCTTCAAACTTGGAAGCTCCACAAACACAAAGTGGCTGCACCACTCGGATCTGATGATATCTGCCATCAATCATGGCAGTTGGCATGGTTTGTTATATACCATTTAATACTAAAACAGTTTCTAAGCAGTCTACAAAAATAAGTAATTGTATACACTCACACACACACACATACACACAATTAAAATGATCCAGCAGAAAACTGCAGTACAATAATACAATACAATATAAAACAAGAAAATCTCTGTCCTTCTGTTCTAAAGACTTCATTCTATTATCCGCTCCAACACAGCTGTCAGGCTTTCCCTCTCTCAAACCTTTTGGAGGTGTCCAAAGAACACATGTAGGAATAAAGTGTGTTGGTGCATAGCCACGCATTCACGAGCCCAGTTCCCAAAATTCCTCCTTTTACACAGAGCAAGAAAGGCTGGAGGGGGACTCTTTGTATGTTCAGTGCATCATGCTTAAATCGTCTGTGCATCAGGAACCCTGACCTCATAGGGCTCCCAGTCATGCGGAGGATTCTAAGCATGTTCAGCCAAATGCATAAGCAATATCCCTATAGAACTTCAGCCTCTACACATGGAGATCAGAGATAGATCCAGAGGGGATGAATCTGGTGCCACACCCTCTCCACACTTTATGTCGGAGCCTCTGCTATGACCAAGCTACTCTTCATCCTCCGGTCGAGGCCCTCATTCTTCCTCCGACAATAATTAATGACCTGAGTCTTTGATGAGGCTCCAAGCACGTTCCCCCATTACGCAGAGTATACAGCAGCATGCAGAAGGACGAGATAGTATGAGCTACATGGCTAAAGAGTTTTATTCCTAATTATGCAGACAGAAAATACATCCTCTCTCTGTGAGAGCAGAGAGCAACTGCAACAAAGGAACAGGAAACCAGTAACGTCACATCCATCTCCTGTCTTCCGTGAGACTTCCAACAGCCTGGAATGTCTCTGGAATGTAAACAGAGACTTGTGACTCAAAGCACTGCACAGTGGCAACACACAGAAATCTAACACTTTATTCCCACACATGTTCTTTAAACAGCTTTAGTCACTCAATATTCAAGGTGGTATCTTGAATGCTGCTTCATCAGTGCAAGGATATCAGCTTGCACAATGGTACCGTATTTTTCGCTCCATTGGACGCACCGGACCATAGGACGCACCAGACCATAGGAGGGGGAGAACAGGGGAAAAATTTTTTTCTTGTTCTTCCCCTCTAAAACAAGGTGCGTTCAAGGTACATTCACCAGAGCTTGTGGGGCTGGCGGTGGGGGGAAGCGCTGCTTTCCCCCACCGCCAGCCTCAAAGATCTCTGAAGCCTTTGGAGCGCAGCGCCCCGCTGCCCTGCAGAGGTTTGCGCGCAGCCGTCCCCAAGCTAGAGCAGTGAGACGGAGCCCTCCGTTTAGCTGTTCTGGCTTGGGAACAGCCTTGCTAGCTTCTGCAGGACAGCGGGGTGAAGGCACCCCGCTGTCCTGCAGAGGTTTGTGCGCAGCCGTCTCCAAGCTAGAGCAGCGAGACGGAGCCCTCCGTCTCGCTGTTCTGGCTTGGGAACAGCCTTGCTAGCTTCTGCAGGACAGCGGGGTGCCTTCACCCCGCTGCCCTGCAGAGGTTTGCGCGCAGCCGTCCCCAAGCTAGAGCAGCGAGACGGAGCCCTCCGTCTCGCTGTTCTGGCTTGGGAACAGCCTTGCTAGCCTCTGCAGGACAGCGGGGTGAAGGCACCCGCTGCCCTGGAGAGGTTTGCGCGCAGCCGTCCCCAAGCTAGAGCAGCGAGACGGAGCCCTCCGTCTCGCTGTTCTGGCTTGGGAACAGCCTTGCTAGCTTCTGCAGGACAGCGGGGTGAAGGCACCCCGCTGCCCTGGAGAGGTTTGCGCTCAGCCGTCCCCAAGCTAGAGCAGCGAGACGGAGCCCTCCGTCTCGCTGTTCTGGCTTGGGAACAGCCTTGCTAGCCTCTGCAGGACAGCGGGGTGCCTTCACCCCGCTGCCCTGCAGAGGTTTGCGCGCAGCCGTCCCCAAGCTAGAGCAGCGAGACGGAGCCCTCCGTCTCGCTGTTCTGGCTTGGGAACAGCCTTGCTAGCCTCTGCAGGACAGCGGGGTGAAGGCACCCCGCTGCCCTGCAGAGGTTTGCGCGCAGCCGTCCCCAAGCTAGAGCAGCGAGACGGAGCCCTCCGTCTCGCTGTTCTGGCTTGGGAACAGCCTTGCTAGCCTCTGCAGGACAGCGGGGTGAAGGCACCCCGCTGCCCTGGAGAGGTTTGCGCGCAGCCGTCCCCAAGCTAGAGCAGCGAGACGGAGCCCTCCGCAGTGCTCCGTCTTCCTGTTCTGCCTTTGGGCTTAGCGGCGCAGCCTGCATTCGCTCTATAGGACGCACACACATTTCCCCTTAATTTTTGGAGGGGAAAATGTGCGTCCTATAGAACGAAAAATACGGTACTTTCCTCCTCCTCCTCCTCCTCCTTCTCCTCTCTCTCTCTCTCTCTCTCTCTCTCTCTGCAAATACCCTAAATTTTTCTGGGTTCCCCTGCAACCCTTCAAAGCAGATTTGGAGAGGGAATGGGGGAAGTAGTGGAGGGGGAACTTCAAGCAAAAATCCTTGTGGTAATGGAATGTGGAAGTTGGACACTACCATCTGTATCATTGAGTTATTATGTGGCCTTTTGGGGGGATGGGGATTTTACCCTTCAATTCTTTTTCCCCCCTGCATTTTTTTGTCTATAGCTTGGGGTTACCCTGAGCCTGTCAATAACTCCCTCTTGTGTGTGGATACTATGGCTTTGATTACATATTGTAAGAGTGAATAAAGAAAGTCTGAAACTGGTAGTATATACAATATAATTCTGTGTACATAGTGGAGGTCTCGAATCTGTGCATTATTTGCCAAGACTTGGAAAGTCTTGGAAGTCCATAGGGCCCCCATGTTTCCTTCAGTTCTCTTCATTACTGCTATATATACTAATGCATAAACATGTTCTTGACTTCAGACCATACAAAACACTCTGTTGACTTTCTAAAGAGGAAAACACATTTGGGAGATTATGTTTTTGGCTCCTGCCCATGTATTAGAAAGGCACTTTGTTTTTGTTTTGTTCCTTAAGAAGCTTTTAAATGAAACCCCCTACATAGCAAAATGCTCACCAAAAAATTAAACTGCATCCTGTTTCTGTATATATTCAAGATCTAGCCAAGCTAAACCAATAAAACGGGATCTTGTTTCATAAAATCCACCAACTATGAGACCACTAGCCTGCTCCAAAAAGAAAACTGCCAGTTAAAATACGTCATTGATTAGTTGTGCTCAGTGCAATCTCAAAACCATGAAGGCATTAATTTATGAGCAGATTTCCTTGTGTCAGACTATGGATAGATTAACATACTTAAAACATGGTGAAGTACTGTCATTGACTTCTTTCAGATGTTCTTTGAGCTCATGGAGTGGATCATGTGTGCTGTCCCTACTCCTCACCTCCACAAATTAGTTTGGAATTTGGAAGGGAGCCTGTTCATATACCATGATCTCTGTGTGGGCATCGCCACACGATTGGGAAGCTTGAAAGTTATGTGTACTAAGGTTCTGTTTTGACTGTGAAATTAATATGTGAAGCTCACAAATGTGGGCTGAATGTGCAATCACACTCCTCGATTCCCAGTGGGGTCATCAGGGTAAAACTTTGGAGAATGAATCCAGGGTCACATTCAACAGAATGAGCAGGGAGGCCTCTAGAAAGAGCAGGACAGCTTCCTACATGTTGAAGTAAGTGAAGTCATAGACATTACCACCTAACCGGCAGTGGGAATCTCAGACTTGGGGCCAAATGTTGCCCTCCAGTCTTCTCTTTCTAGCCCTCAGGATTCTCTCCAGGCCATGCTCCCTCCCCAGGCCATAGCCCCTAAGGCCTACAACTCCCATCATCCTGATCAATAGCCATGCTGGCTGGGACTGATGGGACTTGAAATCCAACAGCATCTGGAAGATCACAGGTAGGCATGGGAGAAGAATTTGGTCTTTATCCAATTTACATTTCTGAAACAATACTGAACTGAAACCCAGTTCAATATTCTCAATTTTCCTGAATTTTATGATGAAGTTCTCCAACTAAATACTGTGTACAAAAATGTGTATATTAGGGGGAAATATGTATAAAAATGTAATTATGTAATTATGAAAATAACATACAAAAATGGATTATATTAGAGAAATATTTATGCAAAAAATGTGTACAGCTGGGGGGGGGGGCTATCAGACTGAGATGCTGATGAATTTTCATGAGTTGTTCTTTTATAAAAAATAAAATACCAAACACATATAGAATTGTGGAGAATTTAAGGCTGGGAAAAGTAGAAAATGAGAGTCTGAAATTGATATATATTTTCATTCCTAGCCATAGGTCCCCCATCCCTAGCCTCAAGGGAGGAACTGAAAGAGAAATAGATAATTTGGGCACTGATTCTGTGCCAAATCCTCTAAGGCAGGGGATTTCAACCAATGTGCTGTGGCACCCTGGGGTGCCTTGAAGGATGGTCATGGGTGCTGCAGGCAGGACTAGCCTATGTCCCTCTTCCCTTCCCTCCCCCCTCTGATGCCCTCTTGCAACTCTGCCTCCCAAAGGCTTGCACAGCTGTTTGTTGTAGCAGCCCTGACTACAAACTCCCCATGCAAATGGTGCCTCGGGGGCTGGCCACCTTGGAGCAAGCAAGCAAGTGGGTGAGGGAGCCGAGCCAGCCAGTCCACCAGCTATTGCCATTGGGAATGGACAGACAAGTGGGAGGCAGGCTTGTTGTGTGCAATGCCTGCCTGGGAGCTGAGTGCCGGCGTTGGAGGGAAGCATTTCCACCATGCAGGCCTACTGCTGCCACTGCAGCCTCCCAAGGTGAGTAAGATAGTGACATCACATTCACCTTTGGCCAGGCTCAGTTGGGCCACTGAGGCTGGGAGCATCCTCTTCCCAGGCCCCTGTAGGGTGGCATGAGGAGGCACCTCTTTTGGGGAGCGGCTCAGAGACCAGGGCAGCTGTGGCAGCCGCCCAGAGGACTCACAAAGAGAGGGGAGAGGAGGAAGAAGAAGAGTTTGGATTTGATATCCCGCTTTATCACTACCCGAAGGAGTCTCAAAGCGGCTAACATTCTCCTTTCCCTTCCTCCCCCACAACAAACACTCTGTGAGGTGAGTGGGGCTGAGAGACTTCAGAGAAGTGTGACTGGCCCAAGGTCACCCAGCAGCTGCATGTGGAGGAGCGGGGAAGCAAACCCGGTTCACCAGATTACGAGTCCACCGCTCTTAACCACTACACCACAAGAGGAGGCTGAGGGAACACTCCACAAGGGAGGGTGTTTGAAAAGGGGTGAGGGGCTGCCAGCTCTGCAGGTAAGGGGGGACGGGACATAACCCGGCTTCTGAGGCTCCAAGTTCATTTCTCCACAGGGGAGCCACAGAAAGAATGTAGCTGGTCAAGGGAGCCATGGGCTCAAAAAGGTTGAAAACTTCTGCCCTAAGGCAAGTGTTACAAGCTAAGCATGCACTGAGACCACAAAGGTTTGAGTGTGTGACTTCAACAAGTGGAACAGAAAGGTAGGACCTTATGCTCCTGAGGAAAGAGATTTGCTGAAACAAGTTGAGCAACTATATTTTTCAATGAACTTCTCCACTGCCGGCATCTGTTGAGGTTATGCCTCTGTTTTCTTTGGCTTCTACTTTCATCGGTGTCCCATTTTGATTTCTTATTTCCTGTTCACAGATTAAGGGAAGGACACATGCAGGGCAATTGGGGACTTAGTGGCCAATCTGATCATCACAGTTAGTTGCTAGATCAAAAAAAGGCAACATGTTTAGAGTTCCTAGTAAATCACAATCAAAGGAAAGAGATGGGGGAGAATTTGGCTGAAAGCTAAACCAGGCAGGATGAGGAGAGCAGTGGGTGAGAATCAATGGTTTGTGGGGGGAAGAGCTAAGTCTTGGGGAAAATATGGAAGCATGCCCAAGGAGGACATCACTAACAGAGATAAAAATTCCTTCCTGGTAACTTTTTATATCTGGGTTCCAATAAAAGCAAGACCAATGTAGATAGGATGTCATAAATCTTCTGGTTTCAGATAAGAGTCTGGGAATTCTAAATGAGAGAAGATCCTGTTGTTTTTCTCCGCAGTGTCATAAAAGTGGCAGATTCTAAACAGCAGAGGCCCCTTGGACATGTGAATTTTAGGGAGTCATAATGTGATTTTCATGCAGTACTCTAGGATATATCTTAAACTGAGGTCCCAACTTTTTTATTTACATCTTATCACAGCTAACAAAAAAGAATGGAAATGATGTAGTAGAGAATATACATGGCAGGTTATGTTCATGACATAATTAGATGTAAAGGTTAACAATTTGTTTACTCTTGCTTCTGGAGTAACCTCATAAAACTGACCTAACACTTAATATTTACATTTGCCCTATATGGGTTCTAAAGAAGTGCTGTCCCAAAATGTATGGGGACTTTGGGAGAATGTTGGAGGGAATTATGAGATCAGCACAAATCATAAGCTTGTATTCAGTATTTATTAGTCATCCTCAAAACAGACTCATTGAAAAATTTGGAAATGACTAACTTAAGTCCATTAATTTCAGTGCTTCTACTCTGAGTGTGATTAACATTGGATACAACTCTTAGATTCTTGTACTTTCATGTTTGTTATTTATAGCCTTAAACTGGTAGGACATTGTTTTTAATATTCAGGATCTTGTAAGCATTCCACTGTGTTATTGGAAGGAAAGTCCATGATTTGATTAGTCTTCTGCCAAATGGCAAGGTGCCTGGTGAGAATATGGCACTGCAAAAGGATTCTGATTCAGTGTGCAGTGCTAGGGTTCAATTTTGGTCGATTTTTAAAAGATTAATTGCCTAAAGGATGGGAGTCTTATATAATGATCATCATTAGATAGAACTCTAAAAATGATATAATTCCAAGATTAAGATATGTTAGGCCTTTCTCTTTAATTTCTATGCAAATCATACTATTGAACAATTTCTAAATACAAATTGTTTTTTACCTTCTTTTCAGAATTGTAAAATTCTAGCTTACATGAGCACTCCTCTGTGTTATACAAGATAGACTGAAGGCTTTTGAGAAAATTTAAAGACCAACAGAAACATTTTGTGACTAATTATGCTAAAATTAAAGGAGGTCCATTTTGGAAAAAATCCAAAATGCATGTAGTCTTTGAGTAGTTTGAAGAAAACTTTGATTAGCTGAAAGTGCAGTTTAATCAGACACACTTTTGAAATTGGTGATATATAGATAAATTATATAGATTGATAGCCTCTACTTCTACTCAAGAGATCTTAAACTCTATCTGCAGTGAAAAGTATGAATTTGGCAGTGCCATTTAATGCTAAATCCATGGTGGCCCCAGTGCTATATTGAGCTGAAAATGGAGCCATCCATTTTAGAGACCATTCCAAGTCTGTATTTAAGAAACATACATCCATCATTTTATTTGTAGGCCACATTCCCCTAGTTAAAACCATGCTCAAGTCGGATTACAACATAAAAAATGTACATGGTTACAATACATAAAAACATAATAAAATGCCAAACATTAAATACTTTCCTATACAGGTTTGCCTTCAGATGTATTTTAAAAGTTGTGTAGTTCTTTATCTCCTTGACATCTGATGGGAAAGCATTTCCACAGAGAGGGCACCACTATCGAGAAGGCCCTCTGCTTGGTTCCCTGTAGCTTCACTTCTCACAGGGAGAGAACCGCCAGAAGGCCCTTGGAGCTGGACCTCAGTGTCCAGGCAGAACAGTGGGGGAAGAGACGCTCCTTCAGGTACATGGTTCCAAGGCTGTTTAGGGCTTTAAAGGTCAGTACCAACGCTTCTTAAAAAGTAGAGACATCATCTTGCCAACAAAGGTCCGTACAGTAAAAGCTATGGTTTTCCCAATAGTGATGTATGGAAGTGAAAGCTGGACTATAAAGAAGGCTGATCACCGAAGAATTGATGCTTTTGAATTATGGTGCTGGAGGAGACTCTTGAGAGTCCCATGGACTGCAAGAAGATCAAACCTCTCCATTCTGAAGGAAATCAGCCCTGAGTTCTCACTGGACGGACAGATCCTGAAGCTGAGGCTCCAATACTTTGGCCGCCTCATGAAGACTCCCTGGAAAAGACCCTGATGTTGGGAAAGATGGAGGGCACAAGGAGAAGGGGACGACAGACGAGATGGTTGGATAGTGTTCTTGAAGCTACCAGCATGAGTTTGACCAAACTGTGGGAGGCAGTGGAAGACAGAAGTGCCTGGCGTGATCTGGTCCATGGGGTCACGAAGAGTCGGACACGACTAAACAACAACCCACACTTCAGATTGTGTTTAGAAATGTACTGGGCTTCCAGATCAGGCCTGGCTCATTTTGTCTGGGTCAACAGAAATTCTAGCTTTGGTTGAATGACTCCACAGTTTTTCTCTTTAGGGGCTGGTCAGCTTGCCCATCTGTCTTTGTTCTTCCTCACAACATGTCTGCCTGCTTTCCTCCTAATCTTCCAGCTTTCATTTCCTTGCTCAACATTCTACTTGCTGCCTCCTTACATTACTGTTCCAGCATCTTCTGACTCCTCATCCTGACTCTGACCCTGTAACTGACTTCCCTTTCCTCGGTGTATACAGCCTGCTTCTCAAGTTTCACCTGTACACTCCTATAGGATCTGACCTAGTTCTCCATTCTGACTCCAGACCCAGTCCTGCTGAGATTTGTCATTTTAGTCCCCACCCTGCTCCCAGTATCCAGTTGCCTAACAGTAGGGCCTAGTGCAAAATTAGTTAACAGACTGGCTGAAAGAGAAGAGAATGCCTATGCTCAGTGTAATCCTCTTCAAAAGGCTGTTTGTTGCTGCTGTAATCAATGTCAGAATGTCAGTTCAGATTTTTGATTATCCATGGCTTTATGTTTCATCTCATGCCTAATAATAACTTGATGGATTATAAATCAAGATTACTGCTGTATCAAATGAGCTGGCATTCACATATAAAGCACACTATTGCTGCTTTGCCTGGAAATTGTCATATACACTTGATACAAATGGGGTGGGGGTGGAGAAGGAACCAGAGGACACAATCCCATCAAGCTTAAATACTCGAAGCTCCGATTGATTTTGTGTTTAAACCTCTGTCATTTAAGTCAATGGGACTTAATTAAAAGTGCTCCACTTTTCTCTGGATCATTCAGAATAGCTTCTGCAAAACAGTATGGATATTATGATATAATTCTTTACAATTTTGATAAGTCCAGGGTCTGATTCATTTGTTCCTACCACTTCTACAACTGAACAGCTGCCTTTCTTGTGATTTATGGCGCATTACAACAGTACAGTCGTACCTTGGATCCCGAATGCCGTGGAACTCAGATATTTTGGCTCCCAGGCGCTGCAATCCATGAAGTGATTGTTCCGGTTTACGAACACTCTTTTGGAACCCGAACGTCTGACGGGGCTTCCGCAGCTTCTGATCGGTTGCAGGAACTCCCTGCAGCCAATCAGAAGCTGCAATTTGGTTTTCGAATGTTTTGGAAGTCGAACGGACTTCCGGAATGGATTCCGTTCAACTTCCAAGGTACGACTGTAATGCATTGACATAAGATTACATGGCTCACTGGAAGGACAGATCGTGAAGCTGAAGTTCCAATACTTTGGCTACCTCATGAGAAGAGAAGACTCCCTGGAAAAGACCCTGATGTTGGGAAAGATGGAGGGCACAAGGAGAAGGGGACGACAGAGGACGAGATGGTGGGACAGTGTTCTCAAAGCTACCAACATGAGTTTGACCAAACTGCGGGAGGCGGTGGAAGACAGGAGTGCCTGGTGTGCTCTGATCCATGGGGTCATGAAGAGTCGGACACGACTAAACGACTAAACAACAACAAGAAGAAGATTACATGGGTTGCACCATTACTACTCACACTAGTGGTGCATTTTTGCTGGTGATCATGTTGGTATAGGAAGTAACTGTGAGATCTAGGTGATTTGTGTACGGGGAACTAGGAGAATTGCTTTGTCAGTGGTAATATAGTGTTATGGGCCACCCCAGTTTCTGCTAGGTGGTATAAGATTCCAGGGCTCTTTGCACTTAACCAGGGTTTGTGTTACCTTTGGGGGGGAAATGAAGCACAACAGAGACTATAGTGTCTTTAACATACATGGTTTTATTTAGATATATATACACCTTAGCCTTGATGGAGGGAGTGCAGAATAATACACCCTAAGAGGGTTTCTTCTCCCATAGCTTCAGCAACTTGGCTCCAGAGCAGAATCCAGCCATGTTCCCTGGTCTTTGGATGCAGCTTCCCCCAGTCAGCCTACATGGAACCCCCCTTCCTTCTCTCTTTATTCATAAACTTTATTTAAAAGGACACTTTTTTCCTGTGGTGACATCGCTCACCCTCTCCCTCCTAATCCTTCTGTCTCTGCCCACTACTCAGAGCAGGGCAGGGCAAAGGACATCACCAACTGCTCTTAATGGACTGGTCCTCTGCTCTCTTTGTGTCTTAATGGTGCCTCTATCAGCCAATCTCTTGAATAGGAAAACCAACATAGCCTGTATTTTTACACTGCACCTGGCATCTTCCCGTAATTCTCCAAATATTAGTTGAGTTATAACATTTACTAAAGAATTTAGAGAGATCTGCTCCCCGCAAACGCATAGCAATATGAGTTTACTTTGTTGGTAAGTATAAGATACAGATGAATGAAATTAACTACACACACAAGCATGTAAACTCCAGTACAGTAATACTGATAATATTCTCAGAGGTCCCATAGTGTGCACAGAAGGCACACCATTTAAAACAGGGGTTGGGAACCATTGGCCCTCCAATTGCTACAAGACTGCAACTCCCATCATTCTAAACCAGTGCTGGGCCAATTACAACAGCTGCTAGTCTCATGTGTATTAAAGCTTCTTTCAGTGACTTGTTCCAATTCTACATTCAGAACCATCAAATATGATGTTTTTCTTTGTTTCAGAACAATTCCGCGTACTAGGAAATTAATACTACTGACTTGAGCATGTCTCTTATTTTTTAAATGTTGATTTGGCAACTGTTGATAACATATAGCAGTTTGCCTAGGGCACTATGAACAAGAAAGGACTTTTGACAGGACAGCTCCCTATAAATTTAACTTCCTTCTACAGGGCTTGTAAGACAGAGCTATTCCACCTGGCTTTCAATTTGAACTCAGCCTGATCTTTTATTCCCCTTCCTTCCCTCCCCCTCCCCTTTTTATGAAGATTACCCGCTCTGGGATCCCACAGCTAATTCTCCCCTGGTCTCCTCACTGGCCCAAATAGGACTAATTTAGCCAGCTAGCCCTGGTGATCATCTAATGTTTATTGGATGGATTTCCCCCCTAAATTGATTTTTGAATTCTGAATTTATTGTTTTTCACGTTTTATACTGTATTTTATGCCGTTTTGTTGTTGCATCAATTAAGTGTTTTAAATTTGTTGTTAGCCACCCTGAGCCCGGTTATCTGAACCAGGAAGGGTGGGGTATAAATTAATTAATTATTTCATTATTATTATTATAAAGGAGCAACAATAAATAACCCTGTTACTTGCCCTGCTGGGTCAGATCAAATGTCCACCATCCTGTTTCCACAGTGGCAACCCAGATGCCTAGGAGACGCCCACAAACCAGATGCCAAAGCTTCTGCCACTGCAGTTTTCTATTGAGTGGTATTCAGAAACATTCTACCTGTGATCCTGGAAGCAAGTACTGTATATAGCAATCATGACTAATAGCCAATGAAAGCCTTATTCTACTTCCCCTTTCAAGTCAGATGACTTAGATGATGCTCATCACTGTATCTTGCAGTAGCAAATCTCTGGGGCTTTTTAGAAGTCAAAGTACGCATCTGGATCAGCCCTATCAACATTCTTAGAATTTTGTAAACATCAAGCATGCCTCCCACTTTAATCAACTTTTTCACTCTAAAAAGGTTTTAACTCTAAAAGGTAAGAAAGAGCCAGTGTGGTGTAGTGGTTAAGAGCGGTAGACTCGTAATCTGGTGAACCAGGTTCACTTCCCCGCTCCTCCACATGCAGCTGCCGGGTGACCTTGGGCCAGTCACACTTCTCTGAAGTCTCTCAGCCTCACTCACCTCACAGAGTGTTTGTTGTGGGGGAGAAAGGGAAAGGAGAATGTTAGCCACTTTGAGACTCCTTAAAGGGAGTGATAAAGCGGGATATCAAATCCAAACTCTTTTTCTTCACTTTTATATCCTTTTGTGACCCCACACTGTGTAGCCTGTTCTAACCCATTCTACCTTACCCAGGATACCATGTTGCCATACTTCAATGCTCCAGCAGCATCATTGGTACCTCCATTCTAAGCCCCAGTGGTTTCTACCATGCTCTACTGCAACATGCTTGTGTTATTAGTCTTGGAGGGAGAGGAACTAAAAATGTTCATGCTTCCAATACACTATTACAAGGGGAAGAAACGTGAGAGGAAGAGATTATGTTTCCCCATCACCCACTTTGCCTTATCCAAAAGAGAAAAGGTGTCTTATGGGAAGTGAGTATGGCAACAACTACATGCTGAGCGGAGTGATGGCCTTGAAACAGTGAAATATCTGAAGATGGAAAAGATAAAACAAGCCTCCCTCATAGGGGATTCAGTTAAAATGATGTAGGATTATGGTAAAAGTATCTGAACTATATTATGTGCCATTATTTATGGTGAAATTCACAACTGTGTTGGAAAGTATCTATATCCATAGTATCTGTATCAGACCAGCAAATCTCTCTCTCTCTCTCTCTCTCTCTCTCTCTCTCTCTCACACACACACACACACACACACACACACACACACACACACCTAGAAGCTTGTGTTACTTTTCAGGATGTGTCATTAACTTTTGGTTACATAGCACCCTGTACATCTATTGGGAGTGGAAATGTTGTGCCCTCCAGTTGTCATTGGACTACAACTCCCCTTCAGTCATGCTGGCTGGAGCTGGTGGAGTCCAACTACATATGGAGGGCCACAGCTTCTTCAGCCCCAATCTATGTTATAATTCCCACAAAATCACCTGTTTTAGAGACATAAACCTGTCTCACTGAAAATACTGTACAGCTTACTTGCTTAAGATTAGATTTGCGCTTGTCTACCTAGCTTTACTAGGGATCTTATGGATGGATACCGTAACTGTTCCCAACAATTGCAATATTTAAATGCTAATTGTCATTTCATTATCCCAATGTGATAACTTTCTGCTTGAAATCCCACTGTTATACTTAAGCACTGCAAATAATTTCAGTTCCACAATGGTAATTGAAAATGCATGTTTTCTAATTAACATTGCATGAATAAATATAGCCTAATTGAAATTACAACATAATAAGATGGGCAACTACTATCCTTGTAGAAGCAAAATGTATGATAAGTTACCATTGCATTAAATCATGAAGGTATAAGCAGGAAAAGCGTGTGTGTATCATTCTTACGTATATACACACACACAGCACCATCAATTTACACTAATAGTCCTTCACAAAATAACTTAGGGTGGAGGCAGTGTCCCTGTCCCGAGGAATTCACAATACAATTTTGACAGCTTTGCTGCAGGTCCTTCAGATCATCAAACTGGACACCATGTGTTTTTTGCGCATCACATGGATTCTAGAAATGAAGTTCTTGTCCATGAATTTATAGACTTACAATGTTCAGCAGCATCATAGAACACCAGACTGTCCCTTCCAGAGTCCCTGCTAGGTATTCACTATTCCTTTGTATTTAAAAGCAGTGCATTGTGCAATTAATCTTATAACCAATTCTATACCTTAAACTAGAAAATGTTCAGTAATCAGAAATCTCTAGAATGTGATCATAGCACAACATTGCTATACACAGTGTTTTTCTTCTAGAAAAAAAGGATGCTGGTACTGCATACCCCTGAGTACCCCCAGGAAAAAAAGCACTGGTAGAGGTTCTTTAATTCCTCCTCACTTTCTGCCATCAAAATTATGCAGATGACACAACTTTGATGGCAGAAAGTGAGGAGGAATTAAAGAACCTCTTAATGAGGGTGAAAGAGGAGAGCGTAAAATATGGTCTGAAGCTCAACATCAAAAAAATGAAGATCATGGCCACTGGTCCCATCACCTCCTGGCAAATAGAAGGGGAAGAAATGGAGGCAGTGAGAGATTTTACTTTCTTGGGCTCCATGATTACTGCAGATGGTGACAGCAGTCACGAAATTAAAAGTCGCCTGCTTCTTGGAAGAAAAGCGATGACAAACCTAGACAGCATCTTTAAAAAGCAGAGACATCACCTTGCTGACAAAGGTCCATATAGTTAAAGCTATGGTTTTCCCAGTAGTGATGTATGGAAGTGAGACCATAAAGAAGGCTGATCGCCGAAGAATTGATGCTTTTGAATTATGGTGCTGGGTGAGACTTTTGAGGGTCCCATGGACTGCAAGAAGATCAAACCTATCCATTCTTAAGGAAATCAGCCCTGAGTGCTCACTGGAAGGACAGATCCTGAAGCTGGCCACCACATGAGAAGAGAAGACTCCCTGGAAAAAACCCTGATGTTGGGAAAGATTGAGGGCACAAGGAGAAGGGCACGACAGAGGACGAGATGGTTGGACAGTGTTCTTGAAGCTACCAGCATGAGTTTGACCAAACTGCGGGAGGCAGCGGAAGACAGGAGTGCCTGGCGTGCTCTGGTCCAGGGGGTCACGAAGAGTCAGACACGACTAAACAACAGCAACAATAGCCAGCTTTGGAGGTCCTCCTGGGTGTGACTCACAACATGTTTGATTGTGGAAATAAGCTAGGGAGAGAGGCCTTCTCAGGGCTGTGCCCAGACTCTGCAGCTCTGTCCCAAGGGAGGCTAACCTTGCCCCCTCAGTGAAGACTTTTCGCTGTGCAGTGAGGACCATCTATTTTCGGAAGGCTTTTCCGCCTTAAGTGCTTTGATCTAAAATGGAAAAATCTTGTCACTATTCCAGAAATTACTTTTAGTGGGTGCTTTTCTTTTTATTTCTGCTTTGTTCTTGTTTTCTCTATTTTCTCTTGTGCCGTTAATGAAGTTCACTGAATTAGTTCAAAAATCTCTGAACCACACCTGAAAGTAGTTCCCATAATTGATGGGTGAACTAATGTGAATTAAGTGAAGCTGAGGCTCCAAGACTTTGGCCACCTCATGAGAAGAGAAGACTCCCTGGAAAAGACCCTGATGTTGGGAAAGATTGGGGCACAAGGAGAAGGGGTCGACAGAGGACAAGATGGTGGGACAGTGTTCTCGAAGCTACAGACATGAGTCTGACCAAACTGCGGGAGGCAGTGAAAGACAGGAGTGCCTGGCGTGCTCTGGTCCATGGGGTCACGAAGAATCGGACACGACTAAACGACTAAACAAACAAACAAACAAACAAACAAACAAACAAACAAACAAAAACATACAAATTAAAAGTGATGATGATGAAGAAGAAGAACCCCATAGCATAATCGCCAGAGGGCCAAAAAACACTCTTGCAGTGCTACTCTCTGGACTCAGTCCCACTGTAGCACAGAACCCTAATTTCCATTCCAGAGAGCCCCCTAAAAGTGGAACCCTTCTGCAAACAGTCCATTGTAGCTCTGGAAAGCTGAGTGCCACTTTGAATAGAAAGCCAGAAAACCAGGATGGGGTGAGGTGGACTGGAATATCCTGGGGGAAAGCTTGGTTGTCTGGCTGACACCCCGACCAGAAGCACTCCTCTTAGGAGGTGAGGATGCATTGCAACATTTGTCGCTGATCTCATTTGCTCCTTTTAGCTCTGAATTAGCGGAGTTTATGTTGCATATTTTTTTTCTAAGCATCAGCTTTAAAATGTTCCATTTTAAAGTCAACAGCCTTTCAAGTTGTTTGTACATTAGATACAAGAACAAGAAAAGAACTCTTACTGGGTCAAACCTTCCATTTATCTCTGCATTTTTATCGCCGACTGTGGTCGGTCCAATTGTATTCTTCCTTGGCAGCACCTCCTACACTCCAGTTCAAAGTGCAGGGGATGTGCAGAGCATGAAGATCCACTGCCCTAATCTGACTGAATGCCAATCGCATTCATATCTTCTATGAGCTGTCTAGTCCTTTCCCCTCAGCTCATTTATAGTGTTGGCTTTTGATGCTGTTAGTGAAGAAGAAAACCTTCAGCCAAGCATGCGCTGTGTTAACCATCATTGTTGTACATTCCTTCTGTAGTTTGTTCATCACACAACAGCACAAAGGTGCATATCCAAGTAAATAAATCCATTTATTGTGAGGACCATGCCTGTGCACAAACATCAACACTACAATAGTTAAAAATATTAAAATTCATTACATACTATGCCAACAAAACCTTCTTCCCACAAAATAGAAAAGGAGGGAAAACGAGCAACGAGTTAGACAGATGATGAAGGGGTCTTTACATTGTCGTCCATAAATCTTTCCCTGGCTTTCCTGGCCTTCATCACAAAAACCGCTACCACATGGGTAATGCGTGGGTTTGCATCAACTAACAAAAATTTTACTCTTCATCACACAACAGCACAAAGGTGCATATCACAACCACCTGGACTCTATTCTGTCTGCATGGTAGTAAGATACCATTGGACGTGAAATGAAAAGCTCTGTGGAAAAAAGGATTTAAAAGCACACATTTGAGGACTGACTGTGGCTTTTGTTCTCCCAATGAGCCACGGAAGCACATTCTTGTGGCTGAGACTGCTGGTCCATCCAGCCCTGTAATGCTTGCTCTGGCTGTCAGCAGCTGTCTAAGATCTCAGGCAAAGGTCTGACCCAGACCTTTGTTTTACCCAGAGCTGCTTGAGGTGTTGAAATGTGCGCAAGGATGCCCCAGGGAAATTTATGCTTTGCATATTTTTTGCATGTCCCTTCAGGATTCCTGCAGAGTCCTGCTGGCTCAGTCCAGAACAGCAGTTAAATTGGTTGAAAGTAAGCTAAACAAAGCCACCTTTTGTTAAGAAAACAGTTGCAGCTCTCCTCTATTCGCAATATTACAAATGGCAATGAGGAAGAACGAAATTCACATGATTATCCACTGAGCATGTGATCTACCACTGATATTAGGGCAGGGGGGCATGTATTCTACTTTACAGGCGACAGTCCTCTCTTCGAAGGGCAGTTTGTTCCGATTCCTGTTTAAGATTTTCATAGTTACACCTTGACAGCAGACTGAGGGGAAACACAGGTCACCTGGCCACAGTCTTCCTTGCAAGGAAATGTACCCCTTTTTAGTGATACGTTTCCTCTTTTTTGGCAGTGAGTATATGGTCAACCTGGGATGCGGGTGGCGCTGCGGTCTAAACCACTGAACCTCTTGGGCTTGCCAATCAGAAGGTCAGTGGTTCGAATCCCCGCAACGGGGTGAGCTCCTGTTATTCAGTACCTGTTCCTGCCAACCTAGCAGTTCGAAGGCACGTCAAAGTGCAAGTACATAAATAGGTACCATTCCGGCGGGAAGGTAAACGGCGTTTCCGTGCGCTGCTCTGGTTCGCCAGAAGTGGCTTAGTCATACTGGCCACATGACCCGGATGCTGTACACCGGCTCCCTTGGCCAATAAAGCAAGATGAGTGCCACAACCCCAGAGTTATTCGTGACTGGACTTAATGGTCAGGGGTCCCTTTACCTTTTTATATGGTCACTTTTGTTGACTTCTGGGGCATTTGTTATAGCATGTGTACAACCTTTGGGGCTTTTTTAGTTAAAAAAAAAAGGCAAGTAGGAGAGAACATGATTTATTTATTTTACTTATTTAGTAAATTTGTATGCCACCCTTTATCTGTAGTTCTCAGGAGAGTTCACAAGATAAAATTACAAGGGGGGGGGGCCCACAAAATGCATAATAATAAAAAAGAACAAACCAATAACCTCCCCACACACAGGCAGAGGCACTTTTCTATGGTGTGGAGGATGTGGCTAAGTGATGTATGTTTTTTCACCTTCTCTTATAATCTTAGAATGAGGGGAGCCAGTGTGGTGTAGTGGTTAAGAGCAGTAGTCTCGTAATCTGGTGAATCGGGTTCGCGTCTCCGCTCCTCCACATGCAGCTGCTGGCTGACCTTGGGCCAGTCACACTTCTCTGAAGTCTCTCAGCCCCACTCACCTCACAGAGTTTGGGGGAGGAAGGGAAAGGAGAATGTTAGCCGCTTTGAGACTCCTTGGGGTAGTGATAAAGTGAGATATTAAATCCAAACTCCTCTTCTTCTTATCCAATGAAGCTTCATGTTGAGAGAATCAAGATGAAGGGAAGCATTTCTTCATACATCACATACTTAAATGATCAGATTTGTTTTCCTGAGCTGCTATGATGGCTACCAACTTAGGCAGCTTCAAAAGGAGGATGAGGCTCTCAGTGGCTTCTGGTCATGATGGCTGTGTACGTTCTCCAGTATCAGAGCCAGTATGTCTCTGAAGATGAGTTGGTGGGGACCACCAGTGGAGAGAGCCCTTGTGCTCCTGTGCTGTTTACAGGCTTCCCACAGGGATCTGGTTGGCCCCTGTGAGAACAGGATGCTGGAGCTGATCTTTGGTGTGATCCAGCAGGGCTCCTCTTCTTCTGAGCTTCTTCTGTCCGTCAGGGGGTTTTGTCCTTTCACTGCTCAGCTATGAAGCTAACTGGGTGGTCTTCAGTAAGCTACTATATCTCCATGTAACTTTCTTCTCAGATATTTTGAGGGTGGTGAATAGAACAAGACTTGTAAAACATGTTATATTCTGGAAGAATGCTAAGTTCTGAAAAATACACTTCTGTAAAGTTACTGTCTTTTTGGCAATAGTTTACCCGATTGCCATATGTTGCCAGTAAATAAAACTTCAGTGGATAACCACTGTCCCATACAATGCATACAAACACTTATTAATTGCATCCTAATTAAGTCCCTAACACACATATTGGGAAACATACTGGCCAATTAGTTAAACAAAGTTGCCTTGGCCAAGTTGTCAGTATTTGGCAGGTTGTTGACATTTCAATCAACACATGCATCAAAAAAGAAGCAGGATATCGTAAAAATATCTCTTGCTTTTCATAGAATAACTCTGATTCACTCAGGCCTGAGGGTGTGCAGAGCCAGGCCCCAATTTTAGATTTCCCCTTTCCTCCAACACTGAGTTCACTACTTCTAACTTGCTAATTCAAAACGTGTACAATAGGAGGGATGTGAAGGTAGATTTGGAAGTTGCAACTCCTATTTGGCTATTTCCCCCTTTTAATGTCATGCGTAGAGTATGTAGGAGTATGAGTGGAAACCACCCAGCATGGATACATTAAGAAAAAACATACATCATAAATTATCCCTGATACATATGCCCCTTTGCCCCATTTCCACCATGGCTCAAAGGAAGAGATCAAGCAAGGGACCTTTTTCAGGCAGTCAATACATGAGCAACATTTTCCCTGGGTAGGGTGCATTCTCTACATCATTTGATTGTTGATTGTATGGAATTATGCTTCTATTATGGGCTAATCCCACAGTGCTAACCATGTCCATGAAGAACTAATTGCTATTAGGTTCAGTGGGCTTTAGTCCCAGTTAAGTGAGGGTTAGGATTTTATTTATTTACAGTATTTTAAAAATATTATATACTACAATCCCCTCCCTCTTTAACTATCTGCATAAACTTGGTGGCATAGAAAGGTTTTCAGCAAATGTTTAATTACCGTATTTTTCACCCTATAGGACACACCGGCCCATAGGACGCACCTAGTTTTTTGGGAGGGGAATAAAGGGGGGAATTTATTTCCCCCCCCCCCCCGCCGCGGATATCTGCCCGAAGCGCAGGGCGCTCTGTTTCAGCGCGCCCTGCGCTCCGTGCAGCAGGCTGCTATCCGCAGCCTAGGGAGCCCTGCGGGAACTCCCGCGGGCTCCCCAGGGTTACTGATAGCTTCCTGAAGCCTGGAGAGCGAGAGGGGTCGGTGCGCACCAACCCCTCTCGCTCTCCACATTTCAACGAAAGCCTGCATTCACCCCATAGGATGCACACAGATTTCCCCTTCATTTTTGGAGGGGGAAAAGTGCCTCCTGTAGGACAAAAAATACAGTAATACTGAAGACACCTGCTGAATCTCTATTAAAAGAACATTCCACAAGACCAGATCAATAACAGAGAAGGGTCGGTTTTGTGTTGACATCAGATTAGCCTTACCAACTTGGGGGACAACCTAAGATGCTTCTACAGAAGCCTTTCTCAACTGTGGGTACTCAGAGGCTGTTGGACTACAACTCCCATCATCCCAGCTAGCAGGACCAGTTGTCAGGGATGGTGGGATTTGTAGTCCAACAAATATCCAGGAACCCAAGATTGAAAAAGGCTTTTCTACAGAATATCTCAGTGATTAAGCAGCTGGGGAGGGCGGGATATAAATAAAATTTTATAATTATTATAATAATAGAAGGGCCCAGATTCTCCCTAAGGTATTCTGGGTATTCTTAATTGTTCAAAACTTTTTATATTGATGCAATAACTTTGAAATTGGTTTGGTAACAGAGCGGCAGCCAGTACAGATTGCAGCCAAAGTATAGTTGTTAATTACTTTGAATTTGTGGAGGTGATTGTAGTAGGGTTTTTTAAAAAAACAAATCTGTTTTTATGCCTTACACTGTTAAATTTTTACTCTGCACACCACCTTGAAATGGTTATTAACCAGAAAGCCAGGCCTCATTGCTGAATTGCCACTTTCAACACCTGCCCACTTGAGTGGGTGGATGAGTAAATGTAGCAACAATGTGAGAAGCAGCATAAACAAGTCAGGAGTTAGGAGTGAGCCTTCTGGGGCTTTTCCAGCTGGTTGAGAATGCGACCCTCTAATGCTGGCCCTGGTTGGGCAGGGAGCCACATAGTGAAGACATCTGCACCATATATTGAAATCACTCTTATACCATTTTAACAGTCATGACTCCCCCCACCCCAAGTATCCTGAGAAATGTAGTTTGTTAAGGGTGCTGACCCCACACAGCTACAGTTTTCCACAGCCACCATTGTTGCAAATACAGGACTTTTTTTGGGGGGGGGGAGGGATGGTCCAGTGGGAAAATACCATGGGAATTGTCAACCTCCTTTTCCTGTATATGTATGCCAGTTCCAATCTGGATTGGTGGGTGGGCACAGCTGCTGCTTCCAAACAAGCATGGGAAAGTAACTGTACAACAGGGATGAGGAGCCTCAGGTCTGGGGGTCCATGCAGCCCTTTGAGCATCTCTGTGTGGCCCCCGAGACTCTGCATGGGGCTTTGTACCCTCCTTGCTTGGGTGGAATGTCTCCTTGAGCCCTGATAATGCTCCTGAATTTCTTGGGTGAAACACAGAGAGGGCCATGGGAATACAAAGAAACTATCCTACTGTACAAAAGTAAAATTTGCATTTACTGCTCAGTCCATTTTTGCCGCTGGTCCTCCCTGCCATTTGCCCAGAAGGCTGGAAGAGAACCCTGCGCCCCGTTATAATAAATTCCGCAATCAAGCCACATCTAAAAGTGAAAATGTGATCACTTCTTCAACGTTGGACGATTTGATTCTTGTTCTATTCACAAGGGCAGTGCAATGTGTCAACCTGCAAGCCTTATTATGGCAACGCGATATCAGTGGCAACCAAGGAATGCACACCACCCATTTAAACATTCACATTTAAATGCCCTCGGAACCACCATTCTCCATGTGTTACAATTCACCATGCGGGGTCACTGAAATTTTGAAATAGAATGATGAATGACAAGCGGATAATAATGAATATCAGGCTGCTGGTCTGCGTGTGTGTGAATAATCCGTTAACAGCACCTTCAGGATATGTCAACCTTTTCATAAATAAATCAGCAGTCACACAAGTGGTTGCAAATGATTAAACATATGTTGCTACAATGACAAAGAACATCTTAATGAGGGCATTTGTGGCCTGGTCTTCAAATAATACGGGTAATATAATGAGGTGACTGCGAGCCAGAAAAGAAAGGAGTAGAGGACCTTTTCACTGACTCAGAAATGTGTCATGTTAAACTGGAAGTTGCTATAGTGCAAATATATGATTCATAATTTAGAACCAGTGTGCTCTGACACTAGGCATGTCACACACTGCTAAAGATCTATTCAAATATACTTTCCAACAGCTGGCAAAAATCCTCTTTCCCCTTAAGATATTGGCACTGTTTTGAGAGCACGATAAGCCATGGTGGGGCTTCAGGTTTGTGTACTGCCCTTACCATCCCATAAGGAAGTGTTTTAGATAGTTTTGCTTCTGCTTTTGATTAAGTAAGCGTGTTGTGTTATCAAAATCTGGCAAACTGTGGTTTCCAAGCACAATTCAAAGTGTTGGTGCTGTCCTTTAAAGCCCTAAACAGCCTCGGTCCAGTATATCTGAAGGAGCGTCTCCACCCCCATTGTTCTGCCTGGACACTGAGATCCAGCGCCGAGGGCCTTCTGGTGGTTCCCTCGCTGCAAGAAGTGAGGTGACAGGGAACCAGACAGAGGGCCTTCTCGGTAGTGGTGCCCGCCCAGCAGATGTCAAGGAAATAAACAACTACCTGACTTTTAGAAAACATCTGAAGGCAGCCCTGTTTGGGGAAGTTTTTAATGTTTGATGTTTTATCGCTTTTTTATTATTATTAATATTCTGTTAGGAGCCAACCAGAGTGGCTGGGAAAATATGGTAATAATAATAATAATAATAATAATAATAATAATAATGATGATGATGATGATGTTGCAATTCAGATCACAGTGTCCAATGCCATGGAACTTTCCTAGAAACAGCAAGCAGTGCAGAATACGGTCCTGCCAGCATATTACAGCCCTGCTCAAAGATCTGTGCCGGCCACTGCTTTTACTATTTCACTGTTGGTATCCCTTGACATCTTAGGACCACTTTACTTGAGGGATTGTGTTGCCCCATATATGGCTGCTTGACCACTTCAATCTGTGGACCTTGCACTTCAGCAAGTGTCATACAATGTTCATTCCATATCTGTGAAGAGTTTCTCTTGTAGTGTAGCGGCGTTTTTGCTTTGGAATTCCCTGCACGTGGACATTCAGCAGACACGTTCATTATACAGTCATACCTCGGGTTACAGATGCTTCAGGTTGCGTGTTTTTGGGTTGCGCACCATGCTGAACCCGGAAGTACCGGAATGGGTTACTCCGGGTTTTGGCGCTCACGCATGTGCAGAAGCGCTGAATCGCGACCCGCGCGTGTGCAGATGCGACACTGCGGGTTGTGTACGCTGCGGGTTGCGAACATGCCTCCCACACAGATCACATTTGCAACCCGAGCATCCACTGTACTGTTTTAGATCCCCACTAAAACCTTTTTTTAATTACAAGACGTTCATCCAGATATAAAGTTTCATTGTGTATACTCATCAGGAAACTGCTAATTTTATTGGTATATTATTATACCATTTTATGTACCTTAAGAGGGGTTTTTTAATCAAATAGTGTATAAAAATTATTAAATAGATGAGGCATTTCCATTTACATGTTTCAAAAAGTAAAGGCATTGAATGTACATGCCTCACAGTGAAGGGGGTGAGAATCAGCTTGTCAGAGCTCACACTTGGCTCTAATTATGACTGATAAATATACATGGTTTGATGGGGCAGGGTGGATGGCACAAGTCAGGAATTTGTGGATCTGACCTGATTCTGAGAAGTTTTCTTAGTGTTGTGGAGACTCTTTTGTCTACTCTCAATATTTCACATATATTTTGCTTGGTGGGGAGCCTCAACTTTTGCATGTGGCAAGCTAGCAACAGATGAGTACAGTGGTACCTCGGGTTATATACGCTTCAGGTTACATACGCTTCAGGTTACAGACTCCGCTAACCCAGAAATAGTACCTCGGGTTAAGAACTTTGCTTCAGGATGAGAATAGAAATCGTGCTCCGGCGGCGCGGCAGCAGCAGGAGGCCCCATTAGCTAAAGTGGTGCTTCAGGTTAAGAACAGATTCAGGTTAAGAACGGACCTCCGGAACGAATTAAGTACTTAACCCGAGGTACCACTGGAATTCCTCCTCTGATAAATAACGCCAGTTTTACTGGGACTCCTTTTTTAGAGAAGTTAGAAGGCTGAAAATATGCCCATCATTCCACAAAAGTTCCACTGGATTACAGACCAAAACATTTGCTTCACGTTTTGCTTTTAAGCGAAATTTCAGCGGCAACTCCTGTGTAGCAAATGGTTTAACCAGACACTGCAAGTGAAAAAGATTATCACTGTCTAGGATGGTTGGTATTGGACTGTAACAGATTGGCTAGGTCCATCAGTGCTTCTGTCTTTGAAGTGAATCCACAGGTGCAGACAAACCAATTTAAAGTGCATTTTCAGCACATTTCCCCCTGAAAGAAAACCGAGAACTGTAGTTTGTCAAGGGTGCTGGGCTTTCTAGCTCTGTGAGGACTTTACTACAGTTCTCAGGGTTCTTGGGGTGTGCTTGAAATATATTGTATGTAGTATGTAGGCAGCCCATATCTTTATATACCGTATTTTTCGCTCTATAGGACGCACTTTTTCCCCTCCAAAAATTAAGGGGAAATGTGTGTGCATCCTATGGAGCGAATGCAGGCTCCTTGGCTTCAGCAATAGCAATGTGAAGCTTCCGAAGTGCAGAGGGAGCGCTGCAGAGGGCTTCGCGTTGCTTTCGCTGAAGCCTGGAGAGCGAGAGGGGTCGGTGTGTACCGACCCCTCTCACTCTCCAGGCTTCAGGGATAGCCTCCTGAAGCCTTTGGAGCGCGACGCGAGTTCCCGCTGCGCTCCAAAGACTTCAGGTGGCTATCCCTGAAGCCTTTGGAACGCAGCAGGACCTCGTGCTGCACTCCAAAGGCTTTGGGTTCCTTTTTCTGAAGCTGGGAGAGCAAGACTCTCCCGGCTTCAGCAGAGAGGGAGAGCTGCGCAGCACCCCTTCAGCGAAGCGGGAGGAGAAATGGAAGGGGCTCCGTTTCTCCTGCTGCTTCGCTGAAGGGGTGCTGAGCAGAGAGGGGGAGATTTTTTTTCTTGTTCTCCCCCTCTCAAACAAGGTGTGTCCTATGGTCGGGTGCGTCCTATAGAGCGAAAAATACGGTAAGTACAGTTTTGATTTGATGATCAAGCTGCCTTTTAAAATGCAAAGGCCAGGGCCCACATTCATGGCAGCCTTTTTTCAAGGACCTCTTCCCCTCTGCCTACTTCCATATTGTTTTCTTCCTCATTTTTTGCTTTAGAAAGGAATGAAATATTTGAAAATACAATCACACACATGGAAGGAAGAAAGAACAACACCTGAAGGTCAGGGCAAATAGCTGCCATCTGGCAATCTCGGTGCAGCCTAGCAGTGGAAGACGTTTTAAAAGAAAACAGCTCATTTCACTTACTAATGATTTCCCTCATGTGTATAATTATGGCATTTAAAATGTCCTTAATATTTGCCAGTTTTCAGTGACTTACTGGTAATTTTACTCAAGGAAGCTATCAAAAGACCCAGTAAAGGGCAGGGAGCCATGAATAAACTATGAAAATTCCTTTGAGCATTCCTTTAAATTTTAAAACACACACACACATGAATCTGTCAGCCTATATAATTTTTTAAAAGAAAAGCATAAAAATATAAGCAGTTCAGTGCAGATGTCAGCATGTTGTCTCAGAGCTGCTCATTGTATAGAAGAAATGGATGTGTGCATATTAAATATATATTTAAAAATTAAAAAATTGTCCAGTAGCACCTTAGAGACCAACTAAGTTTGTTCTTGGTATGAGCTTTCATGTGCATGCACACTTCTTCAGATGCATATGACACTGATGCCCTCACAAATACATAATAGAGCAGTAATTGGGGGCCTTAAAGGGTAAAGGTAAAGGGACCCCGACCATTAGATCCGGTCGTGACCAACTCTGGGGTTGCGGCGCTCATCTCGCTTTGTTGGCCGAGGGAGCCAGCGTACAGCTTCCGGGTCATGTGGCCAGCATGACTAAGCCACTTCTGGCAAACCAGAGCAGCACATGGAAAAGCCGTTTACCTTCCTGCCAGAGTGGTACCTATTTATCTACTTGCACTTTGACATGCTTTCAAACTGCTAGGTTGGCAGGAGCAGGGACCGAGCAACGGGAGCTCACCCCGTCGCAAGGATTCGAACCGCCAACCTTCTGATCAGCAAGCCCTAGGCTCTGTGGTTTAACCTAGAGCGCCACCCGCGTCCCAATTGGGGGCCTTAACTTCATTTAAATTATATGGTTCAGTAGCAGACATTTGGGCTGAAAGCTTATGGCCCTGGGCTAAAGGATACACTGGATCTCCCCCTCCAGGGTCAGAGAGGGAGATCTGAAATGGGATTTCCCTCCTGGCTGCCGTGGCAACTTCCAGACCTGTGCAACTCTCATGTTGATAGGGCTGAAGAGAGAGCATGTCGGGGGCAGTTTGAGGGGGGGTGTTTCTCAGAGGAGGATCCTTCAGATCAGAATCTTCCTGGTTCCCTGACACGCCTCAGTCCCATGGGAAATTTATGCTGCCAGGCTTGGAGCCAGCGTCCAGCCCTTATATTTCCCTCCCATTGTTCCCAATGCGAGGGAAAGAACAACAACAATCAAAGATTACAAATGCCGAAAAAAGTGCCCCACCCTCACTTCCGTGCTCTGGCAAGTGAGCAGCACAACTTTGGGTCAGGTTGTTAAACTGCCTGCAGATTTCTCACTCCCCCCTTTTTTGGATTGCACTGTTAAGAGTGAAATTTTCAATATGCTTATTCAGAAGGAAGTGCCCAATGGACACAAGAAGACTTCCCTCCAGGGACAAGAAGTGAGAAGGGCACCTGCTTTCGGGTAGCAGCCCAGCAGTTTGCTGAGAACAGATTTAGGAAACTTACTTGAAATATATTCGGAGTTGAGTGTGGATTTCATGCTCTTTATTCAGCTCATAGTAGTAAGGAATGGAGGTTCCCCCGAAATGTCTGCTTTATATACATTATTTACACAATGGACCCCACGTGATTGGCTAGTTCCAGGATTCTCCTGCAGGCCAATCAGGTTGCGGATTCACTTCCACCTGGAGTTGGATTGGGTGGCTCCTGCAGACCAATCACACTGCTGCCTTCTGGATCCTATTGTTCTAGGACCAGTCAGACTGCTGCATTCTGAATCCTATTGTTCTAGGACCAATCAGACTGCTGCAATTTGGATCCTATTCAACACAGTACATAACATTACTCATACATGTATCAGCCAGGCAGGATGGACTATGTTATAGGTACACTGAGGCAAACAATGTTGTGTGTCATCATAATCACACATTGGGTCAGATCCAGACCAAGTTAGCTGCAATTAGTTCCCATTAAAATCAACGATGCTTAAGGCATGAAAATGTATTTCAGTGTGAGCCAAGTTCAGCTAAGGTCCCATCTGCAATATACAGTAACTTTAAAGTAGTAAGTACCACACCACTTTAAACAATCATTGCTTCCCTGGGAACTCTAGTTTACAGTCATACCTCGGGTTGAAGTAGCTTCGGGATGAATAGGTTCAGGTTGCACTCCGCGGCGACCCGGAAGTAACAGAATGCGTTACTTCCGGGTTTCGCCACTCGTGCATGCGCAGATGCTCAAAATGGCGTCACGCGCATGCGCGGAAGCAGTGAAACACAGCACGCACAGACACGCAGTCGCATCTTACGTTAGCTTCAGGATGCGAATGGGGCTCCGGAATGGATCCCGTTCAGATCCAGAGGTACCACTGTATTATGCATTCAAGATTTGCCAGGAGACGCTTATTCTCCTTACAGAGCTACAATTCCCATTGTGGTTTAATAGTCAACCCCTCTTCCCAGGGAACTCTGGGAATTGAAGCTCTGTGAGGGGAATAGGGAATCTATTACAAACTACAGCTCCCAGGATGCTTTGGGGTAAGTCGTGCCTCTTTAAAGTTGTACTGCCTTAAATTTATGGTGCAGATATGGCCTATCTTACAGCATGAGCCACCTTAACCATGACTACTCAGAAGTAAGTGTTACTGAATTCAGTAGGGCTTACTCCCAGCCAAGAATTGCATCCTTAGTCTGGATTGAATTCATTTCAGAAATATATTCAACTAATTAATTTAATAGATTTATAAACTGCTTCACAGCCAGAAACCACTGGTGGTTTATTATTAATTAGATTTGTTAGGTGCTTTATTTTGCCCAGGGCAATCCAAAGCGATTTACAAAGAGACAGACAATAAACTCTACATAAATACATTAAAACCAAGAGAAGAGAGAAATACATTTTAAAAAAACCAATCCACTTTTAAAAGGCCACAGATAGCTAAAGGCCAAAGGCCTGGTTATAGTTTTTCCTGGCACCTAAATATACCTAGTGATGGCACCAGGCAAGTCCCTCTGGGGAGAGCATTCCACAAATTGAGAGTGAAAGCCCATTCTTGTGTTGTCACCCTCCAGATCTCTCAAGTGATTAGTGCAAGGTCTGGGTCAGTTCAAATGGAGAAAGGTGGTCTTTGAAGTATTGCAGTCCTGAGCCATCTAAGGCTTTATAGGTCAAAACCGGCACTTGGAATTGGTCCCAGAAACTAATTGACAGCCCCACATATAATGTGTCGCAGAGAAAACAGGCAACTGAAGAACCAAGGTACTAAATGTGATTAGCAAGAAGCTGCAAGTTTCTCGTGGTTTCTCCATCAATGCCACTGACAGGCTGGACCCAGAATTCATATTAACTGCAGGTTGATTGACCAGAATCCAATCAAAAAGAAAAGAGCCATCACCAAGTGGGGGGGGGGGGGGAGGCAACCTGTGGATTTTCCCCACCTTCTTCCATGGGCAGGAAAATAATATCTATCTTTCAGGAGCTAATGCACTATACACGGCCCAGTATACCTGAAGGAGCATCTCCACCCCCATCGTTCTGCCCAGACACTGAGGTCCAGTGCCAAGGGCCTTCTGGCAGTTCCCTCACTGCAAGAAGCAAAGCTACAGGGAACCAGGCAGAGGGCCTTCTCAGTAGTGGCGCCTGCCCTGTGGAACGCCCTCCCATCAGATGTCAAAGAGATAAATCTGACATTTAGAAGACATCTGAAGGCAGCCCTGTTCAGGGAAGTTTTTAATGTGTGACATTTTAATGTATTTTTAATCTTTGTTGGAAGCTGCCCAGAGTGGCTGGGGAAGTCCAGCCAGAAGGGCGGGGTACAAATAATAAATTATTATTATTATTACAACAACAGATGTGATGGTTTCAGACCGAGTTTTTTGTTGTTTATTTTTAAAAGTTGACTTATAACATGTTGCAGTAATCTAACCTAGAGGTTACCAGAGCATAGGCAACAGAAATTAGGCTACCTAAACAACAAGACAATATATATGTTTGTGTGTATATATTGGATCAGTGTAAATAGCTTGGGGGGGTGCAGCGAAACACAGTAAATATGTGAAATCTGGAAGGCCAAGAAACCTTCTTTCCCCCTACTCACCCTATTTTCTTTCGTTTCTAAATTGGTTCTCTAAATGGCTGAGGGCACGGAGAAGACCAATTCCAATGGGAACAGCAGGAACCATGATAGTGGAAATAAGAATTCACCAGCATAGCATTTATTTCTTTCCCATGGAGCAATTCCTTTTGTAGTTATTGTACCAAAGAGAGAGAGAAACTTTCTATGTTATACTGCAGACTAAGCAGGTATGCTTGTGTTGAGTCAACATAATTTTGTTTGGGCAACACTGGTTTATAGCCCCAACAGCCAGAAAGCATTGCCAGGTCTCGCACTGCATCCTTAGAGGTCAAATATACCTTTGTAGAACCAAAACATATAAAAAGAAATACAATTCAGAATTCCCCTGACGGGGACAGGATTTGGGGCGTTTCCTTGCATCAGACATGTTTTTATACAGTAATGTTTGCCCATAAAATGGGTTGCTGAAAAGTTACAGATGAGCAATTGTTTTCAGGGCGGGTAGGCATGAATTACCGCTCTGTTGCCAAATGAGTGTACATTTCACACAAACTGTAAAAACCGAATGACATGTAGGGTGAAGTCCAAGGTTGAAAGATAAAGAGCATCACACTGTTAGTTTTACAGCTTGTGACAAAAGAACTGTGTGTTGGTTTAAGACCAATAAAGCACAATAATATTCATCATCTATAAAAAGAAAATAAGGAAGAGTTATGCCAGGACTGTCATCACAGGATTCTAGAAATAAAATGCGGTTGTTGTTTTTAAAAAAGCTGTAGCTGAGCCAAAAAGAAAGGGGGAGGGGAAATATTCCAAACGTATAAAGAAGATAACTCTATCAAAGAATGCAACACAGGTACATCCGCACCAAACATTTAAATCACTATTAACAGTCACAGAGAATCCTGGGAACTGAAGTTTATCGAGGGTGCTGGCCTCACAGGATTCTCCGTGACTATTAAAGTAGTATGATAGTGCTTTGAATGTAGGTATGGATGGGAGCAGGCATGATCGCAACATGTACCTATGGGACCGCCTCTCCTGGCATGCCCCGCGGAGGACCTTAAGGTCCACAAATGACAACATTTTGGAGGTCCCAAGTCCAAGGTGGTTAGATTGGTCTCAACTAGGGCCAGAGCCTTTTCAGTACTGGCCCCAACTTGGTGGAAAGCTCTGTCACAAGAGACTAGGGCCCTGCGGGACTTGACATCTTTCCGCAGGGCCTGCAAGACAGAGCTGTTCCTCCTGGCCTTTGGTTTGGACTCAGTCTGACCCTTATGTTTCCCTCCTCTTATGGTTTTGATCTATGGGCTACTTTTAAAATGAGACTTTATCAAGGGCAAGACAGCCACTGGCTAGAATTTAAGATGTTACTTTCCCCCTCTTCCCTCCCATTCATTTTTCCTCGTGTGTTATGTCTTTTTAGATTGTGGGCTGAAGGCAGTGATCACCACTGAAGATCTTTTTTGTAATCCACTTTTTTGGCTAATGGGTGAGGTATAAATATTGTAAAATGAATGAATAATAGCAGATGGGGGAGGAATCTGAACCCTCCCCCAGCCTGTTAGTCCACCTCTTTAAATGATCCCAGCCAGACATTAGGATTATGAAGGAAACACAGTTTCCACCATTATGTCTATTTCCTCAGATGAAGGGTGTTAGTAGTATTAAAGCACAAATGGATGACCACTTGAAACAGTAATTTTATTTTATTGGTTTTTTATTGTCTGTAAGCTACCTTCAGTTTTTTCCCCATACGAAAAGGTGCATATAGCATCTAATATAAATAAATATGCATGCATAAATTTAGTTTGTTTCATTCTAGCCACAATTAAATCAGTGAGCATGCAGTGGGGTTGACTAGTATCATGCCTGGAAAATAGAAGGCAGGAATTAACGGTGCCCCAATACTTTTTCTAGCGCCGGTCCCACCAGGGCTGGGGATGCATTTGGGTTCTCCTTCATGCAGAAAAATGTCATGGGCCGGCACTGATTAAATCACTAAAAAATGGAAGTCAATGAGTCAGGAGGAATTAAAAACGCCTAGACTGCCAAGACTTTACATCAGCCGTGCAGATGCCAAGCGGGCCCTAAAACCTTCATCAGACACACTGAGGAACTTAGGAAAGGGATGTTTTTGAAGCTGCTGTTTTCCCTCCCTCCCTCACAACTTGGGGTATGTGGAGAAAGGTTGTTTCCAGCACCTCACCCCTCCAAAAATTTATTGCCCATCGCTATTTCTTGGTACAATTGGACATTATTTCTTTGTGTCCGTTAGCCTGCTTGAATATATATGCAATAATGATTGGTTTTGATTCTTAGAATTAAGGTCTGGGTCTAGTTGGCAGGTTAATTTTGCCCAGTACAGTCATACCTCGGGTTACAGCCACTTCAGGTTGCGTCTTTTCGGGTTGCGGACTGCCGAAACCCAGAACTACCGGAACGGGTTACTTCCAGGTTTTGGCGGTCGTGCATGTGCAGAAGCGCCAAATTGCAACCCGCACGTGCGCAGACGCACAGACGCGGGTTGCAAACCTGCACGGATCACGTTCGCAACCCAAGTATCCACTGTATAGCATTGCTCCAGGGCACTTTACGAAATTAAAATGGTGCTGACAACTGCTCAGCACCATTGGAAGCATTCAGGGTGAGAAGGAAACTGCTGACCTAGGCACCAACTCCTGGAAGCCCAACCCTTTCAGGCCGCCACAATATCTGGGGGGTGGACCCCTCAATTTTCCAAAAAATCAGGGCCAAACGCAAAGCTAAGCATAGCACAGTGCAGCTTCAGTGGCCAGCCAGTGTGGGTGTAGTGGTTAAGAGCGGTGGACTCATAATCTGGTGAACTGGGTTCACTTCCCTGCTCCTTCACGTGCAGCTGCTGGGTGACCTTGGGCTAGTCACACTTCTCTGAAGTCTCTCAGCCCCACTCACCTCACAGAGTGTTTGTTGTGGGGGAGGAAGGGAAAGGAGAATGTTAGCCGCTCTGAGACTCCTTAGGGTAGTGATAAAGCGGGATATCAAATCCAAACTCCTCCTCCTCCTCTTATTTCCTTCTTCTCCCGCCATGGAGGAAAAGGAGGAGACAGCCCCTGGGGGGTGGCGGCAGCAGCAGAAGCAGGAGGAGGAGGACCTGCTGGCCATTGAAGCCATGCTGCCACCATGTTCCTAGCCCTGTTCAGGGAAGTTTTTAATATTTAATGCTGTACTGTTTTTAACACTTGATTGGGAGCTGCCCAGAGTGGCTGGGGAAACCAATAATTAATTAATAAATAAATAAATAAATAAATAAATAAATAAATAAATAAATTATTATTATTATTATTATTATTATTATTATTATTATTATTATTATCTTCTGACATCCTGATGTGACACCCCCCCCCCATCTCCCTCCCCTCACAAGCTGGTGCTGACCTTCTGGGCACTAGCCTGTTGATCCCTTCAAACCTGGCCATCCTTGGTCATGCACCTGAAAAATGGTTAGCTTGGGGAAAACTGACCAAACAATTGTAGTGTTGCCTAGAAGCCCAGGCAGTGTCATTGTCACATGTTTTCCCCACCAAATCCCCAGTGTGGATTGTAAACACACACACACACACACACACACACAGTGATTATACACAGCAGTATAGCTTGCCCCACTAGGGACTGGGGGGGGGGACACATGTTGCATCATAGGGGCAGGACAAGCCATGGGGGCAGGGGGTGCCACCAGAGCAACTGCATTCTTCTCAGCTAGAGGGGGGCTGAGGAGTGTGCTGGCCCTGCGTTGCTTTTTTGGGCAGTGCTGGGCCCGCAGGGTGTCCAAGCCCCCACGTTCCTCCTGGGCCCGCTCCAGCTGGGAGGGACTCAGTCACTCAGGCACCCTGTGAGCCCAGCACCACTTGCGGGCCTGGCACATGCTTTTTGCATCCTTCTCAGCCGCCAGAGGGTGACTGTAGGGGGGTGCAGCAGCTAGGGTGTGCCGCAAGCCCAACCCCGTGCCGCTTTTGTCAGCAGTGCGCTGGGCTCTTGGGGTGTCTGTGTTTGTGTGCCACCTTGAGCGCCGTGCCCAGCAGGCTGCCCCCAAATGTAAGTGCCATCTGTGGCAATCTACCCCGTCCACACACCCTGAGCTACGCCACTGGTTGTACAATGACAAGAGTCATTATAATGGCATAGGAAGAGGCTCCAAAGAAGCAATTCTTGTACTTGGAGGTTTTTAAGCAGAGGTTGGGTGGCCATCTGTCATGGATGCTTTAGCTGAGATTCCTTCTAACTCGATGATTCTATGCTATGTCACAACAGAGGACATCTGGTTTATCTAAGTCAGGGGTGAACTTGTGACCTCCAGATGCTGTGAGAGAGCCAGTGTGGTGTAGTGGTTAAAAGTGGTAGTCTCGTAATCTGGGGAACCGAGTTCGCGTCTCCGCTCCTCCACATGCAGCTGCTGGGTGACCTTGGGCCAGTCACACTTCTTTGAAGTCTCAGCCCCACTCACCCCGCAGAGTGTTTGTTGTGGGGGAGGAAGGGAAAGGAGAATGTTAGCCGCTTTGAGACTCCTGAAGGGGAGTGAAAGGTGGGATATCAAATCCAAACTCTTCTTCTGTTGGACTCCAGCTCCCATCTGCCCCAACAATCATGTCCATTGTGTGCAGTCCAGCAGCAACTGGAGCGCCAGCAGCCAGTGGCATCACAACAGGGGGTGGGGCGCTCCCGGTTCCACGTCTGCGGGGGTGACAAGAAGGCACCCCACTGTGGCGGTGCAAGCAGCCATCACGTCGCTGCAGCTGCATGTGGGGGATCCTCCGTTCGCTGCTGTAGCCACGAGTAGAGGATCCCGGGACCATCTGTACAGCACTGGAGCGGCGCCACCAGCAAACCGCTATGTGCAGAGCATGTGTGGCATCGCTACATATGGCGCATGCATCATACATAGCAATGCCGCACATGCGCACTACGTAGCGACGCCCCACCCCGGGTGTCGCCCCTGCCAGCAGCTCCCCATTCTGGCTCAAGATGGTGCTTCGAAAGATGTGGCCCTTGTCCACACTACTCCATGTTTCTCATGTACCAGTGACTTTGTGCTGCCATTCCTACCTATCCTGCAACAGGGGGAGCCAACTTGGCGCACACCAGATATGGTGGACTATAGCTTCACCCCCCCCCCAATTTTTAATTGAATTTATATGCTGCACTATACGGCGCTGTGGGTTAAACCACAGAGCCTAGGACTTGCCGATCAAAAGGTCGGTGGTTCGAATCCCCACCACAGGGTAAGCTCCCGTTGCTCGGTCCCTGCTCCTGCCAACCTAGCAGTTCGAAAGCACATCAAAGTGCAAGTAGATAAATAGGTACCACTCCGGCGGGAAGGTAAACAGTGTTTCCGTGCGCTGCTCAGGTTCGCCAGAAGCGGCTTAGTCATGATGGCCACATGACCCGGAAGCTGTACGCCGGCTCCCTTGGCCAATAAAGCGAGATGAGCGCCGCAACTCCAGAGTCAGCCACGACTGGACCTAATGGTCAGGGTTCCCTTTACCTTTACTTATACCCTTCAGCCCCAGCCTTGAATGGGAATGGGATTCCAGCAACATCCGGAGGGCACCCTGTTGGTTAACCTTGGTCGTCCACAACATAGGCTGTGGGAATCAGTGATGGTTGGGCCTTTCACATAGCTGGTGTAGCTCTGGAATAGTGGGGTGGGGTTTTTTGTTTTGTTTTTTACAAGATACTTGAATTTCACACATTGATGGCTTTCTACGCTTCTGGTTTACCACTAAGTTGCTGAAGTGAGAGGACAGGAAGTTGTCTGGACGTGCCTTAACTTTGTGGTAAAGGCTCAGCATGCAAGACCTGGGAGAAGCGGGGAGGGGGCGAGTTGCAGAAAAAAGGAGCCTGACAGCATGAATTCATTCTGTGCAGTTTGTGGTCTAAAGCCAGACATGCTTGTTTCAACCCCATTTGTTTCACAGAAACCACAAACAGTCCATTTATGGCCACTGCAAATCATATGCATTTTCTCTCCACACAAAGCACGTTTTTGTGCTTTTCCGCATATGTGAAATTCTACACACAGTTTGCAGACACCCCCCCCCCCCGAGGAATGTGTTTTGCCAGTAGAAAATGCATCACACTTTAAGTGTCACTTACCCTCATATCACTTACACACACACACAGTGCTTACTCTCATTTTCCTACTCATATTGAAATACTGCCCTTCAATGAGGCCAAACTTAGATTCGCAAAATATTTAGGGGTATGCGTACCCCTGCGTCCCACCATAAAAAAGCACTGTATACCATATCGTTATTGCAGTATGCATATTTCTAGATGTGTTCCATTAAAAAACAATCTGTACCTCCCTCCATCATTTTGGTTCTAGAGTGGTGTACAGTATATTAAAATATATATAAGACAATCAGCAATAACAACAAATCAAACAGCATAAAACAAAGGTAGCAGCAGCAGGAGGCAAACATCACAAAGGACTTTGAATATTTTAAAGGCCTGGGAGCGAAAAAGAGTCTTTGCCAGATGCCTAAAAGTTAAGATAGATGCCAGGCACACTTCCCTGAGGAGGAAGTTCCACAGATGGCAAGCCACAGCCCTCTCCCTGGTCTCCACCTGCCTTACCTCTGATGGTGCCAACAGAAGGCATCAGCAGTATTCACAGCCAGGTTGATGTGGGAGCAGGTGATCCCCTAAAGGCAAGGGAGGGCAAGAGGTAGATCAAGATCTACTGGCAGATCTCCAGGTGATTTGCAGTAGATCAGTCAGGATCCAGACAACAAAAAGGCACCGTCTTACCTCCCAGGTGTGCTGTTTCTTGTCTGATTATTCTTAATTGCTGTAGAGCACGATCTCCCAGAGAAGAGAGCATATTTGGCAATCCAATGGAACAAGATGTACTTATTCCACATAAATATTTGCTTGGTGAGTGTGGTTGTTTGGCCTCTTCTTATGTATAATTTAATTAACATTCTTCAATGGCAGCATAATAGAGGATGATTCAGCTGGTTGGTAGTTAATAGATGGTGTTTGGATTACTGGAATAAAACTAGAAAACCTCCCAATGTAATTTTCTGCGGATCCTTTTCTTTAGTGTGTTTGAATGGAATGAAAATAAGTAGCATAGCACTTGACTAAACCTCATGAAATTCCATAGCTACTACCCCCAAGGGGGTCAGTTATCGGTACCTATATTATCCCCATATAAATTTGGTCTCAAGGGCTGACCCTATCAGCAGCAATAGGTTGAAGTGACCTGAGGACAAACCAAAGCAGACATTGGTGTCTGAATAGTGCAGCAAGGCTTTTATGGTGTTGTTGGCCTTGACTTGCTTTGTATTAAAATTTTTGAGTAAAATACAGGGGTACCTCGGGTTAAGAACTTAATTCGTTCTGGAGGTCCTTTCTTAGCCTGAAACTGTTCTTAACCTAAAGCACCACTTTAGCTAATGGGGCCTCCCACTACCACCGTGCCACCGCCATGCAATCTCTGTTCTCATCCTGAAGCAAAGTTCTTAACCCAAGGTACTATTTCTGGGTCAGTCTGTAACCTGAAGTGTCTTAACTGAAGCGTCTGTAACCCAAGGTACCACTTTACATAAATTAAGGTTGCAATCCTAATCTTGTCTACTCAGACGTCCTATTGAATTCAGTGGGGTTTATAAGAGGGGTTGCAGCCTAAACACTTTGCAAATTACCAGTAAGGATCTCTGCCACCCACCCACCAAAGCATTTCTTTCAAGCACAAAGCTTTTAAGGAGAGCTAAAGGCAAGCAGCTAACAAGAGATCTGCTTGAGACTGGGAGAGTTTCTGCTGGTCAGAGTAAACAATAAAGGCCTAAATGGATAATGAATCTGAACTGCTATAAGACAGTTTCTTATGTCCCAAAACTGAAACAACACTGAGAAAGATAATCTTGTAATTCTTAAATATATAACTGCACAGCCTCCCCCCACTCCAATTTATGCAATTTGACCTTTAATATCAGTTTAGCCCCTTTGATCTATGACCTACCTGGTGGTTCAGCTGGTGTATTTGAAACATGTACATGATTCACTTCCCAAATTTGCTTCATAAAAGATGTGTATTGACATTTGCAAAGGGAGGCAGTAAATGCAAATGTAATTTCATCTTCCTTTGATCTCCCTGCTATTCAGACTCCTGCACTCCACCCACGATAATTATACCAGGAGCGCTCGCCAGCAGGGCCTTAAAACAAGACATCTCTTTCCCCACATAGTGAAAACAATATGCAGGTATTTTTAAAACATTGTTGTTTGGGTTTGTTTGTGTACAAGACCAATAAACCAACAGAGAAAACGCCAAAGAGTTCTCAGACTTGTGCTCCAGTGCTGTGTCCATGGGTTGGTGAGGGAGTGGGTTGCTGCTAAATTCTTGGGGGTCTTGGAGGCCTTTTTCTTTAGAAAAAAAAATATTTTAAAAAATAAAACCCTATGGTTAAAAAACTAAATTTTGATGCAAAGTGGCACATACTTTGGCAGCAGAGTGGAAAAATGGGGGAGCTGTTGATCCTCTTAGGCAGGCGTAGGCCAACTCGGCCCTCCAGATGTTTTGGGACTACAACTCCCATGATCCCTAGTTAACAGGACCAGTGGTCAGAGATGATGGGAATTGTAGTCCCAAAACATCTGGAGGGCTGAGTTTGCCTATGCCTGCTCTTAGGCCACAGTTATCTCCTAAGCCACAGGGCCATTGATATCACCTGGTGGGTTTGTTCGAACCCAATACAGAAAGCTGGAATTCTCTGGAGATTTTGTAGTACTCATGATCTCTTTCATACCATGGTTGGCTATGATACAGCTGCATCTTAATCCCAGAATTGTGTCCTTGGTTTAGACAACTGAGGGAGAGAAAAAATGAGAACAACACAGAGAACTTTACACTTTTGGACAATCTCATTTTGCCCCAAATGTTCCTTATATTGTATATCGGCTGTTGAAAACAGGAAAAATAAAAGCAGATGTTTTCTTGGATTGAGACCTTGTAGTTGTCTAATATCTGCAATTAGATAGTGACAAATATGGGAAACATTGTGGGTCCCCCCCCCCTTGAAAAACTCAGACATGAGCTGTGATGGAAAAGTTTATTACTGTGTATTATTGTCACCAGTTAGGAAGTTCTGGCTTTCACATGTGATGAAGTGGTTCTGCTGGAAGAAACTAGAGAAATATGATGAAAACAGGGCAAATTTTCAAAAAAGGAGCATTTGCAAAAGTTTCTTCTGCCAAACTAAACAGCTAGACTATTTAAAAGAATCCTAGAGTAAAGTCAATTGTGGTGGAATGCCAGATTTTTTTAAGAATAGATGCTTTCCTCATTATCATACGCAGCTGCTACTTATATATCCATAACTTAAAAGTCTGTGTATGATAATTTAGCCAGCCCCCCACCCCCCGCAAGGACAGACCAGCAAAACATCTTTATACAGGGTATAAAATAAATGTGTGATCTCATTTTTATGTTAATAAAATTTTATGTTAATATCTGCACCTGTTGAGAATATTAAGATCCTAATGACTAATATCAGTAATATACGCACCCACACGGCCATTGCTGAACTAACCATACACTTTCAGGGGTCAGCAAACTTTTCAGCAGGAAACTGGTCCACTGTCCCTCAGACTTTGTGGGGGGCGGGACTATTTTTTTTTGGGGGGGGGGAATGAACAAATTCCTGTGCACCACAAATAACCCAGAGATGCATTTTAAATAAAAGGACACATTCTACTCATGTAAAAATACTCTGATTCCTGGACTGTCCGCAGGCCGGAATGAGAAGGCGTTTGGGCTGGATCCGGCCCCCGGGCCTTAGTTTGCCTACCTATGCTTTAAACATTAAAACTTGTATGCATAACACAACACAATGTGTATCACACAACAACTTTATTGTATTCGCACAGTGTTCACTTATGAAACTGCACAAGTGTGACTGTGCATAATAAGACGAGGCTGCTCCGTCATACTGTCAGATGCTCATATAGAGTCAGCAATTCTCAGTTCACAGGACAAGTTTGCAAGCTGATATTCAGAAGGGTGCATGCCTTGAACATAAAATATATACGTGGTTAAGAATTACATTAAATGTATGCAAGATGGTTGGAACTGATATCATGAATCTGAACCCCCAGAAAACGTTTGTGACTATAATTGGTAGGAATGGTATATGTACATACAGTTCCTCAATGAACTGTAATACTCCATTCACCAATGAAGGGAAGAATGGGACCAGTGCTAGCTTCAAGTTCCTTTTTTGTGGGAAGGGCTTGAGCAAGATAATTTCAGTGGTCCCACCTCCTTACCAGCATCCCATTTGTTTGTCCCCACTGTCCCATCTCTGGGCCAGTCTGCACAACCATCTGGAAAGATTGTGCAAGGCCAGTGGAAGAGAACTGCTGCTCAGTCACTTACGTACATGGTCACGCTCCGAAGCTTCTCGCTAATGGAGTCAACTAGATGCCATCCCATGCCCTGCCGCTCCTCACTTGTAACAAAGTCCTCCATCCCCATCCAAGGCAGTGAGTGGCAACAAATGGTGCCAGTGGGCAATGTTTGTCATCCGGATACCTTCAGGGTGCTTTAAGGGGGGGTGTTTGCCTTTGCTACCCCCCATTCCTCCACCCAAGACTCCTTTGAGCTCAGAGAAACTGCTTCCATGTTTGTGACATGACCTGGAAGTCCTCTCATACATGCATTCCATGATGATACAGAAAACAATCCAGGCATCTCAGGGCTTCCATTAATTGAGGATGGGCAGGGAGGATGTGGGTTCCTGTTTTACAGCCATTGCTCTAAGGAAAGGTTTCCCAAAGTTGGATCTCCAGCTGTTTTTGGACTACAGTTCCCATTATCCCTGACCACTGGTCCTGCCAGCTAGGGATGATGAGAGTTGTAGTCCAACGATAGCTGGAGACCCAAGTTTGGGAAACCCTGCTCTAAGGTAAATTCACACAATTATTGTCGCCTCTACAAAAGTTTTAGTATCAACTTCTGCGAACAGACTGCTTCAGACTTTTGTTATCAGACTTGTTCAGATATATCCTGGCCAACAATGGAATCCATTTATGCCAAGCACCATAATGTGTAAGTCCACCTTTCTATTATTATATTTCCAGTCCAATTATGAAGCCAAACAAATTTGTGTGTACAATACTTCTTTTATTTTCTATAGTGTGGAAGGTTGTGATTCTACAGCTTTAGGTATAGATTTATAAAAAATGAATGTATAAACTGATACCATTTTAGGTTCAATTCTAATCCCAGTTGCCTGGAAGTAAGCCCCATTGAATTAAATGGGGCCTACTGCTAAACAGACATGGTTAGGAGTCCTGCCGTAGCTGTTAGGTAAAGGATACTGGGATGTCATTTAGTTTCATGGCAAGTAGCACTGTTAGTCCATTGCAGGGGACTCAAAAGTAACAGTAATAATGTCTTTATTAATCCCTTTATTAAAGGTAAAGGACCCCTGACAGTCGCAAATGACTCTGGGGTTGCGGCGCTCATCTCGCATTACAGGCCGAGGGAGCTGGAGTACAGCTTCTGGGTCATGTGGCCAGCATGACTAAGCTGCTTCTGGCGAACCAGAGCAGTGACATGCACTTTGACATGCTTTTGAACTGCTAGGTTGGCAGGAGCTGGGACCGAACAACAGGAGCTTACACCGTCGCGGGGATTCAAACCGCTGACCTTCTGATTGGCAAGCCCAAGAGGATCAGTGGTTTAGACCACAGTGCCACCTGCATCCCTAATCCCTTTATTAGGACCACTTAAAATATCCACATATATCTGTAAGCAGTCATTTGAGCTCCCATGTGTAGTTTTTCAGACCAGATGCAAAACAAAACAAACTGGTAAGTGAAGAGAAAGGTGGCAAGGGTGGAAATAAGTAAATGTTGCAAGATGTTACTAAAAATTGCTGTACTAAAGGCAGAAGTTGCACATTTCACCACTGGCATGCGCCAGCAAGAGAGAGTGATGGACTGGCAGGTGGTCTTCATTATGCAGCTCATTCACAATGTCAAGAATCTTAGAAAGGTGATACTGCACCTAAAAGGTTATCAGGTTGGAGCCAAGGAGTCTAAAACAATTTCTTTGACAATACTGTAATGGGTAATATCTCTGACACCTTTCCAAGATCTTACCTGGCATAATACATTAAAAATGGGAAAGCACAGTACTTTCCAGAGCCTTTCTCTGTTCCCTTATCTTTTTTTACCCCTTCTATCTATAAAGTCTCTTTCAAAAAGCTTTCTCATTCTTCTTTGCTTCTAAGCACCCTGCAAAGGTATTGAAGTTGTAAGGGAGCTATTTTAATTATAAGCGTTGCAGTAATGAATTCAAGTACACTAATTTATCATAAATGACTTCCCCATCTGTCTCTAAAGTATGCTCCAAAAATTATGTGAATGTGATAATATTATGGTTCAAAGTTTACCACATTTTCCTTGTCAATAATACAGCACATGTTAACTTTTAACGTTACATTACAGAAGTGTGTGTGTATGTATGTGTGTGTGGTCTCTTCCCTAATTTATTTGCACTTCAACCTATTGGGATCAAACATCAATCTCTGTAGGCAAAGGGAGATTGGGGAAAGAGACAGACATCTGCCCCCAGACACAGAGAGCAAAGCAACATCTGAAGTGCTGCAACTATCCCCCCCCCCCATCCAGCCCACTGTACAAATTGTTCACAAGCATGGAGTGCTTCCAAAAGACCTAATTAGCAACTCACTGCAAACATTTTTTGCATTAGCTAATGATCCAGCTACACTTGTAAGTAAACAGCACCAACATATCTAATCAGTGCAAAAAAAGACAGAGAGAAGGAGAAGGCAACAGAATGCCTATTAAACATCTGGATGCAATTTTCCAGTTTGGCTTAGAACAAAATGAAAACACATGACGGTTCTTTTGATCTATGCCTCAACAAAGAAATTGTTGGTCTAAAAAAAACTATAGCATACTGGCCCAGTCAATGTGTCATTTTCATAAAACCTGGTCATTTTTCTTCCAGCGTTCCCAAATTAATTCTGTTGGTTTCCTGCAATCTCTAATTTTACCATATTGCATGAAACCAGAAGAGATTCTTGGGGGCTGATCTTATTTTTGTTTTAAGCGCTCGTGATCTCTGCTACTGTTCCCCCCTCCCTTTGCACGTGAGGATTCCCCCTCCCTTCCTTTTTGAGATCCAACACAAGGGCTTCATTGAGACAGCAGTGACTGTCTTAACTCTGTAACATTGCTAAAATGGAAAGATGAAGGAATCTGCTTGAATGAATTGTTACCAAGTAGCATGTGGCTTCCCACAACCCTTACTCTTCTGGTCTGTGTCACATGCTCAAATCCTGCTAGGCCTTGGCCTGCCATATGGCCTGACTGAAATCATTGTAGAACCTGGCAGTTTGATGTGATCGGCGCAAATACAACAACACCAAACAAGAAGGCGAGGAAGAAATACATGAAGCAAATGTACAGCAAAGGATAGGTGTACCACTTCTGTGAAGAGGGCCACAACAAGTCATGAGCCAGTGAGGAATAGCAGTTAGTGTCCAAACTAGGGAAAATTGATTCAAATTCCCATCACTCCACCATGAAGCTCACTGGGTGATATCAGACTAGTCCAGGGGTTGGCAAGGTTTATCCCTCCCTGGGCTGAATCGCATGCCTGCCCATGATTTTTGGTGTTTGTGTCTGTGCAGACGCGATTTCCGGTGCCACAGAGGCTAAGGGAGCTGGGCATGTTTAGCCTGGAGAAGAGGAGGTCAAGGGGTGATATGATAGCCATGTTCAAATATATAAAAGGATGTCATATAGAGGAGGGAGAAAGGTTGTTTTCTGCTGCTCCAGAGAAGCGGACACGGAGCAATGGATCCAAACTACAAGAAAGAAGATTCCACCTAAACATTAGGACGAACTTCCTGACAGTAAGAGCTGTTCGACAGTGGAATTTGCTGCCAAGGAGTGTGGTGGAGTCTCCTTCTTTGGAGGTCTTTCAGCAGAGGCTTGACAACCATATGTCAGGAGTGCTCTGATGGTGTTTCCTGCTTGGCAGGGGGTTGGACTCGATGGCCCTTGTGGTCTCTTCCAACTCTATGATTCTATGATTCTATTCTAAGTCCCAGTGTCAGGCTGCGCTGGTTTAGCCCAGCACGCAAGCGGGTGGCTCGGTTTGGGGGCAGCTCAAGAGCCAGTCAAACGACCTCCGTGGGCTGCTTCTGGCCCATGAGCCTTCGGTTGCTGACCCCTGGGCTAGTCGCTGTATCACAATAAGCTTAATAATTGCTGCCGTCACAAGGATGTTAATGTCAGCACCAGGCGGGCCTTGCTGGAGAGAGCATTCCATAAATATTGGGGGGGGGTGCACCACTGAAAATATCTTCTCCCTTGTCACCACCCTCCAAACCTCACTTGGAGGTGGCGTCCTGAGAAGAGATTATGTGTTCATCCCTTTGCTTCCAAAATTGCCTGAGTACTCTCACTATGTACTTTACTGTGCAATTAATCTATTAGGTTTCCACCCCTCCCCTGTAAATTAGATGGCAGTAACACTCTTAGGATAGAAAAGTAGGCATGAAAGGAGAAAACAGAAGTAATGGGAAGCCACTCAGTGCTGGATGTTGTTTCCACATGCTGTTCATTTATTGCCCAGAGAAGACTGAAGCTGCTGGTGTCTCTGTGCCTTTTGAAGTTCTGCGTGAGGAAGTGTACTATAATTATCATAGTATGGGAATCAAGGGGAAGCTATGACCTTAAACCCTATTAAGTTTCAAATTATGTTCTTCATTAGTGTTCTCCATTAGGCACCACAGAATCAGTCCAGGCAAGGCATGATCTTGCTACATCAGGAGGTATTTGTATCCTTATAAAAATGGAGTAACCTTTTTATTTGGGCTTAAGCAGTCTCTTTGCTAGAATGCAGAACAATTGACCATGGCTATTTAATGTGGCCTGGTGGAAACATGTTTTTCTGTTACGTGAATGGATAATGTACTAAGAGAATCTGAAAGGGACTCAGAGCTGGGATCAACAATATATTATCCTGCAACAATGATTTATTTACACATACACTATTTGAAAGCAATAGAATATTAATTCTTATAACTTCTCAACCATATTTTGATCATTGGTCTTCATCAGTAACTTTTATGTAGTAATGCATATCCTGTTATGAATTACATTGAGGAGTCCTGCCTGGCACAATATTAAGTAAAAGTGTTTTTTAAAAGCAGAATAAATCTTCTATTCTTAACATAGCCTCTTTCACCAGTAATGTAGTTGTTAAAATGGATAGGGGAGAATTATGTCATCATCTGGGAGTGATATTTGACTGTCATATAGAATTGTTGTTGTAAGTTGTAGTCTACTGAGAGTAAGGTGTTGTTGTTTTTTAAACTTTTTGAATAATAGTTACAACATGGTAAAATGTGTCTTTAGCAAGAATATAGGAGAAGTGTCTAAAGAAAAAGACAATAGTTAATTATACTGCTTGAAACTAGTATCTATAAAAAGGCTGAGAATGTTAGGATATACCTGGGAGTAAGAACTGGCTGCAATTGTTAGGCTTTTTCAAACAGGTTCTTAGAAAGACTATTACAAAACAGATTGTAAAGGGTTGCACCAAGCAACTTGAATGGAGTAGGTAAAGATCACATGACACTGCTTCTTCCCATACAGCAGCTCAGTTATTTTCCCCCTGAAGGTAATGAGAAGTCATTAGTCTGGTATGACAGAGGGTGTATGCATGTATTCATGTATTCCACTTTGTGGGTGCAAGTTACTCTATTTGCAGTATGAACTTCTGATGGTGCTTTTAATTTGCAAGGCAAAGTTTAGTGACTATAATTAGTTTATAGGCTGAATTGGCAATTGCCTCTAGTGACTGTAAGATTTCAACTTATGGAAACTGGAAAGAAATTGGATTGTTATGTAATGATTTGGTTAACATAATATTTTAGCATAGGCTGATTATTAGAATTAATGACACTATTAAGTTTCTTTGGGCACACACTCTTTGAGTTAGGCTGCAATTGGAGCCCCATTTACCAGGGAGTCTTCTTCTTTGACAATCACTCGTAGCTGAGTAAGATTGTCTTCCATGTCCTTCCACAGTGGTGACATAGGTTTCCGGGTGGGAGTTGATCACGGTGTGGATTTGCCAAGTGTGCCTGCCTCCTAGCGTGTTTCTCCCTTGCGTCCTGAGTTCGAGTGTCTTCAAAGCCCATGACACCTTTGGTAAAGGCTGTTCTCCAACTGGAGCGCTCACAAGCCAGTGTAGTTATACTACATTTTTTTTAGATTTGCCTTGAGACAGTCTTTAAACCTCTTTTGTTGACCACCAGCATTACACTTTCCATTTTTAAGTTCGGAAGCCCCATTTACCAGGGAGTAACCCTCACTGAATTCAATTGGACTTACTTCTGAGTAGGCATGGTTTGTTGTTGTTTAGTCGTTTAGTCGTGTCCGACTCTTCGTGACCCCATGGACCAGAGCACGCCAGGCACTCCTGTCTTCCACCGCCTCCCGCAGTTTGGTCAGGTTCATGTTTGTAGCTTCAAGAACACTATCCAACCATCTCATCCTCTGTCGTCCCCTTCTCCTTGTGCCCTCCATCTTTCCCAACATCAGGGTCTTTTCCAGGGAGTCTTCTCTTCTCATGAGGTGGCCAAAGTATTGGAGCCTCAACTTCACGATCTGTCCTTCCAGTGAGCACTCAGGTCTGATTTCCTTAAGAATGGATGCGTTTGATCTTCTTGCAGTCCATGGGACTCTCAAGAGTCTCCTCCAGCACCATAATTCAAAAGCATCAATTCTTCGGCGATCAGCCTTCTTTATGGTCCAGCTCTCACTTCCATACATCACTACTGGGAAAACCATGGCTTTAACTATACGGACCTTTGTTGGTAAGGTGATGTCTCTACTTTTTAAGATGTTGTCTAGATTTGCCATCGCCTTTCTCCCAAGGAGCAGGCGTCTTTTAATTTCGTGACTGCTGTCACCATCTGCAGTGATCATGGAGCCCAAGAACATAAAATCTTTCTCTGCCTCCATTTCTTCCCCTTCTATTTGCCAGGAGGTGATGGGACCAGTGGCCATGATCTTCGTTTTTTTGATGTTGAGCTTCAGACCATATTTTGCGCTCTCCTCTTTCACCCTCATTAAAAGGTTCTTTAATTCCTCCTCACTTTCTGCCATCAAGGTTGTGTCATCTGCATATCTGAGGTTGTTGATATTTCTTCCGGCAATCTTAATTCCGGCTTGGGATTCATCCAGCCCAGCCTTTCGCATGATGAATTCTGCATATAAGTTAAATAAGCAGGGGGACAATATACAGCCTTGTCGTACTCCTTTCCCAATTTTGAACCAATCAGTTGTTCCATATCCAGTTCTAACTGTAGCTTCTTGTCCCACATAGAGATTTCTCAGGAGACAGATGGGGTGATCAGGCACTCCCATTTCTTTAAGAACTTGCCATAGTTTGCTGTGGTCGACACAGTCAAAGGCTTTTGCATAGTCAATGAAGCAGAAGTAGATGTCTTTCTGGAACTCTCTAGCTTTCTCCATAATCCAGCGCATGTTTGCAATTTGGTCTCTGGTTCCTCTGCCTCTTCTAAATCCAGCTTGCACTTCTGGGAGTTCTCGATCCACATACTGCTTGAGCCTTCCTTGTAGAATTTTAAGCATAACCTTGCTAGCGTGTGAAATGAGTGCAATTGTGCGGTAGTTGGAGCATTCTTTGGCACTGCCCTTCTTTGGGATTGGGATGTAGACTGATCTTCTCCAATCTTCTGGCCACTGCTGAGTTTTCCAAATTTGCTGGCATATTGAGTGTAGCACCTTAACAGCATCATCTTTTAAAATTTTAAATAATTCAGCTGGAATATCATCACTTCCACTGGCCTTGTTATTAGCGATGCTTTCTAAGGCCCATTTGACTTCACTTTCCAGGATGTCTGGCTCAAGGTCAGCAACCACACTACCTGGGGTATATGAGACATCAATTTCTTTCTGGTATAGTTCCTCTGTGTATTCTTGCCACCTCTTCTTGATGTCTTCTGCTTCTGTTAGGTCCTTTCCACTTTTGTCTTTTATTATGGAAATCTTTGTACAAAATGTTCCTTTCATATCTCCAATTTTCTTGAACAGATCTCTGGTTTTTCCCATTCTATTGTTTTCCTCTATTTTTTTGCATTGTTCGTTTAAGAAGGCCTTCTTGTCTCTCCTTGCTATTTTTTGGAAATCTGCATTCAATTTCCTGTATCTTTCACTATCTCCCTCGCATTTTGCTTGCCTTCTCTCCCCCGCTATTTGTAAGGCCTCGTTGGACAGCCACTTTGCTTTCTTGCATTTCCTTTTCATTGGGATAGTTTTAGTTGCTGCCTCTTGTATAATGTTACGAGCCTCCATCCATAGTTCTTCAGGCACTCTGTCCACCAAATCTAAATCCTTAAACCTGTTCCTCACTTCCACTGTGTATTCATAAGGGATTTGACTTAGATTGTATCTTACCGGCCCAGTGGTTTTTCCTACTTTCTTCAGTTTAAGCTTGAATTTTGCTATAAGAAGCTGATGATCTGAGCCACAGTCAGCTCCAGGTCTTGTTTTTGCTGACTGTATAGAGCTTCTCCATCTTTGGCTGCAGAGAATATAATCAATCTGATTTCGATGCTGCCCATCTGGTGATGTCCATGTGTAGAGTCGTCTCTTATGTTGTTGGAAAAGAGTGTTTGTGATGACCAGCTTGTTCCCTTGGCAGAACTCTATTAGCCTTTGCCCTGCTTCGTTTTGAACTCCAAGGCCAAACTTGCCAGTTGTTCCTTTTATCTCTTGACTCCCTACTTTAGCATTCCAATCCCCTATAATGAGAAGAACATCCTTCTTTGGTGTCACTTCTATAAGGTCTTGTAAGTCTTCATAGAATTGGTCAATTTCAGTTTCTTCAGCACCAGTAGTTGGTGCATAAACTTGGATTACTGTGATGTTGAAAGGTCTGCCTTGGATTCGTATCGAGATCATTCTATCATTTTTGAGATTGCATCCCAGTACAGCTTTTGCCACTCTTTTGTTGATTATGAGGGCCACTCCATTTCTTTTACGGGTTTCTTGTCCACAGTAGTAGATATGATAGTCATCCGAACTGAATTCGCCCATTCCCGTCCATTTTAGTTCACTGATGCCCAAGATGTCAATATTTATTCTTGCCATCTCATTTTTGACCACATCCAACTTACCCAGGTTCATGGTTCTTACATTCCAGGTTCCTATGCAATATTTTTCTTTACAGCATTGGACTTTCCTTTCGCTTCCATGCATATCCGCAACTGAGCGTCCTTTCGGCTTTGGCCCAGCCGCTTCATCAGCTCTGGATCTACTTGTACTTGTCCTCCGCTCTTCCCCAGTAGCATGTTGGACGCCTTCCGACCTGAGGGGCTCATCTTCCAGCGTCATAACCTTTATATGCCTGTTGTCTTTGTCCATGGAGTTTTCTTGGCAGGGATACTGGAGTGGCTTGCCAGTTCCTGCTCCAGGTGGATCACGTTTGGTCAAAACTCTCCACTATGACCTGTCCATCTTGGGTGGCCCTGCACGGCATAGCTCATAGCTTCTCTGAGTTATTCAAGCCCCTTTGCCACGGCAAGGCAGTGATCCATGAAGGCATGGTTAGCATTGCATTTTTAGGTTATTATCTTTGGGTATGCTTCTTGATAATGCTACTGTACTTTTCTTTATTGTGGAGGAAAAGGCTGACCTTCCAGGGCACAGAGTCTTTTTCACAAGATCACAAAATGGTGTTAATAATGTGAATTGGGGCCACATTATTGGGCATGTGCATGATATTTATTAATTTAGAAAAAGTATTTATACACTGCCCACAACATAAAATAATTTCCAGAGTGACTGCCTCATTTAAAAAAAGGAAACCAAAGATCTGAATAGACCTGTGTGCATTAATTTCAACAAGAGATGTCTGAAGGTTAACACTGAGGATAGCTGCTAAATGTCTGCTAGGAGAATATTTCCACATGAAATGTTCAACTCCCAGTTGAGGACAGTTGAGCCTCTGCAACACAGGGGAATCACTAAAAATGTTCCTTCAGATGATATCAGTGATCAAGCTGGGATACGAAGGCTCAACTTGGACCCAAATTGTCAGGGCTTTGTATATTAATAATAACAGATACTTGAAATGGTCCGATAAAATGCAGGTAGATGTTTTAGTATAGGTATCACATCCTGAGCACCATAAACTACGCGCTGCAGTCTATCTGCTGCATTCTGCACCATATACTGTATTTCTTTTAGTTACATCCCACCTTCGCTCCCAGGAACTCTCAAGGTGGCTGACATGGTTCTTCCCCCTTTCTCCATGTTATTCTCACAACAACCCTCTGATGTATGTTAGGCAGCCACTGGGCCAAAGTCACCCAATGAACTCTGTGGCTCCTAGTACAACACTCCAAACTGCTATTCCATGGGACTGGGATATATGGAAATCATGGCTGAATTATATGCACAAACTAGCTCCACAGGAAATATCCATGCGTAGGAACTGAACATATTTCTCAGCAATGGTAAATATATACATATTGTCTGAATTCATTAATAGATAAAGTTTCAAATGCCCCTGACGGGTGTGTGTGTGTGCCTTAAGCAACTCAAAAGGCCACAGTGAAGCTCTCTGCAATTTAATTTGTGAATCAGCGTAATAAAGAGCAGATTTTTATGAGCCCACCATCAAATGAAAAAGAAAAATAGTTAAATATGCAAATGAGCCAGCATTTATTGCATTAAATATCCCACTGATCTCCCACTGTCATTTCAATAGCAGAGACTGAAGAAATGTTCTCTGGTATCAAAGTCAAAATCTCAGGTGGCTCAAAAACTCTTGTTCAGAGCAATGTGAACAACGTGTACTTTCAGTATGTGTTAAAACATGCCCTGCAAAAATTAACTTCGATCAATAAGATTACATAAAGCTATTCAGCATCTTTGCAGCAAGTCTGAGAAGGGGAACGACTCTTGTTCGTGTTGCAAAATACATTATTTGAATTATCTCTTTAGGTCATATTAACAAACTTGTACCAGCAGGTTAAACATAAAGCCAGTCTTAAACTTAGCTATCATAACTCCACACTAACTTTGTTTCTTGGTGTGTGGCTCCTACATACACATATCACAGTGCAAACCTATACAGATCTACCTGGAAGTGAACACCATTAATCTCATGGGTACCTACTCCCAGGTAAGTGTGCACGGATTGTGGTCTGAAGAACATCCTTATGTGTGCCTACTCCCTTTTATAAAGGGGACTCAGCCCATAGCTGAGCATCAGTTAAGATACCAGAATCAATGTAATTATATTATTTAATTGCCACTGTGCTAATAATTGTTTATTTAATCTGTTACACTTATTTGCCATTCAATAACAAAAGTACTCATTGCTATAGTATATACGACTTCCCTCTTTCATTCCCAGGCATCTGAATGTGACTTCTTTTGGTAAAGCACGAGATTGCTACTCTCAGGGTTATGGGTTCAAGCAAAAGATTCCTGCATTGCGGGGGGTTGGACTAGATGACCCTCACGGTCCCTTCAAACTCACAATTCTGTGATTCTGTGATATCTGTGTAGTAGAAAATCCTGGCACCTGTTCCAGTCAATTCATAATGTGTGCTAATCATTGACCCTACTGGGACTCAACCTTGTCATCATCATCATCATCATTATTATTATTATTATTATTATTATTATTATTATTATTATTATTTTATACCCCGCCCATCTGGCTGAGTTTCCCCAGCCACTCTGGGCGGCTCCCAATCGAGTGTTAAAAACAATACAGCATTAAATATTAGAAACTTCCCTAAACAGGGCTGCCTTCAGATGTCTTTTAAAAATAAGATACAGTGGTACCTCGCAAGACGAATGCCTCGCAAGACGGAAAACTCGCAAGACGAAAGGGTTTTTGGTTTTTTTAGTTGCTTCGCAAGACGATTTTCCCTATGGGCTTGCTTCGCAAGACGGAAACGTCTTGCAAGTTTGTTTCCTTTCTCTTAAAACCGTTAATACAGTTGCGACTTGACTTCGAGGAGCAACTCATAGCACGCGGTGTGGTAGCCTTTTTTGAGGTTTTTGAAGACTTTGGTGATTTTTGAAGCTTTTCCAAAACTTTTCCGAAACCGTGCTTCGCAAGACGAAAAGAATCGCAAGACGAAAAAACACGCGGAACGAATTAATTTCGTCTTGCGAGGCACCAGTGTAGTTGCTTATTTCCTTGACATCTGATGGGAGGGCATTCCACAGGACAGGTGCCACTACCAAGAAGGCCCTCTGTCTGGTTTCCTGTAACCTCACTTCTCACAATGAGGGAACCACCAGAAGGCCCTTGGAGCTGGACCTCAGCGTCCGGCAGAACGATGGGGGTGGAGACGCTCCTTCAGGTATACTGGACCGATGCCGTTTAGGGCTTTAAAGGACAGCACCAACACTGCTAGTGTGCCCTGGAACAAACCCAACAGTTTCCCCGAAGAGAAAAATCTGTAGTGGTAGGCAAGCTTTCAGAGAAGCTTGTCTATTGTCCTGTTGTAATCCACATTGCAACTTGGAAATCACAGTTGCAAGCTGTGACTGGTATGAAAATTGATTAAGCTTTGTATTATGTGTGCAATATATTAAGCATGGTTGTTGTAAATATACAGGCCAGGATCCAAAGCTCCGCACCTGGTGTTTCACCTGCAGGCCAAGCCTTTTCACTGACAGTTGTGCCACCTCAAAAGGCACAAAGGGCTGAAGGAAAAATGGCCGTGTCCTTCTACAAAGGGGATAAAATTTGGCTGGCATAACAGCGAGCCATTAACAATTTAGAATGGCCCAAGATATTCTGCTGCCTGAGATAAAGGACAAGATACAGCACCCTTCTCTCAACTGGATCCGCACCTGAATCTTCAGCAGTGGTGAGGAGACAGCACCCTCCACCATAAGACCAGCAGGCTAGCTTAGTGGACACAGGGCAAGCTGCAGGGCACACGGCTTTGTCCTTTAGCAGAAGGGAAGGCCAGAGGGGGCTCATAAGAAATGTGGTCAGGACAATGGCATCAATGCACCACCCCAGCATCTGGCGCCTGAGGCAGCTGCCTCACTCTGCCTAATGATAGGGCTGGCTGCATGGACAATCCAGAATTCAGACTGCTATGAACTTCAGCCCATGTACTGTACTGACAGTCACGGTAACCTTTTATAGGACTCAAAAACATGTTCATGCTAACAGCCTGGTTAGGAACATTGAAGTTGGTCTTAAAGTGTTCAGTTATTTGCAGGATCCAGCCTACAGGTGGGTGGGTCTTCACTGGCAACGATGCCACACACGGAAAGATTCTCTCCACATTTCTTTTTGTTTTGTTTTGTTAATAGGGTTCTCTTTTCGTACCCTCTGTTGAGAACTTAGCTAGTTAAAAATAATAAGAAAGACTGCTCTTGCATTGCATCCTCATGGCAATGCCTGAAAAGAACCGCTCCGTAGTGCCCAATATAACATGGGCATCATTAAGTCAGTGTAGACTTTAATCATACCACATTTTCCCTGTTTAGATAAGATCTCAGAATTATTAATTGTGGAAGTGAGCTGAATGCAAGAGCAAATACTGCTTTAGCAGAGGCTTAGAAACATAAGTGTTGGACATTGCAGCAGACACAAAAATCAGCAAGTGGGCATAATTAGATTATAAGCCTCCAGATCAGAAACGGTGTCATTTTTGCTAAGTATGAGGAGTGAGGCACTCTCATCAACTTCCAAGACTGCTGTTCAGTGCACAATTATGCGGAATGCCATGTATTTTACTCCTGAGTAAACATGCATAGCATTGACTTGCAAAATTGGTATATGAAGAAATCCTGACACAGGAGCGCACTGTGAATTGAACCACTTACGCTTATGAAGAATTTGATCTACAAACTGATATATTTATTATTAGGCATTTGAGGCAACCTATCACCTGTGACTTCTGGACTTTGGGCCTTTTTGGGACTGGGCCTATTGAGCTATAAAACACCCAGCTGACACGGTGCCTCTCAGGCTAGGAAACTGACACTTGCTGGCTGTATGGTGAAGAGATTTGTTACTGAGAACACCCCACCACCCAGTAACCTTTCTTGCTTAGCTGAGAAACACCTGCAGCAAAGACCAGCTCCTTGGCAAGGCCACGGGGGTTGCTGTGACTCTTTTCAGGACTGGACATTGAGCTATAAAACATCCCACTGGCGTGATGATGTGGTGAAGCAACCTTCAAAGGGTGGTGTGCCCTTTTTTGAGTTTAGATTTGTTGATTTTTTTAAAAAAATAGGCCAATATGTAAAAGTGTGAAGTTGCATGGAAAGTTAATTTTTTGTTGATGGAGATGCTAAGAAATGTTTCACATTCAAGTATGTGAGCTTGTTCTTGTGGATCCTGTCCCCTGCACCCACAGGGGAGAAAGGAGAGGACTGGGTGTTGCATGCTAGGCTTGTAGATCTGTGTTTATTCCCCCCCCCCCCACCGTAGGCTCTGGTTTTTGTAATGTGGAGTTAATGAGTGTTTTGTTGGCTAGCTGGCTGGCTGCAGTGCGACAGAGAAGTGGTTTCTGCTTTAGGGTGAGAACATGTTAGTGGAACCTGTTCTCTGTGTGAGAGAGGGAGGAGGAGTGTGTGCACCCTAGGGGTGTGTGTTTGTGTTTCTCTCTCTCTCTCTCTCTCTCTCTCTGTGTGTGTGTGTGTGTGTGTGTGTGTGTGTATGAGAGAGAGAGATAGGGGTGCCTTAATTGATGCCTTTTCTGTTTCTTGCTGCAGGGTTTGCTGGAGTTCCTAACACATATCCTGTGTGATTTATGGGTATTTTGTATGGTTTTGATTGATTTATTGTAGATTTCTTTTATATTAATGTGTTTTTCACTGCTTTGGGCGCCTTTTGCCCCAAAAGCGGTATATAAATAAGCCTGGGCATAGCATTCTCCTTCCACAAAGGGCACCTTATATGTCTATCTGAAGTTGAGTGTAATTTATTGCTAGGTTTAGTCATAAGAAAGGAGTTGTTACTGTGGCCAAATTAACAGTGGTAGGGCTGGACTCTTGGGCTGTATTTTTAAATGTACACACGGAACTGTCTTGCTGAAAGTGATTGGGCTTTAAAAAAAAAGCTGGGTACCTAGGTTCTTGCGCCTCCGTTCTATGGAACACTGTGGGCAGAATGCCACTACGTTGCATTTAGTAACTTAAATCCACAGCTCTTTTGCTTACACTGCGGGTTTTTTTTTTTTAACCCAAACAGGGATTTCGAGCCTATCCTATCAACAACAGTCTCTTTAAACTCATTACTGGTGGGTTAGCCGCTGCCTAAATTCCTCTTTATCCCGCGAACAAAACTTCCAATATGCCTGCAGAGATAGCGGGGACATCAGAGGTCAAACATGCCTTTGGTGTTCTCAAAAGTAGGGCAACGCTGGGCTCTATAGGGAGCTGGCAAAGAATGGGGTGGCCTTGTGTCGAGCGCTTTTATTTTTTTTATTATCACCTAGACAGATAGGCCTAAATTCAAAGGCCGTTGATCAGGTAAAAAAATAAATAAAAGAAATGTTTGACCAACTGTTAAAGTCTTGATATTGGCTAAATACACTTAAGATCTCAAAAAGTGACTCGTTACTCTTTCTGGCTACGTAGGTAAACACACGCGGAGAGCCTTCTGACAAATTAAAGATAAAACCGTTGTGAGAGGAGGCTCCATTTTTCTGAAGCCCTGGAGAGGAGTTGTTCGGAGGAAACTTTGATACAGATCGCTATGAACACGCCGCCCTCCAAGGCAACATCACGGTCCTCGTTCCTCCATTAGCTTAAACAGGGCAGCATCTCTCTGACTCCAGCTCCTGCCTGTCCTGTAGAAGGGATGCATTATTTATCTCTCTGTGTTATTTTCACAGATTTCTGGAGAGAGCGGGGCAAGGGAAAGGAATAATAATAATAAAAGAGAGAGAGCGAGAGAGAGCGCCTAGCCTATCCTCCCCCCCCCCCGTCTCTCTCAAAAGCCCACGTTACTTTGATTGACAGCTCAGCCTCTCCACTCTCCTTCTCCCCGACCTTCCCATTTTCCCTGCCTGTCTGCCTGCTCCGCCGCCTCCCATTGGCTCGCTCGGAGGGGTCCTGCAGCTCGGCGAGGAAGCCTTCCTAGCAAAGGCGCGGGGGGGGGGGGAGGAGAGTGAGAAGGGGGGAGGCGAGGCCTGCCAGCGCCGGCTTCCCATTGGCCCGATGTCACGGCCCCACGTTGGTTCCCGAGCAGGCGATTGGGCGCCCGCCCCTCCTCCCCCTCTCCGGGGGCGGGGCCGCGGGGCTGGTGAGCTCGAGGAGTGTGAAACCGCGTGTTAATGTAACCAGCGCGGGCGGATACTTGGTGTCCCGTTTATTGCGATCCCGCCGCCGCCGAGCTGGGCTGCGCGTCCCGCGGAGTTTCCTTCTCACGCGCCGAGCGGGTCTCCATGGAAGAGGAGAAAGCCTTGTGATTATTTGCGGCGGGACGACGAGGAGGGCGATCGCCTGCTCCGCCTGGATGTTTCTTCTTCGAGGGATCCTGGGGAGAACTTTGGCCCGGGATTGAGCGAGGCGGGCGGCCGTCGGGAGAGGAGAAGAGGCCGCGCAGGAAGGCCAGCGGGGATGCTGCCGCCGCCGCCGCCGCTCCGTCCTTTCCTGGCGGGGCACTAGCGCGGAGGCCGCTCGGCGCCGTCCGATGCGCGGCGGGCCTACGGAGGAGGCAGCCCGTCCCTTCCTTTGGGTCCCGATCGCGGCGCCTGGCTGCGGGGAGAGGAAGCGAGGCTGGTGGGGGCGGGCGGGCGGGGGGCGCTTTTCCCTTTGCCCCTCTCCGGGCGCGGCTGGACCCCCCGCTTCCTGAAGCCGCTTTGCTCGGCGCGCCCCATCCAGCGCCGCAACCCCCTTTCCTTCCCCGTGTCCCGTGCGCCTCGAGTCTCCCTCCCGGCGCCGGCAGCCGCGTGGCCTTTTGTAGCGGGACTCCCCGGCTGGGGCGAGCCAGCCCTTCCGTCGGACTTGGATTTTCGAGTTGCAGAGAGATCGCCGCCGCCGGGGAGTTTGGGGTCTTACAAGTGCACCGCGCAAGTTTGAAGAGGAGGTTTCTTGGCTGGGGGGCGAGGAAGGAGCCCCGTCGAAGGAGGAGCACCGGCGACCGCGACGAGAAGCGACCCCCTTGCCCGGCCAGGGCTCCCCTTCCCCGGTGACATTTCTCCCCCCCCCCCAAAGCTCACAACAAAGGAAGCGGCTGGAGCGAGGCGGCGTCGGCGGCGGGAGGATGGTGCAGTTGAGCCGCGAGGCCGAGTAGGGGCTCCCGGTCCCGCTCCTCTCCCTCCGGCTGCCTTCGGTGCGCTTCTCCCCTCGGGATTTAAACTTCGGCCATTCAGCTGCGAAGGAGCAAAGCAGCGGCAGCAGCAGCCCGAGTCATGTTTCCGCAGAGCCGGCATCCCGTAAGTGGCCCCCCCCTCTCCCCGATTGCCTGTCTCCCCCCCCCCCAGGGTCGCCCCCCGTCCGGGCAAAGTGCGTGCAAGGTCGCTTCCCCGCCTGCGAACTCTGCCCGTCCCGCCGGAGGAACTTGGCGGGCCCGCGCCTGGCTCGCTCGCTCGCTCCCTCGGCCCGCCGAGCAGCGCCGACTCCTTTGTTTATTCTGGGACTTGTTTGTCTACCAGCCGACAATGGCGGGGAGTGGGGGGGGGCTGCTGCTCTGGTCGATCTCCGCTTTCCAGCCCAACTGCGGGGCTAGATCAGAGAGACGGGCAGCCGGCGCTCCAAAGAAAAGCCTTGCCGGTGAAACCTAGACGCCCCCGAAGTGTCTCCTGAGATGATGGTTCCTGGAGACAGCATCTTGCCTCTGAGGAGCTCCCAGAGCATTTTGCAAAACTGTTTTGAAAAGAAGGAGCAGATGGGTCTTCTGTTCCCCAGTAAAACAGTTGAGCCCCCCAAGTTGTTGGACATTGCCATTCAAATGGTGTGTCATGTAATCGATTGGGGAGGGCCTTACCTGGACCCCCGATATATTCAAGTTGGCACCCTTGACCAGCAGATTTTTAAAAGGTAGGGAAGAAGCTTCAGGCAGGTGACCATGGAAATACCTGTGAATCTCCAAAAGGACATTTCTGTGCCAGGTAACTAACTTGTGGCCCTCCAGAGGTTGCTGGACGCCCGCTTGCCTAATCCCTGGGCTGATGGTGGGGCTTGGAGTCCAACAACACCTGCAAGGCCCAGTTTCCCCAGTGCTGCTTGAAGCCCCCCCCCCACACTTTTTAAGTGTCATGTGCCACTGTCTCCTTGGGTTGTGCTCTGTAGTTGGACTTTAGTTGTAGAGATGACTTTGCCTCTTATCTACACAGATTCCTCCTAACTCTTTGTTTTCTTGCTCTTCCTCCAGACGCCACACCAGGCTGCAGGACAGCCTTTTAAGTTCACCATCCCAGAATCTCTAGACCGAATCAAAGAGGAGTTCCAGTTCCTTCAAGCTCAGTATCACAGGTGGGTGCGGCCTGGTCCCTCCCTGTGCTCTGTAGGCCACGTCTCTTTTGGGGATTTCAAGCTGCTCCACAGCATGCTTGTTCAGTGGGGTGTGTTTTGCTTGCTCAAAATGTACTTTGTAGTTGTGCCCAGGTGGTGGCGTGTGGAGTCAGTTTAAGGCTGTCACTCACTTAAAAACAATGGTCAGAACACCCCCCCCCCCATTTTTTTTTTGCATAGGCTCTTCAGTTCAGGTGAACGTAACCCACCCTCCCCAGAATGTGCTTTCAGAACTACACAGGAACTGTCAATATTTGCTCTGGAAAGTTTTGAAAGAGACTGAGTTGACATTTGGTCAGCCAGTGTATTCTTGTCGTCATATTCCTGCATTCCACTCCTAAATGGTTGAAACATCGATTTAAACTTCTGTTGTTTGGGAAACAGAGTTACTTGGATACTAGGAACTTGTCACCACTGCTAGTAAAGGGTTCAATTTTTCCTGCCATGAGAAAATGGTGTTTGAACACTTACCCAGGCCGCTAATAATTTCATCATGTGCAAGTTTACTTAGAAGTAACTCCCACTAAGTGCAGTGAGACTCACTTCTTAGTAAATACGCAAAGCCAAAACAGAAGATATGGTATTGAAAGTGATATGGTATAAAAGTGAGGTAAGTCTACTGTATGCAAGTCCTAATGAAATCAGTAGGGCTTTTCCAAGCAAACATGTCCTAGACTTGGTTTGTTAGCGTACTATCTTAGTCTGTAACAAAATAAACACACACATACTGAGATCATGTTATTTAGCTTGAGGTTCATGTGTACACAGTTTTAACTCTTCTAACTCAAAAGATCAAGCCAATTCAGATAAGTAGTATTCTGAGACAGCAAAGTTTTAAGATAGTATGAGCTGATCAGGTATTCTAGCACGCCACTGCAATTACCCTTTGAGAGAGAGAGAAGCAGCAAAACAGTTTGAGTTTCTAAAGGATTTATCTTGATGGCCTGTAGACTTACATTTTGAATTAACACACTTTCATTGTAATCCCAAACATGGGAGAAGTAAATTTCCATTGGGGGTTCATTGCATGTTATCGAGTTTTATGCATGACAGTTTGATCCTGTGTATGCTTACTTCAGAGGAAATTCAGTGGTGTTCACTGGGGCTTGCTTACAAATAAGATTGCAGCTGGGTAGCCCAACCTCTCCACAGTAAATGTGCACAGAATCCTATTGTGGCTTTACTTTCAGCTGAAAGGCATCAACTACTGGTGTGGTTAAGCATACATGTGATGCCATAATCTCTTAATGGCATCACTTAAATCACACTATGGTCCACCTTATAGGAGAAAAGCATGCATGGGTTTTAACTGATGCTAATTTTGAGAAGGGCCGGTACCTAGCTATCATTTAGGTGCTATTTGATTATGCAAATTCATGCTGATTCATTTCTTGCTTAGTTTTTTAAACAGGTAACTTTATAGTGCAATACTAGGTGGAAATGTACTAATATTGAAGTAGTGTAGTATAAATAGTATATAATTTCAGATAGTTTTTGCTGTTTTAAAGTGATTGCCTAGAAAGAACATGTAAAGATGTAAACTGCTATAACTATTCTGAACTCTAGTGTTTTATCTTTGGGATAGATGTACTATCTTTCTGAATATTAACACTGGCAAGAAATCAGGAATTGTACTTCACTGCAGCCTCTAGCAATCATAGATCCCTATTGGAACCATGGCTTCTATACATCATCTGAGTAAATGTGTGTTTAATTTGTTCTGAGTTGATATTATGTACTCTGCATATTTGAGCTTGATCTTCCATATTAAAGCAGTATGCTACAGTTTCTCTGTATTTACACTGTGATATATTATGACAGCTCTCCAAACAACTTTCTTTTCAGAATGCAAGCAATGGCAAATACTTGAATTGACATACTTAAAAATACCTGTGTCGTGGTTGGTTTGTTTTTATTTCAAATATATATTATTCTCTTCCTAGCCTTAAGTTGGAATGTGAGAAGCTGGCAAGTGAAAAGACAGAAATGCAAAGGCACTACGTGATGGTAAATACAATACAATCTTGTCTCCTTATTTGTTTTGATAAAACACAGAAATGATAGCATTGGAATACCTCTAGTAGGTCACCCAGCCTAGCCCTAGCCCCATGCTCAGTGAAGGATCTGCAGTGCAGGATGGAACTATTCCAGGCAGTGCCCTCTCTTTAAACAGCCCCAGCCAAGGAGAGAGCCCATGATCTAGACAGTCCCACGGTTGAGCAGCTGTTCCTGTTTGGAAGTTTCTCCTAATGTTAAGTCAAAGCCAGCTCGCTTACAATTTTATCTATCGCCTTTTGGAGTAGTAGATTGAACAAGCCTGCGCCATCAGCTTTGTAAGTGCAATGCTGCCTTTTGCATGATTCTAACACATTTTTTTCCTCCCTTTTTTCTAGTACTATGAAATGTCATATGGGTTAAATATTGAAATGCACAAACAGGTAAGAAATTGACATGATACATAATTGCAAAACTGCTAGAGTGCTGTGGTGCAAAATGTTTGTAGTTTTAAAAAAGCCATAGTGTATGTAGATGAACTCAAAGATGGGAGAAGGGGAATGGTGTAAGTATAATGCATAGCTTTTCTATAAACTACCAGTTGGCCAAATGAGGGTTGACATAAATACGAATGAGTTATGATTGCTACTCTGTTCTAAAAGAGTCTTCAAAAATATTTCAAGTTAAGTGCTTTCAAGGAAACCAATTTCTAGGAGAAAACTCCACGTTATAATCTTGGGTCTGCCTAACCAGTCTCTTATGTCCAAGCGCATATGTTGATGGTTGCTCAAATCCTAGCAATTTAAAAGCATGAAAACATTAGTGACTTGGAAAGCTCTTGGTTATGACTGAGTTTGCAAGTTCCCATAAAATTCACACTTATGGCCACTATAATGGTGAATAAAAAGAGTATTGAAGTGGAACAAGGCACTAAGAACCTCATAAGAGAAGAAAAGCTAAATGATTGCTCAGCCCAAAGGACCTTCAATTGAGTAGTTATTGTCTGCCAAAGAAAGCATTAATGGCAGGGTGTAAGTATTCTGTAGATATGCTGACATCCACTTTTTCATCAAGATGCTGGTACAATAAGTCTTTTAGAAATCGATGGCCTCTTAAAAAAATTATCATTAGATGAAGTTGCACAGTTGGACACATTTCAAAGTGCAACAATACGATTCTTTCTTGATGTATATGTGCTATTTCATCTAAAACTCTTGTTTCATTAAATTAAAGAGCATGGCTGACCGGCTAGGGCACAGCAAAGAAATTGATTAGTTCAGGCTTCACATCTTCAGTATATTCAAAGGCTTCCATTAAGCAAGTGTGTTTCAGTGCTGAATTCTGCTTTTGTAACTCTGAACTCTTTGATTTTTTTTTTGTCTGTAAAATCCATTGGATGTAAGAACATCGTATTTGGTAATGCGAAGTTATCACTGTGTCAAAGGTAGATGCTTTTTAGCTATAGAAAGTGCATTTGGTAATACATGTTTGCATTCAAAGTATTCATTCACATAAATACTCTGGCAGCTTTCAGTATGTGGATGTATTGCTGAATTTTAGGAAAAAGCAACAACACGCCTTTCCTGGACTCTCGCTCTTTATTTTGTTGCCTGTATTTCTTTTGAAACTACTCGTCTTGTGTTGATACAGATACTAAAGTTTCTCTTGGAAAAACAAAAATGTCTAAGCTGCTATTTGCTGACACCTTTTATTTAACAGAGGTCTAAATGCAGCCAGCTTGTTACAAATCATGGGCTTTGTGAGCTTAATTGGTAGTACTTTAACATTGTGACTGACATTAAATTATCTTCTGGTGGAGCAGAAGAAAATGTGTAATTTGGAGCTATGGATTGAAAACTGACTTCACTTTTTAAAGATTAAACCCCCTAAATTAAAGAGCCCTGGAGCTGAGGCCTCTGCTTTCGCCTTAATGTGTGTATTTACTATAATAGCTTTGTTTTCTTTTATTTTAGCATGCATCTTATAGGCAGGGTGGTATTACCTGTGGCAGAGACTATATTTTAGGCTACAGTATAAATTGCCAACAAATCACTTGCAAATTGGCAAGAAAATGTTTTAAGCCTTTTGTGGAAGTTTGCGTACTCTTTACATTGTATACAGTGGTAGATAAACCAATAAAGAAACCCATGTTTCAGTTTCACAGAAACTGTGCTAAGCAATCGCTTCTGAAAAATGAGAAGTTCTACTTCTCAAGTCTGTCCAAATCATCATCTTAAAAATTTGAAAAGTGGGGAGGAAACTCCCTGATCTTGAAACATGGACAGTATGTTCTTGGGCATTTGGTGGAGAGTAATCATAATTCTTATTAAAACTGGTGATGTGTAGCCCCTGGGGTGTAGCAAGGCTCAAATTGATGCTTTTTGCTGGCTGATCACCAGCATGGCCTAAGTGCTCATTATGTTGTAGAGAAGGCCTTCAGAGCTCTCATTACGTTTGACAGGAATTCTCTCTAGGGGGAAACTGGGCATTAGCTAGACTCCTGACAGGCTGAAATTATTCCTGCTTTATGGCTTATAACCAAATGCTTAGCAAGGCATCATCAGGGGACACAAAAGTTGTCACTTCTGACAACATAGTTTTTTATACATATATGCTGAAAAATGCAATGATGGGGAAAGTTTTTCACTAAGCTCTAATGTTAATGGGGCCTGTGTTTTTATATGGTCCAGATATATTTTTCTCCATGCCTTCCTGTGTTAACAAAGCCTGAATATAGTAAAACACTGCCGTTATCCAGACTGTCAATTCAAAGAGAAAAGTTATTTATTGCATACATTTGTAGTTGCTTTTCAGTGTTGTCAGTGTTCTCCCAGGATGGATTTCAATGTCGTCATTCTGCTTGAGGAATAGTTTTGTTCTAATGTATGCCTCTGTAAATGGAAGAAGAGGGGAAGCAATGTTCTGTGATTCTCCCTAAACCCCTTCCGTGCTGTACCAGAGCGTTCCTCAGCCACCTAGAACATGCTTTACGAGGAGCAGCAGCAGGAAGGAGGAATATGTGTAAATTCTCTCCCCTCCTCTTTAGCAGAGATTTCTGCAGGACCAGAAGCTGCAGACAGTAGCAGAAAAGATTCCACCTGTATAATTGATGGATTTTATAAACTCAGTCTTGACAATAAAACTTATCCAGCTTCTGCCATGTCCCCTCTTAGAAGGCATGGGGAGCTGATATGGGCAGCCACTATTACATCCTCACTGTGTGATTCTTTCATGGTCCTTCCATGCTGCCCGTTTCAAGGGGCACTGCTGGGGTTTCTGTATACACATGGTATATAGCTAGCTCCTGTTCCTACAAACGTCGTAAACTGCTTTAGATAGGTTAGAGAAGTAAACCCTCTACCTGTTACTCAGAAATGCCCCCCTCCTCTTGATTTCAGTGGGACTTGTTTCTCAGTCAGTGTGTATAGGAATGCAGTCTCAATCTATTTTTAAGAGGTCTTAAAAAGATACTTCATTCAGGCATATTTTGCCTAGTAAAGCTAAACTGACTTCACTTTTGCCTATAATGGTAAAGGGACCCCTGACTATTAGGTCCAGTCGTGGATGACTCTGGGGTTGCGCCGCTCATCTCGCTTTACTGGCCGAGGGAGCCGGCGTACAGCTTCCAGGTCATGTGGCCAGCATGACTAAGCCGCTTCTGGCAAACCAGAGCAGCGCCTATACAACCAACTTAATACCATGAAACATCTTCCATCCCCACATTGGCTTGGACCCTGAGCTCTTCTTCCATGAATTGGAATCTTTAGCTGGTGCAAAGATAGCAAAAAGGGTGTTTCCCCGGAAGATGGCATGTTTTGGCTAAGTGGGATATTAGGACTAACCACCTGGCTGACTTTGAGTGTTTTGCGGTTAACTTTTTCATAATGCAGCAACTAGGTTTTCCCCTAGCTTGCATTTGGAAATACTAAGCTTGTACTCCATCGAAACCTGATGTAGATCCTTCTAGGAAGCAAGCTGTAAAATGTACGAGTTTCATGCCAATAATTCATTTTTAAATGAGTTGCTCATTATAGCAGTCAGGGTTAGCAGTGGTTACTGTGGTGAAGCTGGTGCCAAGTCGCAGAGTTTTCTTGAATATTATCAGCCACACAGGAAGCATTCTCTGTGTGTCATTCTCGCCAATCATGTCTGTTGGCCTTCAGAGTAAACCAGAAGGTAAACCTTCTCGTGTGTTAAAACCCAAATTGTTTAGGTGTAAGATTAGCCTTTGTTCAGTGGCAGTCGGCCAAAGAAAGATTGATCACTGCTGAACCCACTGACAGACTATATAAACTACTACAGTGTTTGAGTTCCAGCCATCCTAAAACTGACAGGTGGGCCTTTGTCTGCTTTGGGTAGATTGCTATGATCTTTCTGACCTGCCTTCAGGCAAGCTTGTCACTCTGCCCTTCTATGTTTTCTCCCCCTTTTCTGTCTGGCTTGTTGCCTTCTCACTTCCAAATAATTGCAACTTCAAAAACCGTGCATACTGCTAACAGCACTATTCTTCTCCTTCGTTTAAGGAAGCACTCATAAAACTCTCTGTATTCAAGACTCTTCCTGCAAAAAATCTCTCCCTGATTGCTCATTAAATCATCAGTAGTGGATGTTGACAATAGAGGGTTAAACAGAGTGACAATTTAAGCAGTGGCGGAACTTGATTTCTCAAACTTCAGTGGCACTTTCTGCGATGCCAAAATCTGCTCCCCACTTCTCGCCTTCCATTGGATATCTTAGTTGCAGCACCCCAGAAAATCTGCACCCAGTGTGGCTGCACCGTTCACACTTCGCTGGATCTACCTTTCATTCAAGAGACTTCCTTGGTTCTCTACGCCTTTCTTAAGAGGCGTAGTAGTGTTCACCTAGTTCTCTCTGAGATAAGGGAAGAAGGCTCACCTTCCTAGTAAACTAGATATCAGTAAATATATCTAGTTTTCTACATGCAGGAAATTTGTTCTGTAGGGAAGAGGATCAATCATGAGGATCCAGGCTCAGGCTATAATTAGAACATATTTAAAGATAATTTCTCCTTCCTTTGGCTGCTGCATTTTAATTGCTGTCATAAAATGTTTTCTGAATTTCTGCTGAATGCATTGATTCTCTATCTTTGTGGAATTAAGCTGAACATATTTTTTTAACACTGGTGTGCTGAAGAGCGCATCCCAGTTTGGCTCAGGGATTTAGACAGGCATTTGGCCACAGAGCCAAGGTTTCTGGGGGGAAATGCACATTGGGGAACTCCAATGAAAGGTGGTGCAGAGGAATATTGAAAAAAGAGCAAGGGTTAAAATCCTGCCCTTCAGCTGTTATTTCTCTGCAAACTAAAATTCCCAGCACCACCACTCTTCAGCTGCTCAGTCCTTAACAGGACTTTTCACACACCAGAAGATCTTGAAAAGTGAATATCTTCTATTAAGCAACCCACTGCATAAATTCTGAGGGGGGCGGGCAGCCACAGGAGAGGACAGCACCACATTCCCCTTCCAAATGTTTGAGTTGGCTCTGGGAGCCACCTTCTTTTGAAATGTGTGACAGTTGGATGTGCTTTTTGTAACCTCAGCAATAGGTTTGGCTGGCAGTGTGTAAAGAGTTCTTACCTGCAGTCTGACTGTGGTTAATTGGGGCAATCTAAACAATTAAGACTGATTGGAAACGATGAAAAGTAGGACATGGCTGATCTGCCATGGGCCATGCTTCTGGAGCAGTGACACAAACCTCTGGCTAAGTGGCAGCTCTTATGTCGTAAGGCTTTAAAAAATGATTGGACAGAAAATCAAGCCACACTGGATTGTTTTTTGTTCCTTTTGATATCTTGGGTAAACAGTCGGTCAAAGCAGCTTATGGAATAAGGTGACCAGTCAGTGTATTGACAAGAACAGACACAATAGAAAACTGCATTAGGAGGCAAGCCATTGGGATTTGCAGTAAATATATTACTGAACACAAGTGAATTGCCAATACTGCTTGTTTAGCAGTTTGCAAGGGCAATGGCAGTATGGATTTTTGAATTAGAAGGGAAGGACTGTTCTTTCTCTGTGCTGGAACATCTAGTGGATGGCTGAGAAGAAAATTGATTTAGGGAACAAAATGCTGCAACCTCTGTTTTGTGCCATGTGAAAGGGTTCTATGGATTAGTGAGTGGAAACACAAAGGTAGCTTTCAGTTTAGTAGAAAGAGAGCAAAGCACAAGGGGTCTTTGTTTGCTGCCTGGTCAAGATGGCATTCAGTTAAGCCTAGGAGATGTGGGGGTAAGACATATACCCCTCCCAGCTATTACAAGGACTTCTTTAGCTTATTTGGCTTTCTTTGAAATTGCCTGAAATAAGCTGGTTGTGTGAATGAGCTTCAGTGAGCACTGTCACCAATCTGTTTGTGGTGACAAGTTCAGTTTCACATTGACAAGAGCAAAATTCCACACACTTCTTTTTTTTATAAAAAAAGAAAATAATAACCCGCAGTGGTTCTGTGAATAGGCTCCCAGAGTTATCCATGTATTGACATTGCTTCTCTTAGCCACCATGCACCTATAACTTGCAGCCCAGTCAAATACATGTTTACTCAAAAGTAAACCTCACTGATTTTAGCACCGTTTTCACGTGAGCAGCTATATGCATATGGTAGCAGACTTAGGGTAACTTCATAGATGTTTGCTCTTTCAACAAGAAGTGATCTTTGCAGATCAGACATAAGGCAGTGCCTTCATAATACTTTATATTACCCCAGTTACAGAATTGTTAAGTGCAAGCACTTCACACATTCAGTACAGTGTCATAATTGACCGAGTCACTATGTATTGACACTTAGATTACCATTTTAAGCAAACTATCTTATCAATGGAAGAATGTATTTTTGAGCTATAGCTGATAAACTATTATTTCTTGTGCCACCTGACTAACATTATGCCATAAGGTTTTAATGGGCACCAGTTCTCTTCCGTCAGATGAATCAAATATGACTGGGGATGTGAACAGGGTCAGAAGGGAATGAAACCTTCAATTAAATTCTTTACATAATATTGTAGCATAGTGGATAGGCTGAAGGGCAGAGCACAGTTTAATGGCCCACCAACACCTTTAACAAATGTTACAAACATTGCTGAGCCATGGTTTTGGGGTGCTTTAGGGCAAGTGACCTATCCCCTTTATTACTGTGTTTTGGCAGAGTGTGGGGTGTGTGATGCTGTGCTAGCGTAAGAGCATGTGACCCTTTAAAAAGGGGCTGACCGATTATCACTTCTCTGTAGGAGCTGCAAATTGTTATTTGACAACTAGGGTGAGAATTTAGTTCCTCTGCCTTCAACACTAGCCCCAGTGTGAATGGGTGACCATGTTAGACTTTCATTGATGTTGGTGGAGTCCCAGATTAAATTTGGTTTCAATCTCGAAGCATCCGGGCTGCTAATGTTGTGCTGTGGTCTTTTGTATATGTACCTAGGGAATTCTTGGGATCAGTAACTGTTGAGAGTGTTTTGTGGGGGCTGGTGTAGGTTGATGGCAGTAATAGATGTGGAATTCATGTGGGTATTGAGTGAGTGGAAACCAGCTTTATGGATGTTGCTTTTTATGTGCTGTATTTAATTTTGTTTTTCTTTGTAAACTGCTTTGCAGTCTTATATGAAAAGTAGTATATTAATGAATGAAATGGGGGGATAGTACTATTGTACATCAGTACCAGTCATGAATATATAGTAAATTACACTTAGAAGCTTACTTGGGAGAAAGGGAGAAGGGGTACCATGTGTGAAGATAAGTGAACTTAGATTTGATTCATATGCCTGCACAGATATTGTGTAAGTCATGTGACAATTTCAGAAATGTGTATAGAAGGAGAGAAAAAAACACACAAATGTTGGGGATCCCCGGTTGGCCTGTTGAGGTGACAAAAGAGGCATGTGCATGTCTGCATATGACACGTGTGACTTTACCCATTGTTTCCTGTATGGAAGTGAAACTTATTTTTGGAAACTTATCTGGTGTAATTTAGCCCTCACAAAGAGTAGAACGCTCATGGCTTGAAAATAAATGAAAAGGTGAACAATTAACAGTACCACCCACAAGCCAGTTAGGAAAATTAAATCCACTGATTCAAATTGCTCTGGTTTTAACTGGATCAGAATAATGAACAAGGACAAGAGGAGCATAATACAATGGGTATCCCTTTTTGAGTTTGGCATCCACTCACATTAATGCTATCCAGGGAAACACAAAGGCACATGCTAGTCAAAACGGTGGTGATCTGAATTTCTATGCTGGGTGGGGGCTGATAATGCTATTTTGCCATCCTGTTATGTGAATGCAGTCATTACATTGGATGTAAGGAGGCTGGGGAAGTTTGAAGTGATGTGTTGCTGTTGCAAATGTATCTAGACAGCACCTGATCAAAGCTCATTTGAAATGGATATGTATTCCTGTTTATCAGTTGAGTTTAATCTGTTTGGAGTAAGTTTTCCCACCCCTTTCTGTTGATGATAATATTAATGGTGACAGCACTGATAACTTGAAATGTAGTTGAAGGCCACCTTCTATGGCTTTTGTGTGTGTAATGGTTAATATGGCTGTAAATAGGAGATGAATGTGGCTACTTTTCTAAGTCTATTACTCAGGAGGCCTGTAAACTTGATTGGCTGTTACAATTCTAGCAGAATCATTCGATTTGAGAGCAATAGAGAGATAAGATATCCAATTACCCAAATGATTTGCAGGGCTAGCCAATGTTGTCATGGCGACGTGAGTTGGAACAAATTAAATTTTAAGCAATAAAAATAATCTTAAAGCACGTCTGGGAACAAGAACATTTGGCAGTGGCACTTACCTGAATTGAATCTTAGTTTGACATGCTGTTGTTTGACATTGATATACTGTGGGGGCTTAAACTTCTTGAAATGGCACATTGCCTCTTAATGTGTTGCTGTCACTGCCAAAATAAGAGACTAGCATATTTTAGCAGGATTTTTCCCCTTAAAGGAGGCTAATAATGCATGTGTATTGGAGGGAGGGGGAATTAAGTAATGGTTGCATATGGCAGGATATTTAGGGAACTAGCAAGTTCAAATGTCTGAATACTTAATTTCTAACTATGAAGCAACTTTGCCTACAGGTCCTGAAAAGTAAATGGGCTATAGATACTACCAGCATGTTCAGCATTTCACTGTGACTATAACTCTTTGGCTGTGCACATGTGGACGGCTGTTGTTTGACTTGAAGATACTTCTGAACATAGAGAAACCTATAAAACAAACTGGCTTGGCTCAAGTGAGCCCAGTGCATGAGAGTAAGGCATGCCCCTTTGCATTGGGAGGCTGCTACTGCTTCCTGTCTTGCCTTAAAGCCTCTCCCTTGCCTTCTGGAGCCAGTCTTAGTGGGAACCTGCATATACAGGAATTGGCTATTTATTCCTCTCCCAACCCAGCAACTGGAAACACTCCTCACTTGGTATCTTTTGCTCCAAATCATTGTGTCTCAACATTTTTTTTTAAGTTAAGAAAAGAGACTTTGAAAAATGGGAGTATTTCAGATAATAAAGGAACAGCAATCGAAGTGTGTTCCAATTGCACAAAAGGCTCCCGTTTCCTTATTAATGTTCTATCAGGCTGATTCCTGGCTTGCAATGCTTTTTTTTAAAAGAAAAAAAAAATCTAAGAACACCCTATAAAGAGCTTTTATCCTCATGTCTGTTAGACAGATGGAGACTAAAATTGGTCTGAGGTCAAGCCATTTGCTGCATACTCGCAGCCTTCGATTTTCCTCACCACAGATCATCTCAAATGATTCAGTAATGACCAAAAGTGCAGCCTTGACCTTTATTCCCTGGTGGATTACTGTTACACAGTGTAAATGGCAAGAAGAACATTTTGTTCATTCAGATGGAGTTTTCATGTCTATTTTGCCGGGTCTTCTATAGCACAAGCAGAGCATTAAGTCCAGTTGGTTGCTGGTTCTGTGGCAAGCCTGAATGTATCATTTCAATTAGGTGATAATAGTGTCCTTTTTAATGATGATTTCTTTTTCCAATACCCTAGAGGGTCATACTGTATTTTTAAAATGATTGCTTTTATATGTACTTCTAGTGAAGAATTAACTCTTATGTTGGTGAACATTGGGGTTCAAATTGTCATTATTAGGTGTTGCTAACATGTTTCTGAATGTGCTCTATTGCCTTTTTCCCCTCATAGTTTTTCTTCTAAGTGTTTTCTAAGATGTAATTCCAGCTATACATTACTTGCATGCAAGGCACAATCAAGTACAGCCCAGAATGAAGTGGCACTTTTAGCCCTGCCCTTATGTCAGATCTTTAACAACTGTGCATTACATGGTTGCAACCAAGTGATAGTCACGCAGAGCCTCTGAATGCCAGTGGGAGCTAGCACATTGCGTTCTCTATATAGGCCACCCCATACTATGCATGGTTGATTGTTGGGTGTGTGTTTTTATTTTTAAAAAACCACCTGGTGTCAGAGGTGTGATTTAAACATAGGACTGCTCCAGTCTGTACCCTTGTTGTGTCTTCACATGAGTAAGATATACATAGAGCTTCTCTTTTCAGCAGATGCACTATTTAGCGACTGGATTTGTTTGGAGATTGTAAAGATTCTTCTAGGAGTTAAAAGACTGCTTCCTGGATAAGCAGATGAGGTTTAGCCTTGTGGCAAGCGCTAGATTCTGGGGTATTTTGTTTTGGTTTGTTCAAGGATGGTCAGAAGTCTTGCCGCATGTTGTGGTGAGTCAGATAAAATGTTCATTGGAGCAGGAGAAACTAGTTGATATCCCCATGAGTAAGACCTAATAAATGGCTGCAGCTGATTAATCTTATACAATTAAGTAAGGCACAATAGTTGTGGAGCAGAAGTAAAATAATGATAATAATAGGACTTGGTTGTTGGTTTGCATCTGTCTTTCTTGGGAGACAATGGAGGAGCGTGCCTTTGGGGGTGAAGTCAAGTTGTTAGAAGGTTGCAGCACCTGTTGTAGACACCAATATGGGAGAGACATGTTTTGTTGCAGCTGGGGAAGATGGTGTCCGGTTGTGCTGGTCTACCATGGCCATTCTTCTCTCTGCATTCCTCCTCTGGCCACTGCTATGGCTGCATGACCTGACTGTCTCCAGGCATTGCGGTCGTCTGCCAGGGATTCCCACACGGCAGTGTTGATGTTGCCAACCTTCACATCATGTTTGCAGACATCTTTGTAATACAGAGTTGGCCTGCCAATGGGCCTGGTACTTGAAGCCAGCTCCCTGTAGAGCATGTCCTTGGAGATTCTGCCATCTTCCATTCTGTGTACATGACCAAGCCAGCAGAGATGTTGGCTTGGCAATTAGACTAGATGTTATTAAACTCTCTCTCTCTCTTTGCATTTGGTGCTTTTGCTGATGTGCCAGAATGTGGAAGGAAAAGGTTATGAAGTTTTGAGGCAGCTTTGAACTTGAAAGACGCAGAGGTAACAGGAAGTGTGACTTGCACGTTTCTTCAGTGGTTGCTTCCCCTCAGATGATATGCAAAACTTACTCCCACATACTTCCAGTACATTGCTTAGTTGTGTGCCACCCCCACAATGCTGCCTGCTTCAGTTCCTCCCCTCCCTACTTTCGTGTGTAAATGTAAATTGGTCCCAAATGAGCAATTTGATATGTAATCACCACGGGGGCCAGCACTGCTTCTAATCCAAGGCAAATTCCAGTTTGGGTTTTGCAGCTAAAAGATTGCGCAACAGATCCCACAGCTAGATTGACCTCTTGGAAATTGCTTCCTAAGTTCCCAAGTTTAGGTTTGTTTTCAAATGATTTCAGCATACAGAGGTGCCGAGTTGTGCCCCAGATTTATTTATTGGGGGGGGGGTAATTATGTCACCTGTGTGTGTGTGTGATGCTGATGCCTGGGCCTTCCAAGGCTACAATTCTATGATTCTGTGACTTGCACACCCTTGCCAGTAGGTGTGAAAAACAACCCAAAGGGATATGTGGGGAAATATTTGCAAAATGTGCCATGCACACTGTTGTTTATAAATAGCTAACAGCCATGCTGAAGTTCTCTCCAAGGTAGTTGAGCAATTACAAGCAAAGTGTTGTGTTCAAGGAGGAGAAAGTGCAAGAAGGAAATGTTTTTTAGCCTCATGAGAAGTGGCTGTCAGATGTTGCATTGTACTTATGCAACAAAGATTTTATTAAGATGTTTTAGAAATTTCATACTTTTATAAGACATATGCATGCATGCTCCATAATATACACATTTTGCCTCTTCACTAGCTGGGGATGAGAGTTTGATGATTTTAAGGTGGGTGGAAGGTAGATCAGGATCTACAGTCATACCTGGGAAGTGGAACAGAATCCATTCCGGAAGTCTGTTCAACTTCCAAAATGTTCGGAAACCAAGGTGCGGCTTTCAATTGGTTTCCAGAAATAGCAGAAACCGCGCCGGACGTTTGGCTTTTCCAAAAATGTTTGAAAACTGGAACACTCACTTCTGGTTTTAGATCATTTGGAAGCTGGAACGTTCGCCTCTCAAGGCGTTCAGGAGCTGAGGTACAACTGTACTGATAGATCTCTGAGCTGTTTCCAGGAAATCTTAAATTTTTTGCTCCTAATTGTTTAATAAAGACACACAAAAAAAAAATGATTCCCCAACCCACATGCTTGCTGAATCTAGTTAAAAACAAGCTAGATCCCACAAACTTGAAATCTGCACACCACTCATTTAAGTTTGAACGTCAAGATAGCTTTTATCAACTTGAGAAGAGAGGAAAAGATAAATTCATGAGTGAAGTTGGGTGAATGGGACTAGATTTTGTCACCCACATGCCTGTTCCGGCCGAGAGAATAAGTTTTATTGTGTCCCTACCCCCTCTTGTCTTCTAAAAACATATTTCGCTGCTTACATCAGGATAACCACCTGGAGGTAAAAGAGCTTTTAATGGTGAGCTGCTTAATCACCATAATTGAGTTGCATTTTATGGCAGTGAGAAAATCCAGTTCTCTCTGCATCCCTCCATTTCCTGTCCAGGCAGAATGTCTCCCACGTTTCAGGAAGTGCGGCCTGTTTCCTTTGGACTTCTTTTTATCACTTTAGGGCTTGGCTGTCTAGGCAAAGAAAGTCCTCCTTCGTTGAGAGTTTACAATGATAAAATTATGGAGATTGGCGCGTATGTTGATGAGAAGCTGTTTGCGATAGGAAAACATCCTGATTTTGGCGTTAAAACCCCCCCGAATGGAGGGTGAGACTTCTCAGCTGTTTGTCTTGGATTGGTTGTTTGTTGCTGCTAATGTACTACAGGGATCATTGGTTACGAAGAACATCTGTGATTCATTTTTCAAGATTTAAGAATCTGTTGTCGAACGGGAATCAAATTTTGCCAATCTTCTTCACACGCAAGATCGTGCTTGGTCTGTGCATGTAGCAGAATGAAGCACCGCTGTTGAATGTGTCTTGAGCTCTCTGCTAGCACAGCAGGCAGAGGGTTGGTTTGGTGTTCAAATATGGCCCTCCAAACTTTTATGCTGGGTCCTTGGGACTCTCCTGCAAGCCATGACCTGGCTGGAGTATATCCTTGAACTGTGATAATGCTTCTTCCTTTGCCTGGTAGGAGTCTGGGGGTATGTTCATAGAAACCTCTTGCATTTTTTGCATGACCGGAGTGTAATGGGCTGTACAGAACTAAATGTCATATCCAATGCTCTGCCAACTTTTGCATTTGGTCCCACTTCCCACTGCTGTGGGCTGAAAGGGGTTCCTCACCTAGGTTTAGAAGGTCATTCTCTTTAACATGGGCTATTTTTGTGTGTGCTGGGTTGTGGGTTAAACCACAGAAGGTCAGCAGTTCGAATCTGTGCAACGGGGTGAGCTCCCGTTGCTCGGTCCCTGCTCCTGCCAACCTAGCAGTTTGAAAGCACGTCAAAGTGCAAGTAGATAAATAGGTACCGCTCCGGCAGGAAGGTAAACGGCGTTTCCGTGCGCTGCTCTGGCTCGCCAGAAGCGGCTTAGTCATGCTGGCCCCGTGACCCGGAAGCTGTACGCCGGCTCCCTCGGCCAAGAAAGCGAGATGAGCGCCACAACCCCAGAGTCGGCCACGGCTGGACCTAATGGTCAGGGGTCCCTTTACCTTTACCTTTATTTTGTGTGTGTGTGGGGAAAATATTTTAAACTGGGGTTCATTAAAAAGAAGGCTCCTTGGCCTGTTTGGGCAGTGCTACCTCAGGACTCTTTTGGGACGCAGGTGGCGCTGTGGGAAAATCTCAGTGCCTAGGACTTGCCGATCGCATGGTCAGCGGTTCGAATCCCCGTGGCGGGGTGCGCTCCCGTCGTTCGGTCCCAGCGCCTGCCAACCTAGCAGTTCGAAAGCACCCCTGGGTGCAAGTAGATAAATAGGGACCGCTTACCAGCGGGAAGGTAAACGGTGTTCCGTGTGCAGCTCTGGCTCGCCAGATGCAGCTTGTCATGCTGGCCACGTGACCCGGAAGTGTCTGCGGACAGCGCTGGCTCCCGGCCTATAGAGTGAGATGAGTGCACAACCCTAGAGTCTGGCAAGACTGGCCCGTACGGGCAGGGGTACCTTTACCTTTTACCTCAGGACTCTGCTACCTCATTCTGCTGATGGCAAGCTTCATTGTTAAACAAAATAATGGATTTGTGTGTGTATGCTACCCAACAGCAGTTGTAGGAAGCCAGCCAAGAGAGCGCATGCACCCTCCCCTCTCTTCTGAGCTCTTAACTCCTCCCCTCTGTCAGGCAAGGAGCAAGGGTGGTCCAGTGCCAGCACTGGGCTTTGAGGGTAAAACAAAATAAAATATGAATAGCACCAGGTGCCAAGTGACACCTCCCTCTCTAGCACTCTTGGACAAGTGTCTTCTTGCATTCATGGTAGTTTCACACTTAAGACGGCAACACACACAAAAAGCCCAGGCAAAGGTTTGCTTCTCAGAGGGCATAAATATAATTCCCAAGTACTGCAAATACTCTGAGAAAGTGTTACAAGTTTCTCTATGGGATCTTACATTGTGCAGACATACTATAGATTATTAACCTAAGTTTCCAGTTTGAACTTGGAAACACGTTAACTTTACACATAGTTTAAATATCCACTAACGAAAAACCAGTGACCTATAGAAACTTAGAAATTTAGGGAAGGGTATCACGCATTTTATCACACATTAGTAATCTGGTTAAATGTATTTGTTTCCTGCTGCAGAGTGTGTAGGAAAAATTGGGTGCAAATTCAATAATGGCCATTTTTGAGCTTATTTAAAAGCTGTGTGGGTAGGTGGCGGGCAGAGGCACTCAAGAACTAACATTTGACATAAGACAAGTACTGGTACTCGCAGCTAGCTACATTTTAGGTCAAAACACTTTTCATTTAATAAGAACTTGCAGACACAGACTCACAAGTGACAAAAACGACTGCAGTCTTAACTGCACATTGCACAATGCAGCCGAATTCCTTCATGTTGATTTTCCTGACGCTTCAAAAAGGAGGGCAGCACTTGAGTCTGGGGGCCTGGCAAACCTGTCATTTGCAAATAAATCAAAAGGCCATCATTGCTGATAGCAAGGTCTAATGACTGCAGTTTCTGTGTACTCTTTGATAGGCCCCACACTCAAGCCTGCTATTAAAAATGAATGCATTCAAGAGGCCTTGCATTAAGAACATAAACAATTAAGGGCACTTGAGCCGCTCCACAGAAAGCTGCTGCCATACAAATGCGAGCGAGGGCTTTCATGTGCGGCACCGACCTCTGCAATCTGCTTTGCTAGGGAGCCAGAGAGAACGTGGGCAATTAGTGTTGATGTATCTGCAAGGCCTTCCTTCTTTAATCCCTCATTGTTTTAACTGTCCTCTATATTTGCAGATCAGAAATCAAACGATAAGCTGTGTCAAACTGGTGACAGCTCAGAAGTCATGAATACTACATGAACTTTAGAGTCTGTGACAGGCCTTCCAGAGATTTAATACCATATATATTTTATAGCCCATCTCTGAAATATGGCTTATATTTTGATTGGCTGACTGGTTTTGGTTTGCTCCATCCTTTTTATTGTTCTTTTTTGGAACATGGTTTTTGTTTTTGTTTTAATTAATGCGAGCTTGTGGGTTGTGTGTTGAAGTAGTTTGGCTTTCTGGTGAAGTTAACTGAACAAGCACCCTTCAGATGGTAAGCAGAGGATAGGATGCTTAAAAGTTTCCTTTTAAGTACAGTGGTACCTCTGGTTACAGACTCGATCCATTCGGGGGTGCTGTTCGCGCCCTGAAAAGTTCTGTAACTAGAGTGCCACTCCTGCGCATGTGCAGAGTGTGATAGAGTGCTTCTGCGCACGCAGCAAGACCTGGAAGTATACACCTCCGGGGTTTGCCGCGTTCACAAACCGAAAAGATGCAACATGAACCTAACACAACATGAGGTATGACTGTATGCTGATTGAACACTGCCGATGAAGACAGTAGCATAGGAATGAGAAGAGTATTCAGTTGTTTCCACTAAACAGGAACACAGTACAAGAATATACTCCTACTTGAATCTAGGTAGGACTGTGGCTTCCAGTTGGTGGCAGGAGCACGTCTGAGCACACAATCTCCTTCTTCTGGTGGCTTTGTGGAAGTGAAGGTGGTCATACCCAGCTTATTTCTCACCTCATAGAGGCCTTCAGGAATCTGAGGAACATCAATGCCACTGGTTCCTCAGAATAGCCTCAAGCAAATGAGGAAAGTTGAAGTATGATACGGTAGGCCTCACATCATATGCTATAAAGCAGGATGGCCAGTCCATAGCCTCCAATTCTTCTAACCGAAATTTAGGGCACACCTTCCCCCCGGCGTGCTGCTGGCCATCTGCTCAAGCCAACCTTCGACTCCCCATGTGACCTTACCACCACCACCAGAGCAGCGCATTGAAACACTGTTTACCTTCCCACCGGAGTGGTACCTATTTATCTACTTGCACTTTTTGGCGTGCTTTCCAACTGCTATGTTGACAGGAGCTGGGACCGAGCAACAGGATCTCACCCCATCACGGGGATTCGAACCACCAACCTTCTGATCGGCAAGCCCAAGAGGCTCAGTGGTTTAGACCACAGCACCAACCGCATCTCTTAGCAGCATCTTCTAGGAGGGATTAAAAGCTGGCAGAACACAACCACATTATCTGGGTCATCCCTCATTACTCGAAAGTCATAATTGTGAAGACAGGATTGTTAGCAGCCTTGAATGGTATATTAAATAAGGAAGGGTCTAATTTTTCAAAATAAATAAAATGAAGTGCAGAAATTATGCAAAGGGGGCCACAGAGAGGCATTTGTGTGTGTGTAAAATCTCTTCCCTCCAATAAAGTTTAGGATGGTAACATAAGAATGTACATCAGAGTTCTATGCTTAACTTGGAATAAACAGTAATATTCTTTATTAGCCCTGTTGGTACCTTTGTGCACGTCCAAATGTTGTGGGGAAAATATTACTGTTCCTTGGTGTGTTCACTCAAGGTTTTCCATCTCTTAAGTTTAAATTGTGGTAAGCTCTGATTCATACGGATGGCATCTATGTTAAATATTTAGAAGTGATTCAGACATAGAGGTGTGAAGGCCCAGGAGAAATGTGCAGTTATCCAACCTAGATAATTTTTAATCCAGGTGAATATTGTGTATCTTTGAATTCCAGGGGAGCTAGGTTTCTGTTTCTCCAAACAGACCCTCTGCATTGTTGTCATCCACTCTTCCCCATTCTCAAGGAATCGTCCGTATCCTGTGCCACCCTGCTTTATCTTAACCAGAGTTGAGGTGTTGAAACTGAACTAGCAATTGCCCTGAATTGAGAATTTGAGTACAACCTAGCCTCAAACTAAGCCAAAAACAATTCCCATACACTTCAGCCATAATTTCATAGGAGCACAGGAATCTGCCTTTGTACTAAATCATACTTTTGCTCCATCTAGGTCAGAAATCAGCCCTGTCTGGCTGTGGTTTTCCAGGATGTAGGGGGCAAGGGACGTTCTCAGCACTCTCTGGACATGCTGGGGATTGTACTCGGAACTTTCTGTGTACAAAGCAGATGCTCTTTATCAGGGTGACCAACTCCCAAGAGACTGTGATCTACTCAAAGAGTTAAAAACTGGCAGTAATCTATCCCCTTTTTTGGGGGTTCGGGTCAAAGCTCTTGAGTTTTTTCAGGGAGGAGGTAAAATGTTGAGCTTTTTTTTCAGAGAGCTACAGTTGTTCAGCTTCTTTGGGGGGAGCCAATGATCTACCAGTGATCCACTGCAGACGTCCAGTGATCTACTGGTAGATCACGATCTATCTGTTGGACATGCCTACTCTATATAACTGAGTTATAGAACTGACCATTCCACTTAGACTGGCTTCTTTCCATGATGGTACTTGACTTCAGATAAGGAAACCCCTCCTATGGATAAGAGTTTATTGGAAAATAGTGCTTAGTTAATAAAGATACTTGCTACTAAAATATTGTTCTTTCCTTAAGTTATCTAGACTTTGATCAGATGGTTGCCTCAACCACCACCCTAGTATTTTGATGATGCTATTGTGGCAACTGTTTTCATATCCTATTCTGTGTGGCCAATAACATGGAAGAACAATGGATTTGTCAGTCTAAAGGGATTTAGCTCATGCTGGATTTTAACCAATGCTTTACTTGCTAATGAGCTACTTATGAAGAAGAGATTTGTGCTCTAATATATGTAGATATGAGGTACTGGAAGCATTAACAGATGTCCTTCAACAGACTGAAACCTGCTCTGCTTAATAACATACACTCTAGACTCCACCTAATGCTGGCCTACTTTAAATGTTCCTAATATTTGTACTCAATATGATTTTTGTAAATGAACTAATATATAATGGCATGTTTTAATCTAAATATTTACTTTTCTCTATAGACAGAAATTGCCAAGAGATTGAATACAATCTGTGCACAAGTCATCCCATTTTTGTCTCAAGAAGTAAGTAAAACTGTTCAGCTGTTAAAAAGTGAAATTATGTTGCATCTTTGTTTTTAAATTAGCTAGTTTTTAAGATGTTAATTTTATCAAAATTCACAAGAGTGAGGAACATCTGTTGTAGCTGAAGAACGCAAGCCTCCTGTTAATTTGGAATAGCAGATGAGAGAAGAGGCGCACCAACTATATAACTGGTGAAATAGCTCAGTCACAAAATTATTCTTTCTAAGGCAGCTAACCATTTGTTAATTTCTGTGTAAATAAAAATGTCGGTGTTTAATGATAGCACGCTATACAATTTGAGTGGCATTTGTGAAATACAGTTCCTAGAAAAGTCTAATTATAATTATTATAGAAAGAGAATTCTGATACTATATTCATGCATAATTAGAATGGAGACACAAAAGAGGTATGACCATGTTTCTGGAAAGTTTGTTGAATTATTGAATTGGAAAACCCCTTTTTACTTTGCATGTAGGATTGTGCCATCTGCCATAGTGGAGACCATAGAGGCTGGAATTGTTCAATCCTATTCTCTTTACATACTTGATTGGTGGGGAGGAATGTAATGGTTATGCTGGGGCACTGGACACTAGTCTAGTGCTGCAGGCTATGTTGTTGAGCAAGCAGTTGCTGCTGCTGTTTCTGAATACAGCTTGTAGATTGCAACCATATTGTCACCAAATATTTCTGAAACCACACAATTATAATGTGTATATGATTAAAGATGTAGCATCCTGGAAGAGTTTATCAAAGTTGGTCGTAAGGTTCTTCCTCTCCTTGGCTGAGTTTGCATGTCACAATAAGCCTGGGTTGCTAGCTTATTGTGGTGTATTTGGGAATGAACATTATGCTGCTTGCTTACTCCCACTTTACTCCTTCTCTGGCATGAATGGGAGAAACTAACCAGGAAGTTGCAATTAAGTGTGCCTCTCAGACATCTGGATGTAGGATGCTGGCTTGTTGTGCCCTGACAAGCCAGGATTGCTTGCCAACCTTAAACATGGTTTTTGTTGCCTTATGGGGCCAAGCTTAACTGCAGTTTCCTGGCTTGTGAAGCAAGAGTGTAAATTAAGGCACCACTTGTTCCTGAAAAACCAGGAACCTAGGCTGATTGTGACATGTGAATTTGGCTTCTTGACCATTTATTTATTTATGGTGGACAGAGGGTATATGAAAACTGTCAGTCTCACTTATTGAAGAGTTGTAATAAGAAACCCCCTGATTTTAAGAAAAATCAAAAGACATGTGCTTGCCTTTTCAAGTCTCATCCTTTCCTCTTTCTGCACAGACTGCCCATATATACTAGCTTGCAGGGTGGCTTGGAAATACTCTGCCCCTTGATAAAATGCCACTTTGTTCCAGCTTAGTTCAGTTAGGTTGGTTCTAACAATGGGAATGATATGTTTGTCTTTCCAGCATCAGCAACAAGTTGCTCAAGCAGTAGAACGTGCCAAACAAGTGACCATGGCTGAGCTGAATGCCATCATCGGGGTACGTGGCCTGCCAGGTCTACCTCCTACAGTGTGTATAACCAGCTTTCCTTTCTTATTGCATTGGTAGTTTTTGATGTGTTAAATGTTTGATTTGTAATAGTTTTGATACTCAATGCTAGTTCTGCAGCATTATTTGTCTTGGCACCTGCATCTCTTCAAAATCTGGTAGAATTACTGAAAGCATAATATTGCCTGCTTGGGTCTATGTATTTCACCCCATATTTCTAGATTTCTGCTATTGCTCTGTCTAGTTTGGAGTATGGGAATTAATAGGCTGCAAAAGCTTTCTCTTCTGAGTCTGCATCCAATATACTGAGGTTTATTCATAGTGTATGTGTCTGAGTTTCAGTTGCAAGTAACTTAACTGAGCAGTCAGAGTGGGGAGTGACATGGTCCACCATTTTCAACACACTGCAGACTTGTACTGGTTGAGGCAGGAGATGAAGAGTGGGTGACCCTTTCCCATTTTTTTAAGCCCAGAAGACAAACTTTTGTAAAATTTCCTCTATTGAAATCAACTGAAGGGGGAATTAACTAAACCAGGCATGTCCAACCGAGTAGGGTGTGATCTACAATCCAGTATCAAAAACTGGAAGTGATCTACCACCTTCCAAAGTCATGTTCGTTAGTTAAATCTATCTATCATCTATCTATCTTTATTTCACAGAAACAGTAGTTATGTTTGGATATCATCACAACAGATCCCAATAGTTTTGTTAGATGGACAAGGAGCTAAACAAGTGAGAAAAGTCAAACTATATTTTTATATTAGTTTAAACAGATCTGAGGAGCCAGTCAGAGTGCGCTGGGCTTCTCCATCTTTCCCCTACTGTTGCGTTAAATCACAGCTGACTTCCTGTCAGCATCACCACGCACTTCCTCCACCTTGTCTTTCCCCTGCTGTTGTGCTAAACCCTTTCCCTCACTTAAACTCATCGAGCGCTAAGGGGACTTTTCCATATGTGTTTTGTCCTTTGCCTTCCTCGCTGGTGAGCAAGCAGGTGAGCAGGTGTGGAGCTTTTTGTTTCCTGCCTCCACCATGTCCCCCTCACCCTACTGCCAGAGCTCTAATGCCCAAGAGCGCAGCACAGAGCGAGCGGCGGGGAAGGCTCAGGCTTGCACGAGACTGGCGGCAGCAGCGGCTGCTGCTGTGTCCAAGACTGCAGGGAAAGGCTTTTCTTTCTCAGCCTGCGATCGACCAATATCTGTCCCAGGATCTCCAAGTCAATCGACGTCTTGGACATGCCTGAACTAAACCATCTCCAAGCTTGTGTAGGTGATGAGCCTGCTCCACAGGCCCCTTCATGTGGCTGTCCCGCATCCACACACCCCATGAAACACCCCATTTTTGGGGATACAGCAATGATACTACCAATGGTAGGTCCAAAGCTGTGGAGCTTTCTGCGGGAGTGGTCCATAGCAGACATGTCCACTGACCAGCAGCTCTTGAGGATTAGGATTGCTCTGTAACCTATTTTGCATTATTGAAGTTCATGAGCCATGGCTTCATTTCCTAAGCCCTGCTGCCATACTCTAGAAATATCACTAATCTTTACTGCCCTTCTACAGTAAGCAAAAGGAGCAGGAACAGGAAGTGGTCCTCCTTTTTCTTCTGATTTTATTCATACGCGAGTGCCTGAGCAGATTCAAATTATTCATTTATCAATTTATGTTAATTGCTTGTGAGAAGATGCCCTGCTGGTCTTTAGAGTTCCCTCAGACACTTTGTAATGATAATTAGACATGCTGCTGTATGGATTAACAGTGCCATAGTCCAGTGACGTCTACAGACAATGGAACCAGTTAATCCATCTGTGCTTAAAATTACATCCCAACTGGAGATGGAAAAAAACATAAGAGGGAGGGAGGATTAAAAGAATGAGTCTCAGCTTGAAAACTCTCCTTTTATCAGTTTCTCAATTGTAGATCTGCTGTCGCTTTGCCTGTGGTAAGCTATTGGCAGTCAATTAGGTGAAATAAACGGGGAGGGTGACCTTCATTTCCTTTTAATAGCTATTCCTCCCTGCAATGGGGAGTGTCAGTGGATTTTCAGCTTAAATTTTATTCAAGCTGCTTTATTACACTTGACAGATTAGCTTTGCATAAACATACCCCCCTTTTGAACCGAATCCTTGTTTCTCCCCCCCTCCCATCCAATCAACTACTTAAAAAAATAATTAAGTCTCTATTTGTCTGATGTCTTAACAGCCCTTGCTTGTCTAATAAATTCTTAATTTGAAAGTTCAGCTCAAAAGTTCATCTACCTAGTGTCTCAGTCTCTGTGTTTGTGTGTGTGTGTACATTGATTTAACAAACACCTCTGGTTAATGGGCATATTTTAAATAGTGGTTTCAAGTATACTTTATGAGCTTCGTAGCAGACACAGAACAGTGCAAATACATGTCTTTCTTCTACATCATCATCATCATAGAAACCTTTTGACATTGGACCATGAAGCTTTTGTGGCATGTCTGGCTGGGTTTTTCGTTTTGCTACAAAGTGCCTGTCTACCTTGAGAAGGGTGTACAGCTCTGACCCAAGCTCATTCTTTTGCAAACTCCATTCAATTGACTACAAGTCGCACACTGCACTGAGTCTCTGCTTTGCAGCTCCAGCATAACATTTCTTGACAGTGGGTTTTTAAAGGACTCAGACTACCATTCTTTAGCTTAATATGCTAACATAGTTTTAATCTAGGAACATTTGCTCTTTTTCTGAGTCCTCCAGCAGCTGTAATTTTGCTGGATGTGCAGTGCAATTCTGTGCATGTTTATTTGGAAATAAGCTCTGCTGATTTCTGTGTCGCTTACTCCCTAGTAAGTGTGTATAGGATTGCAGCCTTGAGGTATTAACATGTCACTGCCAGCAGAAATAAACTTCAGTTCTTAGTGAGTATTCATAAATACTACATTCATCCCTATCTAGCACAGTCAAACTCCCACATTCCACCCTTTTCCCCAATCTCAGCTTCTTGCATAGCTGATCTGACAATTCTATTATAGCCTGAAGAACAGTTGTGTGTGTGTGCGTGTGTGTATGTATGCGCGCGCGCACACACACTGGAAACCTCACTATTTTTCCCCCTTTACATTTCCACCAAGTTGGTCCAAGAAGAGATCATCTCTCCCTTTGCCACATTTGTATACATCAATAATTATCCTATGCTGCACAATAAGTTTCATGCTCTGACATATGCTTGATTTGTTTGAAAGGGATTGTGTGCACTCTGGAAAATTGGAGCAGCATAAAATTGGGATGACAATTCAGTGGACCTTTGCTCCTCTTCATTGAACATGCACTGTGTCAGCCTGTCTCCCCAGAGGGGAGGATCCATCAGGAGCCTGTCTGTTCCTACAAGCAGCAGCTGCACTGAAAGTAAACGTGGCCCAGTTTGATAGCAGCTGTCAGTATTGTTCAGAGACCCAACTTAGTGTAAAAAACAATAGCGGTGGGGGAGGCAGGGGCGCATGCTCTTAAACTGCAGTGTCTTTCAAGCTAATAAAAGAAATAGTAATTTAACGGTTTAGACATCTATTGTGAGCGTGAAAGATCATGAAAGACTTCTTTTTAAAATGCAAATAAGGCTGGTGCATTCTCCAACATTTAGGAGCACAATCAAGTAGCCAGTGGCTTAACGGTGTTAAAGAGGTTTCTGTTCCGTGAAAGTAGAAGCAGCAGAGGGGAAGGAGAAGAAGGAGCTTGGGTGGAAAGTTACCTATATTCCTAATAGGTGTTCTGTAAAGAGTTTACTGTGCACAGAGTCTGCAAACTTTATGCTTCTTGACTTAAGAAATAGGCTGCGCTCCTTCACAGGAGATAATGGTGCCAAATCATTGCACATTAATGGAGAAGCAAGAAGTAAGGGGGGGGGGGGTTAGTGGGAAACAAACTTTTGAAATGAAAAAGCAGGCCGGGTCAGAGAGGCAGGCACATATAATGTGTGTTGTGGGGAGGAGAGATACTAGGGGGAAGGAACAAAAGGAGCCCTCTACAAAAGAGAACCTGTAAACCAGACATCTGTCTCTGCGTATTGGTCCTGTCCGAATAGTACAATGTAATAGTTCTCTTCAGGCATTTATTTTCAAACTCCCTCCAATTGAAGAAAGTGCAGTGGCCACTCCCCCCACCCCCAGCCAAGGCACAGTCAGCATTAGCCTGAAGGGAGATGCCTTACTCATGTGTAGGGTTTTAAAAATAGAGATGGGAACCATTATGGCATCCTTATTTTCAGTATTTAAGCCTGGTGTAGTTTTGTTTCATTTGAGGGTTTTTTTTGCTTTGTAGTGAAGACAATCTAGATTATGGCATGAAGGGCTTAAATGGATTATCTTGGTATAATTTGAAGGGATTGGAAGAAGATAGTTAAGCAACAGGCTGGAAAATTAAAAGTTGTGCACGCCAGGAAATCTGAATGACACTGGTAGCAAATAAAATCACTTTACAAGATTGGTTCAGATTGGGGAAAAAATGTGTTTAAAAATACTGCCACCTTGATGAATTATAGAAACATACCTTAGAGTGCAGCATGCAACACTCGCAAGAAACAGGCAGCCTATGAGAGTGTTTTTAGTTTAGCTTGTTCAGAAAGAATTTAATACTTGCGAGGTGTTGGGTTTCCTCCCTCCTCCTCCTCCTCCTCTCTGAGGTGTGCTGCTAATGGTTCTGTGAAATCTATCTCTTGGACTGACAGCACTTGTGAGACAGATTGAGTTGTCAGCCTCCGAAGGGCTTTCCATCATTGCATGAGGTGATTGACTAAAGGATTAGCAAGATGCTGGATTATTTTTCCTCTGCTTGGCTGTGGTTGCCAGCTATCTCTGAGATTGTAGTGTGTGAAGCTTAAGGGGATGAGGTTAACCTCTTGAGGGTTTATTATGAGCATGTAGTTAATCTTCAGAAAGCCTATAAATAACCAGGATGCATGTTTTTGTTGTAAAATAGAAATGTGGGCGCAAAGAGATGTGAATTCAAAAGTGTAATTCTAGAACAGCTTAGCCTTGCATGATTTTTGGAATTGTCTGCGCTGTGTGTTGAGTGTTGAGTGCTGTATTAGGGTTTGGGTGGGGTTGGTTGAGGGTATGGGAAGATAACAAGCTTCTGTTAGGGGATAGATGGAACAAGAGGTTAAATCTTTAGTGTATATAGTGAGGCTTCCATTGGCTGAGACTCAGAGCAAAATATATGATGTCCTTTGGGGGAACTACATTTCTGAAGTATGCAAAAAACCTGAATTTTGTGTATTTTTTTGGGGGGGGAATACTCTGCTGTTACCCCTTATCCCCCTTTACATGTGGACCTATGTTTATCACATCACAGATAAAGCTGTACCTCATGATGGATGATGTGAGTGTGAGTTTTTTTAAAAGAAAAAGTTGTGAAGTACTTTACCAGGCAGATTTTTGGACTGGAGTACAGACACATGAGAAATTCATCCAGGCAACTAAAAAGCCTGCCACGCATTTTGCACCAGAGTTTCCATTCCACCCTCGTTCCCAAGTATTTCCTAATTTGTTTTCAAACATATGGTGCTGTGTTCCTATTCCCTGTTCCAGCCCTTTTTCCAAGAAATGAAAGTTTCAGATGCATTTGTTGTAAATTTTGTAAATCTGGTTTGCCAAACATACTTGACAACATATACAGTGAAGTGCTGGTTTCCTTCCTCGGTTTTTCTATCCTTTTCCCACAGAAGAGAACTTTTTTTTTGGGGGGGGGGAGATCCCCTGAAGACTTAAGCCCTGCCCGACTCTAAGAGTCATTCTGGTTCCAACGCAGTAAAAAGCAAACATTTAGTTATGAATGTTTAACTTAGTTACTGTTTCTTAATTCTAGCCAAATGAACTGGTATACTGAGACCCTTTAGGCTGTGTCTGTTGTCTGTCAATGGTGACAGCCACAGAGAGAGACCCATTAACCGTCTAGGTTACGTGATCGCTCTTTGGTTTTGCTGGTTGGAAGCCTGTCATGGCTAAAATTGCGTTTCACTTTAGTAGTTGTAGCTGGTGATCTCTGAAATGTAACCTTAAAGGTAACTTGACTAAATTACTGTTAAGCTTGAAAATTTAAAGGAAGGCATTATTCACACACACACTATCTTTGCTCCTTGCCTGGAATTGGGCTTTGTTTGGAAAAGCAAATCTGCACCCCACCTGTTGCTTTACCTGCAGCAATGACTCTAGAGGAGGGACCAGGAGACTGAAATGTGTGTGAGAATTTTGCAGTTCCGACCAGGGAGAAGAGTCAGCGGAAGAAGATTGGAAGAAATTTAAGGACTATCTACAGAAACATTATAAAATTAATGAATGTTAGAATGATGTCGGATAGAAATTAAGTGGTTTCTGGCTGTAATGTTTTAAGAGAATATGGAGAAAAAAGATTTAGAAACAGGTTAAAAAATCCCCCCCTCTTTTTTTATAAGGATTTGCTGAATCTATAATTTGAATTGGAATACAAAAAAAGGGAGGTATGAGGAGGTCAGGGAAATAAGTTAATGGAAAATAAGCAATGGAAACTTTGTGTGTTTTTAATTTTTTAATTTTTATTTTTTGTATTAATATTGCAAATTTTTAATAAATATCTTATAAAAAAAGAGAGAATTTTGCAGTTCCACTTCCTTGTCCATCCTACTCACCATGCCCTAACTCAAACCTGACAAGTCTGTAGTTGCATATAAACTAAGTGTGTGGCCCAATTTTATTTTATTTTTAAAATGTCACTTAATCACGTGAATCTTACTTGACTGACTTTTGGCTCTGTAAAAAAATGAATGATGGCTATGAAAAAGAAGTACATTTCGCCTTTTAGATTTATCCATGCTTCATCGCAGAGGCAGCCTCTCCTTTGTTTGAAAAAAAGAGGCATGTCTCGTAGAAAGATGCCATCTGCAACCAACATGTTTGTAGACCAACCAGTTAATCAAATTAGTTCCATTTAAACGTTTCAACCCCAGTGTAAAAGTGTATATCAGGCATGGCCAAACTTGGCCCTCCAGATGTTTTGGGACTACAATTCCCATTATTCCTGACCACTGGTCCTGTTCGCTAGGGAAGATGGGAGTTGTAGTCCCAAAACATCTGGAGGGCCAAGTTTGGCCATGCCTGGTGTACATAAGAGTAGCACTGCCAAAAATATATATATGAGGAAGTAATGCAGTCCTTAGCCATGGTTGCGCTTTGCTTCTTGAGAAGTGTGTACCTCATTTAAGACATCATTCCACTCCCCTTTTCATTACTGGCATCTTTCTATTTAATGGTGAACTTGCAGCATTGCAGTTGCTGTAGGCACAACGTTAAATTTGAAGACTAAATGGGAGAAGAGCACTGCCTATTAACATCCTTGATAATGAGGAAAAAATGGACCCAGGTTTTAAGATGGAATGCTGGAGGGGTGGGGAGCGGGGAGAAGGGAGACGGAGCTCATTGTTAGAGAACACGTTTTGCATTCAGAAGGTTTCTTGTTCAGCCTCTGGAATCTCCATTGGAAAAGGATCAAATGACAGGTGATGGAAAAGAGTTCGCAAAGCCTGAGACTCTGGAGAGCTGTTGCCAGCCAGAGTGGGCAATACTAAGCTAAATGAGCTAATCCAACTCCAGTAAAAGGCAGTTTCCTATGTTCTTACACATATTTTCTCTTAATGAAAAGAGAAATCTATTCTATGTTTTTTTTAAGACAGGCTAACGAACGTTGCCATTGGTGAGACATTAGTTCACTTACACGTAATGATAAACTACGGATTAGTGTGTGTGAGCGCAGGGGCAGGCTTGGTAATGGCTTTCTGAGCGAGGACAAAATTTGGTGCCCCCCCCCTAAATATTATTTTCACAATAATTCCTTATTTATTTATTATTTTGCATCCCCTTGGTTTGGTGCCCATATCAGCAGGCTTGCCATATTTCTAAAAGTCAAATTCAAAGGTTGTTGAGCTTTTTTTTAGGCAGTCAACCTAAAAGTCCTGGACATTTTGCTACTGGCGCTATTTTGAGCTGGGCAAAGGCTCTTGCTTCTGCATGCGGTTATGGTTTGTCACAAACCCTGGCCAGTTTCAATTGCAGCCAGCTATAAATTATGGGTTATGAAATGGGCTTGTTAAAACATGTATGCGAGTATATCTAGTGTTTAGCATGCTGTGCCTTGTTAGAATGCATTTAGGATTCTCATTGAGAAATATTGTTGTAAATATCCTTTTTACAGCAGTTGTAATATGAAATGCTTCTCCTTACAATAACCCTTGCCTAGCTTTTTAATGATGGGGACACTGTAGCTGAGCTCATGACTTGTCCATAGCCACCTATTGAGTCTTTGATTGCTCAGTGTTTTTATAAACCGAGCTCTCTTAAGTCCTAAATTTCATTAGCTGTCCAAATGCCCCAGCTTCAAATTTTAAATGATAAATAAAATGGAAAATTAGGCCTGTTCATCTGAAATTCTTGATCTAAGGTACATAGAAGAAGGGGGGGGGGGTGTTCTTCTATATTCTCCAGGTTCAAGTTCCTCTTAAACTTGATACTGTACTCCTGTTTAGACTTATGACTGTTGCAACCATTTTGCTTTTTAAATCAAATTGTAACTACTAACCTGAAATGAAGGGGGTGGGTGGAAATTGGTATGTTGGTGCCACAGGATGTGTCCAATACAGGACCTGGTAGTGCTCTCAGCTTTGGGGAATTTCTGTTTGCATTAGAGAACTTACAAACATAAGTAATTTTATCACATTTTTGAAATGAGAGGATTTGGATCGGCCTTCAAGTAGACTAAGCTGCAAGGTTTAGAATATTTCCAAGTAAATCTCAGATGTAACGTACTGAGGATAACAGTAATCAAAGTGAACTTTTCATTCAGACCAACCATCTGTCCTGTCAAGTATTTAATGCAGGAGTTAGTTTCTAAGTGTGGGAGGGAGGAAGAGGAGCAATAGGGAACATCTATAAATGTTGGGTGCCGAAATGCATTTGGAAGGTAACACTTCCAGCTGATCTGTTTTGCACAGGAAATACTCCTAGTGGAAGCTGCGGTGGAGCCTTATTTTAGACCAGACCTTCCAAGTCACCACTTTTAAAAAAGCAATCACGCAACACAAGTAGTAGTGGAAATTAGTTTTTTGGGTTGAGTAGGAGGAATGTGTGCAAACTGTATAGTTTCGCCTGCACTAATTTTGTTAATACGGGGGTGGATTTGGAGAGGTGCCAGATGTCTTCAAGAGTCTAGACTGCACAAATCTCCTGTTAGTCAGGCTGTAGATTAAATTACAGGGCTCAGTTCTGTAATACAAAGGAGGATCGATATCTGAGGAAATATTCTAGCAGTTGTGAAACCTGGTATGGGGCGATTATTTGGAGTAGTGTGGGCTTTGAAAACTGGAAGTAGCAATGAGTTCAGTTGGCTAACCAGTTCTCCTTTTCTTTCATCCCCAACCTACGTGCCGCTGCTTCTGCCTGGAAATACCCCACAAATAACAGCAACAGCAGTTGCAGGCTCAACACCTCTCACACGGCCATGGACCCCCAGTGCCTCTAACCCCTCACCCATCAGGACTTCAGCCTCCTGGGATTCCTCCGCTTGGGAGCAGCGCTGGCCTCCTTGCCCTCTCCAGTGCTCTAGGTGGGCAGTCTCACTTGGCAATAAAAGATGACAAGAAACACCATGACGCAGACCACCACAGAGGTGAGAGGCATGGAAAGCCTGATTAGGACATTGCCAGGCGCATCTTTGCACCTTGCTGCAAATGGCAGGCGTCTCTAAAGAAATTGCGCTTATGTTGAGCGAAAGCCGAGAGCAAACTGGTTGCCAAACGTTTAAGAATGGCACTTTGCATTTATACCACTGAAGCAAAATTCAGCTTGAAGTTTTCAGTCTTTGAAGCTGGGAGATCGCTAAGGATCCCTTGCTTTTATGAAGTGCAGGACATTTTGACATCCTGACAGATGCTTAGTTGTAACCTCAGTGGTCCGCACAATATTGTGGAAAATTGTTAAAACAGAATAAATGGGTAATTTTATCTTTTTTGATTAAAGAAAGTGATCTGGGGAGGGTGGGCAAATGACGGAGTCAAATTTTGAGGTGAATGTGTTGAAATGAAAGTTTTAGAGCATTAAAACTGTTTTGTAGGTTTGTTTAGGACACCTTTAAATATTGGGCAAAATTGCACTTGAATAATTTTTGAAAAAGAAAAAAGTAATTTATTCTGTCATGGAAAGAACTAGGCTTTGTGTATGGTTAAACTGTAAATCATGTTTACAAAATGTAATTTTCAGGAAATCACTGTATTAGGAATGTGCAATGACTTATATAAATAAAAGCCATTTTAAAACTGTTCGCGGCTTGTGTTCTAATTTTCCCCCCTTTTTTATTTCTGTTCTTGCCTCTGTGTCTGAACGGGCATGTCTGTGCATTTCTTGATTACTACGGGAACAGACAGAGATGCGGGCACAGTAAGTACCAATATTCCTGCTAACATTAACATTTTTCAGTTACTACAGTAGTTGATAGCCAGATATTCACATTTTCTTCCCTGTAGGGCTTACTTGCTACTTCTCTCCTAGTTTAGATAATGGGCATAGTGTCTGTGGTATGAATACTGCAGTGCTTTGTTGGAATAATAAAAATAAAAATAAAATTTCTATTGAACAGCTTTTGTAGCTGCTCTGATAATATCCCTACAAACTAATCTGGTTTTGGATAGCAACTGCTCAAGCCTACATTAATTGTATTACATATGTGTGTACTTGTGAAAACAGGTGAGATTAAAAACTTGCACATTAGCCATACCAGGGATTTGTAGTTTTTCTAACTTTGTCTTCATATACATATGTGTTAAGTATCTGATTAGCATATCAGATGTTTCATATCTAATCTGCCGTTCCTTTTGTGATTAGTATATCAGGCATTTCCCATCTAATCTGTCTTGTACTTGGAATGTATTGCTAGTGTCACTCTTAGGCTTTTCAAAAAAGTGTTCTATTGATTTTAAAAACCACTTCCTCACCCTCACATGGTTCATCAGAGAACTTTTTTGTTGGTATCAGGGGCCACCATGATTCTTTGGCCATGTATACACCTAATTTAGACAATATGTCTGTCGTGTATCATATCTGTACTACAATCAGTGACATTAGATAGCATTTTTAAAAATAAAATTTTATTTGATTTTGGGATATCCCTTGAAACTGGATTTTCCAGGGTTTTCACACATTCAAAACTGTTTTGTAAGATGTGAAAGGAATGTCTTTCTCATCCCCTCTCATATTTTTCCAGTTTATTCCACACTAGAGTTCAGGAACTTCAAAAGTGCATTAGAGTATTAGAAGTACAAATTCTGTTGGGGTTGCTTATGACTTTCCTCTGGACACTTGGAAGTCTTGAGAAGTCATTTGGGATATCTGCCAAAGTTGTGAGGTCATCTTTAGTTTGTTACATTCCCCAAGAAATATAACTTGGGTTGCTTTAACCTTCCCATGTGTGTCATTGAGCCATCTAAAGATTCATGCAATTTGCTTCAAAGCTTTGGGCAAAGGTGGAAGAGTAGATATGCTGCCCAAAATAGTAGGGCTGGATCAAGAGTGCAAGAGACTGTGTACAAGAGGCGAGGGAGCATTGTCACATGGTCAGAATGCATCCCAGAAGCACGTCCATCCCTGTGAAGTTGTAGAGGGTACTGTGTTTCATTTGCAGTTGAAATAAACTGCTGCTTGTTTTTGGTTAGAGAAGGTTGCAAACGTGAGCCGTGTTCGCAACCCGCAGTGGCACTTCTGTGCATGCACGGGTTGCGATTCGGCACGCATGCACAAAGCGCAATTTAGCGCTTCTGCGCATGCACGACTGTTGAAACCTGGAAGTAACCTGTTCCGGTACTTCCAGGTTTCGGCAGTCCGTAACCCGAAAAAACACAACCTGAAGCATCTGTAACCCAAGGTATGACTGTACATTCTTATTTTACTTATCACTCTCAGTGTACGTTGCACTGTCCTCTAGTCTACTTGTATGTTTCAGCTGCTCAGACACAACACTGATGTAAGAACTCTTCTCCAACTTCCACTCCCCAGCTATGAGATGCTTACCTTCATTTGTGGGCAGTGCATGTCATAGAGCAGGGGTCGGCAAACTAAGGCCCGATGTCTCCACCGCCCAGGCCAGCAGCATGGACTCTGTGCCCCGCCGATACAGAGGATGACGCCATTGCTGCCAAAGACGAGGCGGCGGTGGCGTGAGTGGTGGCAGGGGCGGGGTTGGGGTTCATTTGGGAGAGGGTGGGTCTGGCCACCCACAAGGTCTGAGGGACAGTGGACCAGACCCCTCCTGAAAAAGTTTACTGACCCCTGTCATGGAGGTTTAGGATCTAATTTCAGTCCTTTACTTTTTCTTCTTCCACTTACACTAGCTTCTTCAAAGCTTAATACCTCTTCACTGTATATTAAAGGGGTCACTTTTGAATCTTTCATAAGTGTGTCCTATGAAACATAGCCTGGATTCTGAGTCCCACCAGCAGGCAGGGTGAATGATTGGTCCAGTTTCTCTATTCCCCCTGCTGTTTCTTTCCCCCAAAAAGCTATTCCAAAGGACTGTTCTTTCCCAGAACAGTCTGGGAAAGAAGTCAGTGAAATATTTGCTAGCACCATTAGCAACTGCTGAACTAAGCTCTAGTGGAAGAGCTTGCAGTGTCCTATATAAGTTGGTTACTTAGAAGTTCTATGCTTCTACGAGTGTTTGTGCAGGCAGAAAAAACTAAATCTTGGATTTAGTTTCTTCTCTTCTACAGAACTCTAGCACAGGGTGTAGCACAGTTCCTCCACCCACACGTGGAAGGACACTTTGAATTCAACCAAATATAGCAAATACATTGCCATTTTAAAAAGTATATTGGAATGGGAATCAGATTGCTTCAGCAGTAAATAAGGGTTATGCTCACAAGTGTGAGCAAAAAACAAATAAACTCTGCTTAATTGGAGAATGTAAAGCAAATGTACTCTGTATTCTCTAATAATACCTCAAGTATTACCTTGGTGTTCATCTCTGCATGACAGACATTTTATTCCACGGTAAGTACGCTGCTTTTAATCTTCCTGCCATCACACTTTTGGAGCTGTTCCTGAAAAAGAGAGGAGGTGGGTTTTCCTGATTTAGTTGCAAGTATATATTATAGTGGCCAGTAAGAGCCATTGCAGGACCTGGACTGTCAAACTGCTGGAGTAGTTTTTCCTATCTGGCTAGGAACTACATTTCTGGGTGCATTGAAGGGAATCCTTCAATCCTACAACAGTACCAGCTACTGTACATCATACCAAGACATAATTTAGCACAATGAGAATGAGCTGCAGTGAACCCTGGGCTCTCACAGCCTCTCACTTCCCCTGGAGCAGCTGCAATGAGGAGTTGGAAACTTTCACCTAAACAGCCTCAGCCCAGTATACCTGAAGGAGCGTCTCCAACTCCATCGTTCTGCCTGACACTGAGGTCCATCTCCAAGGGCCTTCTGGTGATTCCCTCACTGCGAGATGTGAGGTTACAGGGAACAAGACAGAGGGCCTTCTTGGTAGTGGCGCCCGCCCTGTGGAATGCCCTCCCATCAGATGTCAAGGAAATAAACAACTATCTGACTTTTAGAAGACACCTGAAGGCAGCCCTGTTTAGGGAAGTTTTTCATGTTTGGTGTTTTATCATGTTTTTGATATTCTGTTGGGAGCCACCCAGAGTAGCTGGGGAAACTCAGCCAGATGGGCAGGCTACAGATATTCATTCATTCATTCATTCATTCATTCATTCATTCATTCATTCAGTTTTCTATTAACCACAGTTTAGCTTTGCATCCAAATCTGAAACCATGGTTGCCATTAACCACAATTTGTTTCAGCAAACCACTTTGGAGACTCATCTTTTAAAGTTGGTTTGGGCAACATATCATTGGTTTGGGCAAACAAATCATTGGTTTGGGCAACAGAAAAATAAATGATTAAAAATGGTTGTGTCTAAACTCCTTGCAGCTGCATTGGAAGAAAAGATCGGAGGGAGAAGCATGTGAACCTGAGACTTTCTGCAGCTCATTTCTGTTTTGCTGACTTTGGTTTAGTGTGGCATCTGAATATGGCCCTACAAGCCATGAACTCTGCCAAAGATGAAATATGGAACCTTCTTAATTGCTTCCCTTAACAGTTTCAGATTCCATGCAAGCTTGGCTCCCAATCTGTTCAGGATAATATGCTCCAGTTGTACCAGCATCAAATGATGACTGACACCCTTCCCTTCATCATCAACTACTGCCCCTCATTAGTTTGATAATTTGGGGGCTGGGGGTTTACAGTACCAACATTCCTGTCCTTTATTATCTGCTTCTGAAGCCCAACAGACATGCCTGCCTATAAAGGAAATAAGATTTCCCTCTTCCATGTGCTTGCCATTTCAGCTGTGGCCCTACAATTGTGGGTTGCAATTGCATGCAATGTCAGACAAACGCCAAACTTTGCATGTCTGAAACAGGCCTTAAGGTCCAACTGCCTTCAGCCACAAGGTCGCTCTGAGTTGCAGAACTCCCCAATTTTATTTCCTGATTTTGATAATTGCAAAAATCTGTTGGATATATGTTGGTCTTTTGGCTTTTCATAATAGTTTTTAATACATTTTGAGATGTTTTATGATATTTTGTGGTTTTAAATTTTTTTTATGTTTAAATGGCTTGTAAACCACTTTGGCAAGAATTTTTTGCTTTAAAAGCAGCATACAAACTCATTAAATAAATGTGGACTTTAGCCTAGAGTAGGCTTCCTCAACCTTGGCCCTCCAGATGTTTTGAGACTGCAGTTCCCATCATCCCTGACCACTGGTCCTGCTAGCTAGGGATCATGGGAGTTGTAGGCCAAAAACATCTGGAGGGATGAGGTTGAGGAAGTCTAGCCTAGAGGGTTCATTTTATGCTGGGGCCCCAGAGGTGAAAGTGGGATTCTACTATTTCCCTCCATCCTTGTAAGAGTATACTTTCTAGCATGGCCTTCTCCAGCCTTTAGTCTACAGAGGTTTGGACTTTACATCATCTCTGACCATTAGCTATGCTGAAGGGGGATGTAGTCCAGTAAAAGTGGGGTGGGGGCGGGGAGAGAGAAGAGAGATGGATGGGGAAGGCTGCTCTAAATGATATATCATTCTCCTGGCCTAAACCTGCACCCCTTCCATTGGCTGAGGCAGCACTAGACTTTTGACTCCTCTACAGAGAGTTGCCATATGGCTTCTTTTTCCAGGACACGTCCTCTTTCTCATGGGTAGAGTCGTCATAGTGATCCATAGTTGAAAGCAGAAGTTGGCAAATGTGTCCTCTTTTTCGCTCTTCAAAATATGGCAGCCCTAGCAGGCCTGACTATTTCCTCTTTCCACTTCAAAACAGGGTTGACTACAATAGCACCTGATCCTACATCAAGTCTACTTTATGCCAAGAATCTGCTGGTGCTGCCACAAGCTGTCTTTGAACACGCACTCAAAAATGAGTGGCAGGAGCCAATTACGTCTCTTAATGTAAACAGAATCTCTCTTAAGCTTCAACCCCTTCTCTAATGAGAGAGAAGACTTGTTTTCTTCTCCCAGGGAAGATACTGTGGTTGTGGCTTTGTCTAATGCTGCAGCCTGCCTTACGGCTGCAGATAATAAATACCACATTGACTGCAAGTTAGAAAACACATTGAAGAGAGATGTTGATGCCTCAGCTACAGCCCTTAAGGCTTCAGGCGTAAACTCCTACTCTGCCAGGACTGGGTGAGCTTAGAGATCAAATTCAGGGGGATAAAAAGATTAACCCTATTCGTAATCTCTCTTATGGCTGCCTATATGGCAGACTCTCAGCCTGTGTCATGTCAAGCGATGTACTAGCCAAGGCTGCTTTGGCTCAGATGTTGGAACATTAGACGCCCTCATCCAGTGCCCACCTGTTTAGGGCCTCCTTGATAAGCTGCTAATGGAACTAGCAGAAAAGAGTGTCTCTTCTCAGGAACTCCTAAACCCTCAATCCCAGCGGCAGCACATCCTTTTTTAAAACCAAAATATCTTACAATGACTATGTCCAAAGGCAGACACAATCGGGCAATAAACAACCCTACTTTAGCAACTACTCTTAATTGCCAGCCCGACACTAAAAAGAGACCAACTTGTCTTCCGCCCTCTCCAGGATCCATTGTGAAGAAGGCTGTCAAACCTCCCTCTGGAATGAAACCTAAAGATGGTTGTATGTTAGGCACTATCTCTAATACCAAAACTGTGCCACTGAGCTATGGGCTTACTGCAAATGTCCCCTTTCTAAGGAAGGTGATTGCAAGTATTCTTAGATCAGTACACTGATGATGTCCATCTGAACTGGGAGGGGTTGTGCAAGCCCTGGACCACTGTTTGGACTTGGTGATGGGCTGGATGAGGGCCAACAAACTGACCGAATCCTCAAATCCAGATAACTGGTGAGTTGCCTGCTTTGGATGGGGTCACATTCCCCCTGGGAGTGTAGTCTGGAAGTGATCCTGGATGGTTCACTCTTGGTCACTAGAGGCCTAATATTCAGTTCTCTGTGCGTGCAACACAGTAGCACTCCCCTCCCCAGCACAATTGCTGTGCTTAAAACTGTTAAGGCAAAGAACTTGCAAGTAAGCTGAAGAATGACTTGCTGAAGCAACAGTGTCCACCTTTATTAACACCCATTCATCTGTCATTCATAAATAGTCAAATACTAGCAGCTATTGAAAGGCTGTAACTCTTACAGATACATTCATGGGGCAAGTCTGAGCTCCTCTTTGAGAAAAGAGAGGAGCTAGAATTTCATGATGAGTAAATATTGGTTATTCTGGGGGCAAACATTTTGCCATCCCGGCATTCATCAGCATACATTTCCCTCTACTTAATATTTAGCATAATTATAGTCAAGCGTGGGTGTGCACACATGCACATTCTTATAAATTTATTTGCAGTTGGACTCCCTCCCTTACTTCAGAGCCCTTCATTTGTCTCCCCAGGCCAGCAAGGGTCTCAAGTGGAGAAGTATAGCTAAGCAAATCCATCTGAATAAAGTACAGTGTTGTGGGACCTGCATTCCCTTGTGTAGATTTCCCTTTTAGTTTTCCCCACTGTTTTAACTATGTAAATTTAATGACAGAAGAGCTACAGGGGCCTTTGCATCCTTGAGTGCCAGTATAATATAGCAATTAATAGGGTGCTGGGTTTGGGCGTGGAAATCCCATATTCAAACCCATGAAGCTTATATGGGAAATTTGGGGCAAGTTCTTTTTACCCTAAAACGCTTCACAGTTAAAATGAGGTCAAAGGCCACCCCCCGAGCTCCTTGAAAGAATAAGAATTTTGATGTAATTAAATTATTCATCTTGTTTGCAAGACCCCTTGAAACTAATGGTAATTCCCATTCAACAGAGTAGGGCCAAACAAAGGAGAAGCTACACTTTGAATTTATAGTAGAAGGGAATCTTTGAGTAACAGCACCAAAAAATTAGAGTGGTGGTGGAATTACTCATAAAATTGATTTAATCACTTAGGCCAATCTGGATAAATAATGTAGACTTCATGTTCTTAATCCCTGATAAATTGGGTTCTGACCATGAAAGCTGGGATTATCCTCAATTAAAATGTCTAGTCTACTGAAATTAAGGTGAAACAAACTGGTTTCATGTTTCTCCTAGCAAGGTGGTAACAATTATTTGACAGAAATGCAATCAATTTACATTACATAACTCAATGAAACAATCATACTGCTTTGTCTACCCCAGAATTTTTAAACTTTGGACACTTCTGCAAAAATTGAGCAAAGGGATGAAGCTCTCAAACTGGGGATTTTCCGCTATAGGGGAAAATAAGTGTTTCAGAAACACTTCAGAAAACAACTCCTACTGGAGTTGAAACCCTCCCCATTTTGTTTTGTTTCATTGTGTTTTTACTACAAAATAGTTGTAACTATAACAGGTATAATTCCGCAGTTAGTATATGACACATTGTGCTTTCACTTAGCAGATATGTGGAATTTAAAGTATGGAGGTTAGGCCTAAGTCTTGCTGCTATCACATATAAAGACGTCAGTGGTGCAAGTATCACCCCTGTGTTGCAGGCAGCTGTAATGGGATGGTGAAGAAAATATCAATCCATTTTATAACCATACCTTTCTACCAAAGTGCACAAGACTCCTTAAAGCAGAATTGCAACAAGATAAACTGTTGAAAATACTAAAGATCAGGATGCTTGCTTTGGAAGCATAGGCAATTGACAGTTACGTAATTTCATTTAATGGTTTGTACAGTGCTCCTTCTTTAGAATTCTAAAGTGGTCAAAATAAATAATATTAAACCTCAACCAAGCCACATTAATAATTACTGCTGTAGTTTAGCTGCTGATTTAACAAAAAACACTCAAATGTGGTCAAGACTCCATAACTTGTCAACAAAAATATGGGTTGTATGTATGCAAAGTTATTTCCTGTGGAAGTACAACGCTATTATGGAAAGTAACCCACTATATGGGGAAATACATATGACTGCCACTTCCATTGCTAACTGCTGTGCTGTGAGGGAGCCCTGACCCTAGGGCTAAGGCAAAATGCAATCTAGGACTGAAGGCATCTTGATGATGGTGGGAAAAACTATCCACAATTGACCTTCTTTGGCGATGCACATTTCACTTTTATATTGCCAGAAGTTTGAACTGTTAGCTCATTTCTACCTGACCACTGCTTCAGTAGTTATACCACAGTGGATGGAGGATAACTTTGGACAAACTTATTGATGAGTCTGCAAGTACTTCTGGCAGGAAATGCATAAAGTTCCTAAGTGAAACAGTCCCCCCCCCCAATCCCATTTTTTCTGTTATTTATTCTCATTACTCACTTCAGTGTGTTGCAAACCACTAGCAACTTGAGTGGAACTGAAGATCTTTGCCACTCTGCCTCCAAGATAAGATTCATCCCACAATAAAAAAGATAGCCAAATTAGCAAACACATTTCCTTTCTTCTGAATGAACATTATCACTGAGCCTGTCAGAAGTGATATTTAGGTATGTCTTTCCCCCCTCTCCACCCCCATTGCTAGCTCTGTTGCTCCACTCTATATTTTGCTCAGGGTGTGTACAAATCACTGCTGTGTGAGTTGATTTATTGTCTGTTTTTCATAAACATTTCTGTATTCTTTTGCTTTGGTAAACTCCAGAGAATAATCTCACATCCTACTGAGTCACGATCCATTGTGTATCCATAACACTGGCAAGATTACGTGAAAGCACACAACCTAATCTCAAAAGATAGAATTGGGTGATGCTGCTGAAATAGGTCTGGATTTTGACTTCTTGGTACCTCAGGTTTCCGTACAAAAGCAGCTTCTCTCAGAGACTCTTACAAAAATTGTTCTATTTTATCCACCATCTCTCTTCCCATTTGCTGCCTGTGACCAAAACCTTTATTTTAAAAAGAATTAATATCTTCATAACATTATCAGTCTTTAAAATTGAACGTCTTGGGGGGGGGCTTGCTTCCCCTCCAGGTATAGGGCAGTATATAAATTCAAATAACAAACAAACTTGAGGTGGAGTTTCAGGAACAGCATGGCAGCTGCTCAGAACACCCACATGTCTACTGCCTGCTCATAGCCAGCTGATTGTCTGCAGCTGCCATCATGCATAGGATTGAGAACCTTGAAAATTGCCTCTGGAGGGGGCTACACAAGATCAGCAGGCATAAAAGGTAAAGGGACCCCTGGCCATTAGGTTCAGTCGTGGCTGACTCTGGGGTTGCGGTGCTCATCTCGCTTTATTGGCCAAGGGAGCCGGCGTACAGCTTCCGGGTCATGTGGCCAGCATGACTAAGCCGCTTCTGGCGAACCAGAGCAGCACACGGAAACGCTGTTTACCTTCCCACCGGAGCGGTACCTATTTATCTACCTGTACTTTCACTTTGACATGCTTTCGAACTGCTAGGTTGGCAGGAGCAGGGACCAAGCAACAGGAGCTCACCCAGTTGCGGGGATTCGAACTGCCGACCTTCTGATCAGCAAGTCCTAGGCTCTGTGGTTTAACCCACAGCACCAGGCATGCAAATCCAGTAGTCATCTAGATGTTGCTGCCAATCTTACTTAAAGCCTTCCTATCCTGCTTTTCCTAGTGCTCACCCAAGGCAGTTTACAAATAGTAAAACTACTTGAGAATGAGTGAACTGCTCGCTACTGTCTGCACAGAATGACGGCAAATCTCAATGGTTCTCTCTGAGTCTGTCTATCTGGAGATGCTGGGGAATTCAACTGGGACCTTCTGCATGCTCAATACACACTCCCAACATAAAGTGTAAAATGCAGATTAAAAGGGAAGCAGTGACAATAAATAGGCATCAAATACTCAGGGAAAATAAAACACTTGGCATCAGTCAGTGAAACAGGTGGCAAGCAAATAGTTCGAGGCAGAATATTCCATACGTGGAGCAGCACCCCAGAAAAAGCTTTGTCCTTGGTCACACCTGTCAGTACATTTCTATAACACTTGATTTGAAGAGAAACTTCTGGTCTCTTCCCCCCGCTTTTTCAATCACAGTATTGTACTACTTATGGAATTATAGCAGCATTGCTTTGATAACATTACAACAGATAGTGCTGGTGCAAATGCTGATTATGAGAATGGTCTTGTAACCAATGCCAAATTGATTTCAAACCATACTTAGTATTACAAATTGCAGTGCACGATATTAAAAATTAATGTGCTTTCAAAATTTCATAAGGTAAGCACTGTAGATCAATAGAAAGTGCCAGCCATTTTGAGAGCGTTTGTTTTCTATGAAGCAGTGAAAAAATCAGAGCTGTATCAGTGGACAAGTCGTTGGGGTCCTGTTGTAATGTAAATAGGAATCTGCCTTAGACTGAATCAGACCACTGATCCATCTAGCTCAGTATGGTTAGCACTGAGTATCTGAAGAAGTGTGCATGCACACGAAAGCTCATACCAAGAACTAACTTAGTTGGTCTTTAAGGTGCTACTGGAAGGAATATTTTTTTGTTTTGACTATGGTTAGCACTGTCATTGGAGCTTCAATCTAAGGACTGAGCCTTAGGCCCGGCCAATATAAAACTTCCCAATGAGGTACAGCCATTTTCTCCGGAAAGTGGTTTTTTCAGAGTCTTTGTCGGATCAAATTCCATATTTCCCAAGGCAAAATTCTGGCATGAATGTTGTAATTCCTGCATTGCAGGGGGTTGTCCCCTTTGTCCCCTTTCAGCTCTATTGTCCTGTGATAATGGTGAGCTGTGCCATTCTTTTATAATGCAAGATGTTTTGCTAGATTAGGAGGTCTGTCAAGGGTTTTCCATCCACCAGATGCTTGCAAATGTCTCAAATGGCCCAGGCCTCCCAAGAGGATTTTGGGCCCCTCATGTGCCCTTAGGACCCTTCCCAGTGTAGACTCTTTCAACACTCCACATGTCTCTGAGGTCATCACAAATGACTCCCAAGGACAGTGGGATCTTTGCTTTCTAGGCTCAACATGAATTTAGTGTCATCTCTTGGGCTTAAGGTGGTAGTTTACACATTGCCCCCAAAGAAGGGACCACTTATTTCCAATTTTAGCCAGGGCAAATGCACCTCAACATACTTGGTATTGGTTTCAAGTCTTTGTGATAAGAATGCCCATTTCAGCCACATGCTTCATGGAAGACTTGGGAAAAGATCTGAGGTTTAAAGAAACCAGTGGTGGCAGCACAAAAACCATTTTGGGGGAGATGTTCAAAGCAGAAGTACCTGCAAATAAGAATTGATATTTTAACAGAGAAGGAAATTTTAGGGGGGCTGGAAATGAGTTGTAATGGTGAAGGCTGGGTGGAATATATTGAGATACTGTCTTGGGACAGTGAATATTGATGAAATATGGATCTCTACACACTTGGTGGTTCTTATATCCCCCCCACTCACTTATACACAAACAAACATACCTGTCTGCTAGCAATGTTCTGTAAAGTATATGTGTGGATGTTTGTGTTTTGGTATTAGAAGATCTTTCAAAATGGGAACTTAATATTTGCTCCCAGTTTCTCCCTTGAGCCTTCCTAGTTTCCTTGAGTCACCCGGGGGTAGAAAACAAAAACCCAACCTTGTATATTTCAAGCTAATGAGTTCAGTGATCCTACAAACCTGCCTTTTCAGCCACAGAACACTGTGGTAAAGACATGACTGTGAGCTGCTTTTTACTTGATTTCATTAGACCCTCCCATATGCTTTGTGTAAGATCCCTAGTGTGTGTTGAGCTTGAATAGTCAGAAATAAAAGGGGTTGAAGCTTGCTTTTAAAGTGTGATTCTTGGAGTGCTGAAGAAAGTTCAGATTGCTTTAGGTGCCCTTGTTTGTCTTGTTTTCTTTTCTCCTTGCTGTTAAGAATTGGTGTATGAGGACTACAAAGCTCCTAGGGTGGTTGTCCTCAGGGGGGGTTGGTGGGGGGGGGAGAAGCGCTTAGTAATATTACCTTCTTTTTTTGCTTCCAGGTGTAATTATTAATATGTGAATAACAGTTTTCTTTGAAGTAGTGGTGCGGGTAGATTTTTTTTTTTTTTGTATACCTTTTGTTAAAGTGCCTTAGCATTATGCTTCCTTGTAAAGATGACTTTCAGAAATGAGGCTTGTCAGGTCTTTGTGAAAAGAGCCCTCTTCTCTCCCCCCCCTCCACCAACCATTCATTCAGCATTGTTCATGGCATTAACACACCATTGAACAAATTGCCCTTCTTGCATATGCTAATCCTGAACTTAAAAGAACCCATTGTGACATGTTTAATGCTTTTGCTGGAGGGAAGATGAGAATTGGAGGCATGTCAAATTATCATGTGACCCAGAAATATCTCAAATGCCTCTCTTCCCCTTTGGGTCAACAGTTTGTACTTAGCATTATCTAAAAGAAAGTACCCTGTAGATTGTGGACACAATTAGTTCTTGCTCTTGTATTTTGGCCTTCCGTTCACATTCTGAGTTTTATGTTGGAAGTGGGTTTTTTTTGGTTATTGTTATTTTAAAGAAGTGCTAAGCAGTAAATTGGCTGAGACCAACCATTTGTGTGTTTTATCAGTTAGGCAGTCAGGTCATTTCGCTTCGTACTGCTTTGTGTTTCTTCAGTTTATGATTCTTATGGGTGATATCCAACATTAGTCATACTCCGAGCAGACTCACTGAAATAATTGGACTCAAGTCCATTAATTTCTCTGTGTCTGCTCTCAGTAGGATGACACACAAGCCGATTAAAGCTTACATTTGTTTATTTACTTACAATAATTTATAAGCTGCAAATACAAAACGTTCTTGACTGGTGTACAGCATATTTAAAACAAAGCAATATAGGAGTAAAGTATAAAACAGGAAAGATTCATGAATCTGAAGGAGGTATTATATTCTTCTTGTATGGCTTGATAGTTGAAAGGTGGGAACCTGTTGTGAACTGTCCTGTGGTCTTCAGATGAAGGGTGGTACACAAATTTAATAATAACCACCGCCTCCTGTGGACCTCCAGGTCCTGGTGGACTACATCTCCTAGCATCCTTGACTATTGGCCATACTAGCTAAGTGTGTTGAGAGCTGAAGGTCCTCTGGAGGTTCACATGTTCCCCACCTCTGTTATACCAGTTTCTTACGTAAATCTTTTTGCTGAGTACAGAGAGATGCAGGCATATCAAATTTCTATTTATCTAGAACAACATGGCAGCCACAGGTATCTACAAATTCCTCTTCCGCCTGCCCTGCCCAAAATAGGCTTGAAAGAAGCATTCTGTTGTAGACAACAAAATATATTTTGATGTCGTGTGCCTGATGCCTGTGGTTTTCTTCAGTTTCCAAATGTGCACCAAAAAGGTTGGCGACCCTCAAACTGGAGCCACTCTTAACTGTTCGGCTGAGATCTAAACAGAGTTGGCACTCCTGCTGTCTGCTCCTTTCCACAGGCATTCACTTAAAAGAGGAGTAATATATTAACCATTAGCAATGCAAATTTTAAGGCAGACTGTAAATTAAGAGGAGATTAAGACAAACTCCTTTTCAGAAGCACAAATTCTTTATGCTTGGCTGAAATATTTTTCATGAGTAAATAGCCCCTGAATTTCTCCCCATAAAAAGCATTCGAATAAGACTATATATAATAACAAGCTCTTTGATTCAGGTGACTTGCACAAACCTATTTCCTAAAACAGCTGCTTTGTGGGTATCTGAATCTGCTTTTAAGGTTTTTATGTTTGTAAAGTACTGTCTGGAAATGTAATTAATGTACTTGAATAGTAAAATGCTATCTGGAAATGAATGCAAGGGTATCATGTGCCTATTTCAAGCTTAGGAAATGTGTGCAAGGAGATCTTTAAGGTAAATGTCTCCGACCTTGTGTTTGTGTTTACAGAGTAACTCACTCTTGGTTCCGGATAGCCTGCGGAGCACAGATAAACGAAGGAATGGACCTGACTATTCCAATGACATGAAAAAAAGAAAGGTGGATGATAAGGACTCGAGCCACTATGTGAGTAAATCTGTCAACGATGATTAACTTACTTTCAGATACTGTGCATGTATGGAGGAACTCATAGCTGGGCTTCATATGGTCATGTATGTGAAGGAGCGAACACTGGCAGCCTAACTTTTGCTTCACATAAAGGGATGTCAAGAATTTGATCTTATTAGTTAGGAACTGTGGTTCTTTCCCTTCCTTTCCTCACCACCTTCTGGGTCTCTCAGCACCTTTTCTCTGAATTCTGTCAGGTTGCCAGGATACCTGCAGCTCTCATCATTCCAAGAGTGCTGTCATTAAGGCTGCCATTATGTCTGAACTGGGCTTTTTCTTGTTAATGAATGACCTTGCTTCTGTGATCCTTGATAACCATACTAACAATAGGATATCTTTAGCCCAGATAATGCCTGAAGTGTAGTTCTGCTGCCAAACCTAAGTCTGTCTGGCAGTGTGTGCTCTATGGATGGGAGACCATTTGAGAGATTCCTAGAGTAGAAACAGCAGAATGGTATAACCTACAGGTGAAGAGCAAAAGCAAGAGACTCATGGGAGAGTGGGGATCAGGTGCCACCTTGTATACCAGAATATCTAGCACAGGCACGTCCAACAGGTAGATTGTGATCTACCGGTAGATCACTGACCTGAACCCCCCAAAAGGGGGTAGATCACTGCCAGTTTTTAACTCTGTGAGTAGATCGCAGTCTCTTGGGAATTGGCCACCCCTGATCTAGCACATTTGTCAGGTATGTTTTTATTTTTGTACAGAAATTGATGTTCTCTTTTTATCTGGTTATGATTCATCCATCCATCCATCTGTCATTCATTCATTCATTCATTCATTCATTCATTCATTCATTTCTTACCTGTCATTCACCATAAGGTCCGAGGAAAGGTTGCAATCATGTACTCATACAACTAAAAACAAATAAAACATTTTATACAGTTATGAAAAGAAGTGAAATCATTCCACATAACAGCATCCTAGAACAATAATGATTACTAATAGTAATTCAGTTTATAATCTTCCCAAAGAAGCCAATGACAACAAACATTGATATCGTAAAATATTATAACAACAGATTAATGCATTCTTTGAAAATGTTTTTAAAAACACATTTATCAGCCAATGATTTCAAGGTTGCCAGGAATAGTAGCATATGGTCATCAAGTGCTTGGGTAAACAGGAATATTTTTAAATTTCTCTTGGAAGTCAGTAATGAGGGAGACACTGTATGGTATCAAGAAATGTGGTCCAGTGCCCCAGTGGAAAAGTTAACATACAAGATGAAAGCATTTGGAAAAGGAAATGAAACAGAAAACTTTGGTGATATATGGTACCTTTTAAAAAAAATTGCATGCAATAAAGAAAACAATTTTATATCTTTTCAAATGCATATTAACTTATGGTTAACATTCACAGATCTTGGTTAACTGTATTGCTTTCTATATACTTCTTTGTATTACCTTATTATAACGACCATGTCCACACATCAGCGATATTGATTTATTATACTTTCTTTAAAAATGATCCATTACATTTAAGCCTACTGTTTGTATCTTTACCAAAATCAAATAAATACATTTTAAAAATAAGATAATCTTCATCAGGTGGGGCTTTTCACAAATGGGGAACCACTAATGAGAAGGCTCTGTCATGGGTAGAGATGGGATGGCCTGGGAAAAAACACAGAAAAATTGGGGTAGGGAACCAGGTCCCCCCCTTTCCCCCCCCCAAAGCCATTTTTCCCTGGAAAAAATTGGAAAAAAAAAACAGTTTGATACAGTTTGAATATTACACACATTTTTCCCCCCAAATTTTCCGGGGGAAAAGGCTTTGGGGGAAAATGGAAAAAAAACCTGGTCCCTGGTCCCCTTTTTCTGGTTTCCCCCCCAGGCCTTCCCATCTCTACCCATGACAGAGCCTTCTCTTGGTGGTTCCCCAGTTGTGAAAAGCCCCACCTGCTGAAGTCATGGGTCAATGCCAACCAGGCAGCCCCCAGTAGCAGCACCACCAAGGACAGAAATTAGCAGAACAATAGAAGCTGGCTAAAGAGGGGCATCTTCAGCAAACAGCAGAAACTACAATGAAGATGCTAGATGCACTTCTTTTTCTCTATACAGTGGTGCCTCGCAAGACGAAATTAATTCGTTCCGCAAGTTTTTTCTTCTTGCGAGTTTTTCGTCTTGCGAAGCACGGTTTCCCATAGGAATGCATTGAAAATCAATTAATGCGTTCCTATGGAGACCGCTTGCCAGGCTGGCGGTGCGGAGAAGGGCTTTTCTCCCCACCGCAAGCCTTCAGGACAGGTACGGGAACAGAGGGGAAGGCGCGCAGCGCTTCTCCTCTGTTCCTGGGGCTTGCGGTGGGAGGAGGGTTTTTCCTCCCCACCGCCAACATTCAGAACAGCATTCTGAATGTTGGCGGTGGGAAGGAAAACCCTCCTCCCACCACAAGTCTTCAGGACAGCCTTCCGAAGGCTGGCGGTGGGAGGAGGTCTCTCCGCCCCACCACCAGCCTTTGGAGGAGGTCCGAGGACAGTGGGGAAGACGCGCTGCGCTTCCCTGCTGTCCCAGAGATTTCCCTATGGGCTTTCGTCTTGTGAAGGAAGCCCATAGGGAAATTCGTTTTGCGAAGCACCTCCAAAATGGAAAACCCTTTCGTCTAGCGGGTTTTCCATCTTGTGAGGCGTTCGTCTTGCGGGGCACCACTGTATCTATATCCAGTGCTTTTTTCTGGGGGGACACAGGGGTACGCATACCCCTAAACATTTTGTGAATCTAAGTTTGGCCTCATTGAGGGACAGTATTTCAATGAGAGTAGGAAAATGAGAGTACCCCTAAACATTTTGTGTGTGAAAAAAACAACCACTCTCTATATCTATATAGTTATCTCTATCTCTGTATCTATTTTTCTATTTGTATTGTTTAAGCCATGGGCTTGCAATGTATTTGATCTGTATTTATGTTTGGTCTTTACAGCTAAAGTGAATAGACATACTGTAGCAAAGTGTACTGACCAAAAACAAATACTTTGTTTTTAAATTTAGGATAGTGATGGGGACAAAAGCGATGACAACTTAGTCGTGGATGTGTCCAATGAGGTAAGTTGCTTTGCACTGGAATGTATATAATTGGAAATGGGGTTTTTTTCCAAGGCACTGCACCATGTTTCTGAAAGTTGTGAATTACTTATCTCTGTTGAATATCTCTACTTATCTCTGGTTGAATATCTGAGCTACAGTAGTCCTCCCTGTGGTCACTGGTCTCATGGATAGGCACAGGGGAGTGAGGCACAATAGTAGTGATTTTCCATGCAGAGGCCAGAATACTTTCACCACAAGTCATGAATGCTTTGGAGTTCTTAATCTGAGGACCTTTTGGCGGTTCCTTCACTGTGAGAAGTGAAGCTACAGGGTATTAGACAGAGGGCCTTCTCGGTAGGGGTGTCCTCTTTGTAGAACACCCTCCCATCAGATGTCAAGGAACTAAATAACTATACAACTTTTAGAAGCCATCTGAAGGCAGCCCTGCATCAGGAACTTTTTAATTCAGTGCTTGCTATTGCCTTTGCCTTGCCCGCAAACCATCCAGGACCCTTCATCTCCACGGGCAAGTCCTGCTCATTCACCACGTGAGAATGGCATAGACAAGAACCGCCTCATGAAGAAAGATGCCTCTAGCAGCCCAGCATCCACCGCCTCATCCGGAAGTTCTACTTCCATGAAATCCAAAGAAATCGGTTTGGTGAGTGTTACCCCTCTGGCCTGACCACTGTTGTATATTTGGATGCCTAATAATTATCTATTTCAGCTTCACGTGTAAATGGTACATGTCAGGGGGTGGTGTTAGATTGGGGGAGTCAGCCACCACCTAAGAAAACATAAGGTGGTTGTGCAACTAATAAATAAAATGCCTTCCAATCAAACACTTGTTTAAACCCAGCTCTCTCAAGATCAGTCAGAATTTTGCCCTTTCAGTTCACTCAGATATGGATTGCAATTCTGTCAAATTAATTTGTTGAAAGTCAAAACAGTTAAGTTTTCTAGGCTGCAGCTCTCAACAGATTGTCAAACACACATTTGTCTCTAGGACCTTTGGATTAATCTGAGAAAGTATTCAATATTTAGACACAAATTTTAGGCATTAGGATCTAAGCAGTGTGATCTTCTGTCATTAGTGTCATCCATTGACCCTTCTGTACATGGGTGATGTTGTAAACTAATTTAATACCTTTCAATTATTTGATCTGAACAGTTAACCAAATGTATGAATATTTTGACTCTCGACCAGACAAAGTAGCATTGATTTCTTTTTAGATTTTTTTGTGACTATTCTCCTAGATTTTCTAAATGTTATGTTATGTTTTATTTATATCTCTTATGTTTTATTTATATATCACTTTTCGGCCCCAACCTCTATTTAGTTGCAAACCATTACGTTTTTATTGTTATGGCAACCAGTTAGTATGCTATACAGGTAATGTGAATTTTCAAATTGGAATCTTGATTTATATCAATGATTTAAATTGGTCTTCTCTCTCTGATGTTTTAATCCTAATTTAAAAGTTCTCGTTTTCACATACAGCATAAATGCTGCTAATGTTCATTGGAATTTAGGAAAATAAGTCTAGAGAATTAGGCAGTTAGCACCCAGCATCTCAGTTGCTGTTGTGATCAATTGTGTAACATGGCCTGGATAAAAAGCAATGTTTCTTGATACCAGCATGAAAAGGGCAGCACACCAGTTCTGAAGTCCAGCACACCAACCCCACGAAGTGATGTGCCAACCCCAGGAACCAGTGCCACTCCAGGCCTTCGTCCAGGCCTTGGCAAACCTCCATCAATGGACCCTCTGGTCAACCAAGCAGGTAACACAAACCTCTTTTGATGTTGTTTCCTTCATGAATACTTATAAACATTATCAAGAAGAATGATGTGTTAATAGCTCCCCTAGCTTGTGTCTGTCTCTCTCTGTTTCTGATGTGTTTGCATGCTGCTGCCTTCTGAAATACTAACATAGTTTGAATTTCTGATCATTATTCCAAGTGCTAGTTCCTTTCTGAAACTATTATCCCATATTTGAGACTGAGACAGCTAATGTTTGTTGAAGTGCGCATAATGACAAACACAGAACGGCACCATGTGCATCTGCGTGCTAACTGCAGTCGGTAGCAGCACCAAATGTTATAAATTATGCCCAGTCTCGAAAGAAATATGCCCAGCGACCTCTGGAAGTGTTTCTCATGGGGTGTGGGGAGTGTGTGAGAGAGAGTGCTGCAGGCATTCAGGATGTGATGAATATTATCTACATTTTCATGTGCCTCTTTCCATCTGCTTCTTTAATGGGCAAATGTTAAAAGCTATCACATTCAGTATTGTTGAAATGGGTTTATCACAATCGTATGCACAGTTCTATAATAATTTTTTTTGAGAACTAGTAATTGATCAAAGTTAAAATTATAGAGCACTTAACGGAATTCAACTATGGAACACTCTAAAGCATATTATTTGCTTCAGAGAAGAAGGAGGCTGTACCCTCCCCTCACTTCTACCTGTCAGTCCCCTTTTACTATAGCAGCCATCTCCTCCGCCCCCCCGATCTTTGCTGGGGACACGGCTTAGGCACCACTACCCTGGCCAACCTTGGGGTGAGGGCTCCAGCCCCCTTGGCTCCCATGTTTCTGGAATCCATAAATATGCAGCTTCTGGTCTACACAGCTGCAATTTGGAGATGATGTTAAGCACAGTTTGGATTATAGCTAGTGCTGTGGACACAATAGTTTGGGTTTTGTGGAAGAAGCACCCATGTGGAATTCCAGGGTGCCTGTTGCTTTCTGTGAAGAGGGACAACAAAGGAAACTGTCCTGAGCATCAATATGTTTTCTTATTGTATTGCAGCTGCTGGCTTGAGGACACCTCTTGCTGTCCCCGGACCGTACCCTGCTCCGTTTGGAATGGTACCACATGCTGGCATGAATGGAGAGCTGACCAGCCCAGGAGCAGCCTATGCCAGCCTGCACAACATGTCCCCGCAAATGAGTGCTGCTGCAGCCGCAGCCGCTGTGGTTGCCTATGGGCGATCCCCTATGGTAGGCTTGCAAACTGAACTGGGTGGGGACAGGGCTCACCGAGAGAAACCTCTATGCAACATTTGGCATTGTCAAGCTCCTGGGATATAACAGCAGCAGAGACTTTACTGCTCTGCTGTGTGGCTCATGGCAGGAGTAGCTGAAACTACTTTCCCCCTTATTTAAAAAAGTGAAGGGTGTATCTGTCCTATTTATGCATGCTGTCTAGTTTTTGAAAGCAGCCTTCATTGCCTTGCTCCATTAAAAGGTAGCTTGAAACCATAAAATTGTTTCATTGGTTTGCTGAGCACTTGATTATTCTCTTGGGGAAGAAGATGTTTACACTTAGTGAGTATCTGACATTCATTTTGTTGCATACAGGATTTTCTGTTTCTGTTTCTGTTTTTGTATCATTGAAATAGAGCAAAGATGGGAAACCTGTAGCCCTCCAAAAGTTCTTCAGCTCCCATTAGCTCCAGCAATCAGAGATGATGGGATTTGTAGTCCAACAAATACATGGAAGGCAACAGCTTCCCCATCCCTGAAATAGAGGGTCCTCCTCCTTGTAGACTGTTCTGTAATGGAAGTGATATATCATAGAAGCACACATCCATCACGTATTGTCTCTGCTTTTTGAGACCCTAGTCTTCCAAATTCCTCAGTATGTGGATCAATTTCATCATGTGGTGAGATTTGTGTGAAATTGTGGCTACATTCAGGTCCATCATTAAACTGTAGTTTAGTTTTTATGAGGGTGTGCAAATCTTCGGCTCAAGAGCTCCTTCCTGGGCTCTTCCATCACAGCCGTGACAGAGATGGAACGATTCTGCTTCCTCAGCTATCATCCAAACCTTAAACTGTGGTTAGTCTTGATTGTGGTTGGTTGAAACAAGTGGGCTTCATAAACCAGGGAATGCCAACTCTTTTGGACTAATGGATGCATTTTGAATTTTGAGAGTGTGCTGGAGGCAGCAGCCACAAAATTGCTACCATAGAGAGGGCGTGGCATCACACGAAATGGCTCCCATGTGGAGCATGGTATAACACAAAATTAGGTAAAGTAAAGGGACCCCTGACCATTAGGTCCAGTCATGACCGACTCTGGAGTTGCGGTGCTCATCTTGCTTTACTGGCCGAGGGAGCCGGCGTACAGCTTCCGGGTCATGTGGCCAGAATGACTAAGCCCCTTCTGGCGAACCAGAGCAGCACACAGAAACGCTGTTTACCTTCCCGCTGGAGCGGTACCTATTTATCTACTTGCACTTTGACGTGCTTTTGAACTGCTAGGTGGGCAGGAGCTGGGACCAAGCAACGGGAGCTCACCCCGTTGTGGGGATTCGAACCGCCGACCTTCTGATTGGCAAGTCCTAGGCTCTGTGGTTTAACCCACAGCGCCACCCGCATTTAGAGAGACAATTATCCCCCCAGCAACCTTAGGTTTACCATGGTAAGTCAGCTGTGTGTCAGCTGATTTCTCACTTACATGCACACTGATTCTGTTGCCGTCTGATAACAACAGAGAACATCCCTCAGTTCCAGGAAAAGTATACAATGCAGCTACACCACTCTCCTTTCACAGAAATCACTTAGAAGGTACCTGCACATTTTGCCCCATAACCTGCTTTCTATGAGGGTTAGAGACTTATTTTTAGTAGTAGTAGTAGTAAAAAGGTAAAGGACCCCTGACAGTTAAGTCCAGTCGCAAACGACTCTGGGGTTGCGGCGCTCATCTTGCTTTATTGGCCGAGGGAGCCAACGTTTGTCCACAGGCAGTTTTTCCGGGTCATGTGGCCAACATGACTAAGCTGCTTCTGGCGAACCAGAGCAGTGCATGGGAACGCCGTTTACCTTTCCGCCAGAGCAGTACCTATTCATCTACTTGCACTTTGATGTGCTTTTGAACTGCTAGGTTGGCAGGAGCTGGGACCGAACAACGGGAGCTCGCCCCATCATGGGGATTCGAACCACAGACCTTCCGACTGACAAGCCATAGGCTCAGTGGTTTAGACCACAGCGCCACCCACGTCCCAGTATAATAATAATAATAATAATAATAATAATAATAATAATAATAATAGAGTCTGGGACACCTCTAGAAGTCGTCTCGAGCACAATGGCACCCACAGGCATTTGTTTGGTGTCCTCTGTCATAAACTTTGACTAGATATTGGCTTGCTTCAATTGACTATCAACCACTGTTGGTCAAGGTTTGGATGACATAGCAAACTGCAGTTAAGTCTAGAAAAAGAGAAAGCTTCCAAACACCTCATGCCACAGCAGAGGAGGAAGGGGAAGCACAAATGTTCCAAATTCACTACAGATCTCCCATTATGTCCAAATGAAGCCAATATGTGGTTTTTCAAGGCCTTCAGAAACATGCTTTAGACTTATATCTTGTCTGTAACCTTCGAACACACACACGTACTTTTTTGGGGGCACAATATCATTCATTATTAAATTGTTTTGTTTATAACAAAAATCCACATTCTCATCGTCACTACAAAGGAATTATAAATTCAAAAGTGTTGATATTTACCGCAGATAAAATCAATACAGTAAAGTTGATCAAGGCTTCGATGTGCTTTGTTGTATGCATAATTTGTCTACCACAAAATGAGACATGCACGAATATAATTTAGCACCTATTTGCCTTGGCCACTGATAAACAGGCCCACATGTCTGGTTAACTTGGGTTTTGAACAAGCCATTTCATTGTTACATTCACATGAGGTATGAAATCAATGCCTGTCTTTCTTGAGCTTCATGCTGTGAGAGCCATTGCTTATGTAGCCAAAATGGCAGCAGCCATGCAGAAGGGAGAAGTATAAGCAAGTTTGCACAAAACAAAAACAAAAACAGAAGGAGGGGCAGGAGATTTGCAGAACAGCCCAGTGAAGGCTGAGCATGCTCAGTGGCTGTGGAATGCAAATGCTTTTTGTTCTGGTGCAGCCAATGGGGAAACTGTGTTTTCTAAATGGTCAGCGAGTTCTGAGGAATCTATTTGCTCATTATCAGGTTGGATTTGATCCTCCTCCTCATATGAGAGTACCCGGCATCCCTCCAAATCTGACTGGAATCCCTGGAGGAAAACCGTAAGTAATGTCTGACAGCATAACTAAGTCTAAATCAGCCAGAGCTCATTCTGTTTACCTTTTGTCAACACATGACAGTTCCACAGGGGAAGGTACGTGGAATTTTCCAGAAAGGTTACAGCCAGCTGCTGATAAGGATTTTCAAAATACAATCACCAATAGCACTTTCATACTGTTTTTATTACTAGTGCATGCCATTTCGTTGGCATGTTAGAAGCAATTGGCAAGATGTGCCTCTCTTTTCCTAGAACTTTGCCTCACCAGTCTGCTGAGGAGGAATTTAGTACTTGGGTGGAATAAAGAAAATATGTCCTTGTTTTGATTTGTTTTTAATCTGAAAACCTCTCCTGTGAAGATAGGAATTCCTGTTTCTAATTTTAGTAGGATCTGAAGATTTATTGAATTTTTAGGAAACATTAAAATGGGAATCTGTACTTCTCACTTGCATGGAAACATGGCTGTGCATCCCACTCCATTCGTGGCTTTTGCATGTAGATTTTGAGAGCTTCTACTTCTTTGTTTTCTGGCCTTTGTGGTTATTCAGAGCAGTGGCAGCTGATGCCCACTAGACCTAGAGGAATAGCCAGGTTGTTGGGGGGTTTCTCCCCATCCCTTGCAATGCTACTGTGGACACTTTGGCATTATAGTCTTAGAAATAGTACTTCACTAAATTTTCAATTTCTTGTGTGGGTTCATGCCAAAGAAGCTATGCATTTCTTAGAAGTAAACCACACTGGATTCCATGACTTCGCTCCCTGATAGGTATGCATAGGATTGCAGCCTGAATTGGTTCATCTTAAAAGAGCCACACAGGATTGTTAACAGGGGAACAGATCTATGGTAAACTATTGTGCATTCCTCACCACCCCAAATGTGGAATGGAGAGATATAAAGTGGACTGAGACCTGGGAATCAAGGGTTAAAATCAGCTGTGAAACTCCCTGTGTGACGTTGCACCAGTCATTGTCTCTCAGCCTAAACTGCTTCACAGGGCTACTGTGAGGAAAGCAAGAGGCAAAAGACGACCCATGTATGCTACTTTCAGCTCCTTGGAGGAAAGGTGGAATGGATAGAAGCATAATACTGATAAATAGGGGAAAAACAAAATAAAAAGTCTTATATCTGGCAAGCCTGCTTCTGATTTTGGATTGGATTGGATGGAACACAGGCTTTCAAAGACATGCATCTGATTGGGTGGGGAGGCTCCCGCTAGCTCTGCCCCAATGCTGGGGCACTGCCAGGGTGTTTCTGAGGGACTTGGATTGATGAGAGTTAATTCCCAAGAAACAAAATCAACATGGAGGTTCAGAGGGGTTCCCTGGTACTCCCATTGAAATTTTCCACTCCTGGAGACAGGGATGGGGTATAGAGGTGATTGTGATTGGCTGTGCTGCCCAGAGATGTGATTAGCCAGCACAGGAGATGAAGCATGTCCAGAGTGTCTTGTAATGTGAGGTACTGTATCAAATATGAATGTCCTCTTGCCCTAATGGACCAGGATAATTTGTTGTGATTGTTTAAATTGCATGCTTGCAAAATGTCAGGTGCTAAAAAACTAAAACCAACAGCAATATGAAGCTAAGGACCTTTGGTGTCCTGAACAGTTCAGTAACCCAGTGGCTGTTATTGTCTGGCCCATGTTTCTTAGAATTTATTTAAAAACAATACTCCATAATACCTAGTGCTACTCCCACCCCCTCTCTTTCTCTCTTTCTCTTTGCTGGACGCAGCTTCCATCTTAGCCTGTGCGTACTATATAAATAGACAAGATAAACTTTGAAAATCCTAGGTGCTGAGCTGATCTCCTTTCATTATTTGCCTTTGAAACGAGGCTGACGCTACGCCTGATCACCCCAAGGCAGCGGGATGCCTTCAGTTACCCATAGCAACTTTCTGATGGCATATCCTTATCTGTGATAGATAAGTCTATTGAAAATTTCTGGTGTAGGAGTACAGATAATGCACCGTCTGCCACAGATTCATATTGACAGCAGGAGAGTTTTCAGCTTCAGTCTGAAAAGCTTGCTTCTTTCAGGCACACAAATCGAGATGTCACATTGAATTTATTTTGTAAATGGGATGCAGCGTCCTTGCTGTGTATCCTCTTCTTAGTAGGGGGGAGATTTCCATTCCCCTCCCAAACAAATAACTGCAACTCCCTCCGTGTCTCAGCTGACTGGTGCTCTATTATTTCATACCCAGAGCAAGTTGTGTGTTGCCTTATGTTTGGGTTTGTTTTAAAGCCTTGTGTGCTAGTTCTGTCTTTCCTGAAAATAGCATTTTTGTACAAGCTGATGACAATTAGAATAGAACTGGTTGCTGTTTTTTAAAAAGAAATCAGCCTCTTAGGAACACACTCTTGTTTTCCATTCTGCTGCTATTGAAAGAACTCCCTCTGGACAGCCTGCTTCCTGTTTCTCCTCTACCACCTGACAACATGTTAACAGAATGTAAGGCCCACAACTTTTTTTAAAATAGCCTGGCCCTTGTTAAAGGCTACTTGTCTTTAAAATCCTGTGGTTGACTTTGCGCATTAATGATGTATGCAAATGCTAGAAGCATGGGGATCATGCTGGCTGTGCTGATGTATAGCATTAGCATCCAAACATACTGTAAGCTTCTTTTCAAAAATATAGTCTCCTTTCTACTGCTTGCCATTTTATATAGTAATCCTTGTACATAGTGGAACTTCCAAGTCAGCATGTATAAAACGCTAAAGGTAAAAAGTCAACATGCATAGGATAAGAGTTGTAGTGGCTTTGGTCAATTGTAAACTGACCTAAAAAGTTAGGTGTCCTTCTGTACAGTGGTGTGGGTTTTCTGGATAAAATTTGAACCGGAAAAATTTGCAGTGCAAATTAGGTTAATTTGCGTAGTATTCTTTGCATGGAACATGTACAGTTCACATTAGAAAAGTTACAGATGCCCTAGAGAGTGCTCTAATTTAGCATGTTTATTTTACTTTTATTTAGTAAGCAAAGCTAAAAACTTTAAAACTGTTCAACTTGCCTAGCATTCAATTTTCAATATTTATCATTACTAATGAACATGGAAAATTAAAGCACTTTTTTCCAGCTCATATATCACTGCTCTTTTGTTCCTTGAGGTACTGCTTCCCAAATTATTTTCCATGCAAGAGATCCCAGACTGCCTTTTAGACATCAAGGCTGTAGCCTCTTTTCTTTCCAAAAGAGTTTCCTTCTAAACTCCTAGATTATTTCCATCTTTCCGTCTAGTTGTAGTTGTGGTTTATTCTGGTGCAGCCTTTTGTAATTTCACCTCCATACAAAGTAGTAATCTGTGTGATCCCACAGCTTCCTAACTTGTGCATATCTGGATTGTGGAAATGGTATGTGGTCATGTTGATCTTCCGATATAACAATATTGGTCTAATGAACCATAGATTATTAGTGTGACCCCACACACCATAGACTGAGAATGAGATTTGTGCTCAGGCACTCTATCTTCACTCCCTCTCTTCTCATCCTTCAGTGCCACTGTGGAGGAGGGAGTGCATAGCCCACCACTCCTTCCGTCTAATAGGCCATGGATTAAACTGCAATTGTTAGGTCTGAATGGGGCCAATGTGCCTTACTTGACCAGGTAGTTCAAAAGTCTTCGGGCAGCGTGTTGAGAGAGGGAAAATAATTTCGGTTATATGTTGATGGTGATAGGTCCCTGGCTGAGTTTCTTCTGTTTTTTTTTTAAAAAGGGAGCGCAGACTAACTAAATTGCATAATCAATATTTTAAGCCCTACAGAGAATCTAGCAAATGGGTAACTAGCAGTAAGTGAAAGTAAGAGGTGGATGAAGAGAGCGCTTTATTTCCTGTTTTACTTCCCTTGGCTCATGTGATGTGCTTCGGGCCTCTAAGCAAGTGAATGCATTGATTCCTCCCTCTCCCTTGAATAGCCATGCCTTACTATAAATCATCTAGTGTTGGCATCTGCTGTGAATCACTGAATGGCCAAGGACCTTTTTCAGGGGGCAGGGGAGATGTTGTAGGGCCACGATAAGTAATCTTTAAGCACTGAAGCCATTATTCAAGCTATCTGATCACAAGAGCATGGGAAGCTGCCTTCTACTGCCTCAAACCACTGGTCCATCTAGCTTCGTGTTGTTTACACTGACTGACAGAGCCTCTCCAGGGCTTCAGGCAAGGTACATTCCCAGCCCTACCTAGAGATGCCAGAGGTTGAGCCCAGGGATCTTCTACATGCCCGGCAGATGCTGTACCTTGGAAGGTCATGACAGCATTTCTCCAGATAAATTTAGGCATCTGTTCATGTTGATTTGCGTTTTGCACTCAGGAATTGATATGTGTGAATTGCTGGGGGAGGCAAGGAACTAAAAATAACATTTTCACTTTGCAAATACAACATTGCATCAAAACTGTGCCCACGTGGCTATTTCCCAAGCCAGGTGGCAGTTGTGTGGAAAGAAGCCACGTCACGGCATTGCACAAGTGGTGAGCTTTCTTTGAGCTGCTCCACAACTTCTACTCTGTTTGCGAGTGTGAACTGGTACACAGTTATGACTTAGTAACTGAAATAGGCCAGCTGTGTGACCTGGGGCTTCCCCTCCCACCTTCTTCTTTTCATCCCAAACAGAGCATACTCATTTCACGTTACTGCAGATGGTCAGATGCAGCCAGTTCCTTTCCCCCCAGATGCTCTCATTGGACCAGGAATACCGCGTCATGCTCGCCAGATCAACACCTTGAATCACGGGGAAGTGGTATGTGCTGTCACCATCAGCAACCCAACGAGGCACGTGTACACTGGTGGGAAGGGATGTGTCAAAGTCTGGGATATCAGCCAGCCGGGCAACAAGAGTCCTGTTTCTCAGCTGGACTGTCTGGTAAGTTTACCCTATAGAAACTGGAGTCCAGTATTGAAATATAGGAACCTGGTGAATTTAACTAGGTCATTGGCTAACATCTGAACCCCCTAAAACAGCCTTTCTCAACCTGTGGGTCCTCAGATGTTGTTGAACTACAACTCCCATCACTCCTAGCTAGCAAGGCCAGAGCGCAGAGATGATGGGAGTTGTAGTCCAACAACATCTGGGGACCCACAGGTTGAGAACCACTGCCCTAAAGGGACCCCTAAGTAAAAAAATGAAAGTTAAATGTTTTAAACAGTAAGTAATAAAAGCTGAACAATGGAGCTGCAGAGAAACCAAGCCAAGGATCAAATACCTGTTGGGCCCTGAACCTTGCTCTCTTAGATGGAACTCAGAGAGGTAGGGGTGGGTATATAAACAAGCCTACTGAACAAACATAAAATTTACATTTATTGTTTCACCCACTCTGGCCTTTGGCCCTGCCCAGGTAGCCCCCTGAAGTTTGCCCCGAAGAGCAAGCAGTTTCAGGCAAAGAAAGGTTCCCTATCTCAGCTTTGCTTCTACATGGCAATGGCAGATAGAACTGGTTTCTTGCTCTCAAGCCTTGCAAGAACCAGTGCCCATCTTCTACAGCTGCTTCATTTTCCCTTGTTGATTTTGGCACCCATTTTGCAGCCTTTACAATTTTGTACCCCCAGAAAGCGGGCAGTGAAGAAGTGAAACTCTTATGGGGCAGCAAATCTGGAGTTTAACTCTGATTGTATTATAAAAAGGCCTTCCTCTCAAGGTGCATTTTGGAACACTATTGTGTTGGAGGCTCCATGGGTGAAGACTGTTCTTCCTCTTTGCTGTTCAGGAGCTTCTCCTGATTTTTTTTTTGGGGGGGGGGTGCACAGGGGAAGGGGGAAACAGCGCTAGTGGGAGTCTTTGCATGGGCTTCTGCTAACAGAGCCAGAGAGCTGAACCTGACTCCATGAAGCTCTATGAAAGCAGTAATGTTGATGGTAGTTTTTAACAGGGGTGTTCAAGCCAAGTCCTATACTTACTGTCCCCTTAATGTGTCTTTTTCTGCTGCCACAACGTTACCTGACACCAAAAGAGAACAGTCTCTTGCCATGACAGAATTTGGCTCTGTTGAATTAAGGGAAGTGTAGCACAAAGAAACACAAAAATAATTGCTTTCTCCTTACTAGCACTGCATGATTTGTTACTAGTTTTATCCTTTTGGCTGCTTCAGAATTTTTACCACTCTTAATGTGACTACTGAAAATGAGCATAATGACAACTGCTGCATTTATGGACTAAAACCTGAAATAGTTGGAGCCTGGGGTTTTCCATTCCTTGATTCCCCCACCCCAAGCTTTTTAGCAACAGGTATTTTTAGGAACTAGGGGGACGCGGGTGGTGCTGTGGGTAAAAGCCTCAGCACCTAGGACTTGCCGATCGCATGGTCGGCGGTTCGAATCCCCGTGGCGGGGTGCGCTCCCGCTGCTCGGTCCCAGTGCCTGCCAACCTAGCAGTTCGAAAGCACGCCAAAAAGTGCAAGTAGATAAATAGGGACCGCTTACTAGCGGGAAGGTAAACGGCGTTCCGTGTGCTGTGCTGGCTCGCCAGATGCAGCTTGTCACGCTGGCCACGTGACCCGGAAGTGTCTGCGGACAGCGCTGGCCCCCGGCCTCTTGAGTGAGATGGGCGCACAACCCTAGAGTCTGGCAAGACTGGCTCGTACGGGCAGGGGTACCTTTACCTTTACCTTTATTTTTAGGAACTTGGGATATTAATCAAAGAGAGCCTCTGTAACCACTGAGGGCACACTGATTTTGTCCAAAGTGATTTCTTTAGCACTGCACCACACTTTTAGAAAACAAACAAACACTTATCTTGGATCGGGTTCTTTTTGTTATACTTAATGTGCAATAAGATGCTAGAATTGCCATCACTCATATTGAAAACAATATAAAGAGTTATGCTTTCAAGAGAGAAATTCACTGAATTTTCTTAACTGCTGTCTCTGCTTAGATGTGAACAGTAGAAGACGTCCTGGCAGCGACATGTGTGGGTTGGAAATTATATGTCCTGTTCAGATGATTGTGCAGAGCTACATAAACCATGGTTTATGAAGTGGGTGCTGAGTGCTCCTGAAAATCCTGCTTTGTATTAAGCTGGAGTTCTCCTTCTGAGCTGAAAGATGATATGATCCTGGCTTATTACCCCGGTTTGTGTTAGCTGACAACATTATCTCAGAGTTCCTTGGCTAGGACATAACCGGGAGCTCTGACTTAATACAAAACAAGACCTTCATGCCAAAGCCAGTGCAGGGTGAAAGGAAGAGTGCTCAGCCCTGAAGCTAATGCAACTTTGAATGATTGTCCATGCCAGGCCAGTGAGGTTCAGCTTCAGGACTTACAGTGCTTAAAGTCTGGCTATCGGATGAAAACATTATCATTGGCATTATTGCAGAGAATGTATATTAATGTCATTGAGATTTGTACCTCCACAGAACAGAGATAACTACATTCGATCATGTAAATTGCTCCCCGACGGATGCACCCTGATTGTTGGCGGGGAAGCCAGCACGTTATCCATTTGGGACCTGGCAGCTCCAACTCCACGTATAAAAGCAGAGTTGACGTCCTCGGCTCCTGCCTGCTATGCTCTGGCAATCAGCCCCGATTCCAAGGTCTGCTTCTCCTGCTGTAGCGATGGGAACATTGCAGTCTGGGATCTGCACAATCAGACATTGGTCAGGTTAGTTGCTGCTTTTCAGCCAATTTCCTTCCATTCCCCCCCCCCCCTTTGTATGTGCAGTTACCATGCAGCAGTATTACACTGTCATGACTGAAAGTGCTAAATTGCCTAAATTAGCAGTTCAGAGTGGGCTGGCCATTGGGGCAAATCAGCAAGATTTTCCTAAGAGATCTATGAAATTTGTCTGGGTTTGGAGACAAATCGGGTTTTTCTTCTTCTTGTTGTTCCTGTTGCCCTACCCATTCCTTCTGTTGGATCCCACCGTCACTGCCACCGTCACCAACCTTTGTATTCTGTTCCATTTCAGTTGAGCTGAGCTCATAAGATAGGGCAGTTGTAGCCTTTCAGGGAGGAACTAGTGCATTAGAGATGTCCTGAGGCCATCAAATGCCAAGAACTCTACCAAATACACCCATTGTGGCTACAGAAGCCTGGCATACCCAGAGAAGTGGTTTGGGGGAAAGGGCAGCCAGCAGAGATGGAAGAAATGGCGCTGCCCCCTCAGTGACTCCAGAGGTCAGCAGACATAAAATTCTAATTACTTCCAGCAATCAGGAGGCTGTGCTTCTGAATCTCCCTTTGTACGGCAACTAGCAAGCCAGGAAGGGTCCTGTCGCGATGCCCTCCTTTCTTGTTTTCTTTGCACCTAGAAGTTCGTACATGTGCTTAGCCATTTTCCTTGCTGAATCAGTTCATCACTCCCCCCCCCCCATCTGCTGTCTCATCTGTAAACGTGTCTGAAACAAAATACATGTATCTTCAAGCTGCCCTTTGCAGGGTTGTGTGTATTCTACAAGTCAGTGAGGGCTCTGGAAAGCTGCACGATTTGGATATGGTTGGAGAATTCAGCCTCCAGGGAAACTTGGTTTTCTTTTGTTTGTTTTCATAACCAGATTCTAGCGCTTGTGGTTGTGAGTGTATACTCAAAAGTGTGTGAATAATGCACACTGAAACCCAGAAGCCTGAAAAATGCCTGAACAAGATTCTCAACAGCAGAGGAATGGGCTCAATGCTCCCCATGCCTATCAAAATAATTATGCAAAGTAGCAAAAATGGTAGAATAAATTATGCAGCATTTCATCATTTGCATAATTTCTTGAGAATTGAGATTTTCTTGGTGCAAAATTTAGATTACCTTTGGCCTCAAATCCTTCTGTGTTTTAGTGCCAAGTGTGCAGTGCAGTACCTTTTCCCCTCCACTAGACCTACATTCCACAAACCGCTCTTCCAGATTTCCAGAGCATGGAAAAAGCCTAGTTATGTGTGTGGTGGCAGCATGACCAGTCACATTCAGGATACAAACTCATGGGAGATTTGGAAACATCTACCGTGTTTCCAGCAGTCACTCACTTAGCTCGGATTTAGATAATGTTGTTTATTTACATGTAGTCACAAATCAGCGTCTCTAGCTTTCAAAAAAACCAGACAAAACCCCCAAAACTGGCTGCTTGCCATCTTTGCTTCCTCAAAGCACAGCAGGTGTGCTCTACAGACCCCTCTGAAAATGCTGAATGGCCAGAATATTAATAGCTCATTTTCAGGTTATCTGGTTGCCCTCAATTGCTTTTGGCATAGCATGCATCAGGGGAAAAGAAGAACAAAAAAAGTCCTTTGGTATGTCTGCAAATAATGAGAGAGTGAATAATTTCCAATTGAATTTGCTTCCATCAGGGACAGTTGACAATGTTATAGTGAAATTATGGCACTCCCTGCCCCACTATTTCTCCCCTATTTCTATTATATGCAAATTATGGGCTGCTCCTTTATCACTTTTGTTGTCTTCTAATGGGCTCTTTCAGACTGGGTTCCTCCCATCTGACCTTTTTTAAGTTACCTGCCTGGTGCACCTAAATACCTTTGCCTATTTCTACTTACAGGGACGCGGGTGGCGCTGTGGGTGAAAGCCTCAGTGCCTAGGGCTTGCCGATTGAAAGGTTGGCGGTTCGAATCCCCGCGGCGGGGTGCGCTCCCGTTGCTCGGTCCCAGCGCCTGCCAACCTAGCAGTTCGAAAGCACCCCTGGGTGCAAGTAGATAAATAGGGACCCCTACTGGCAGGAAGGTAAACGGTGTTTCCGTGTGCTGCGCTGGCTCGCCAGATGCAGCTTTGTCACGCTGGCCACGTGACCCGGAAGTGTCTCCGGACAGTGCTGGCTCCCGGCCTCTTAAGTGAGATGGGCGCACAACCCTAGAGTCTGTCAAGACTGGCCCGTACGGGCAGGGGTACCTTTACCTTTTATTTCTACTTACTGCTCTACTACCCATATCCTTTCTTGGTTCCCCTCCTTGACATTATGCCACTTCCTGTTCCATATTCCTGAGGGCAACCCACATCTGCTTCAGCCCTGCCAGCTAGCTACATTCCTGCTCTGCATCACTGAGACATTCCTGATGTTCTGTTTTGCTATTTGAAAAATAATAATCATGGAATATGTTGAGAATTTAAAACGACTCCTTTTAAAATCCAGTTACGTAAGGTAGGAAATACATACTAAAGTACTGACTTTGGCTATAGGAAATAAACCCTTTTTTAGTCAATAAAATGATGCATTTTGAGAGCTCTGATCCCTTAAGAATGCACGTAGCTCCAGTTCGCTGTGTGCTGCTGGCATCTGCTAATAGCTGAGCTCAAGCCATCTTTCAACATGGTCATTTCTACTTCAGAACTCTTTCAGAAACTATTCCAGTTCCTCTGGTGTGAATTCAAGGATATAAGTCTTACACTGTCCAGCTGGATATCTTTGAAAAAGGCCTCAGCATTTCTGCTGTAGGTAGAAGCCAGCTAACCGAAACTTGGTGGTTTGCAGCTTCTGTCTCTTGGCATTAAGTACCTTTTGCCGCCAGTAACCAGTATTTTTTAAAGCAACAACACCACCTGTTTAATGCTTATACTAATGTTGAGCTGTCCCAAAGCTATTGACAGTATAGGTACAAATGCACAAGGCAGCTCTTAAATCTTCTATTTAACTAAAAGATAAATAAAAATTAGAAATTATCTCACGAATCCTGTGTGTTCTTTTCCTAGTATGTTTTTGGCAGCTAATCCGCCTTCTCTCACCAGCCCCTAGAGGCTAAGTGACTTTTCTTTTCGCAGTCTCTAACACTTCCAGGTTTGGAAGGTAGGGAGTGTGATTAACATAATGTCCACATAAGTAATTTCCTTTCAGGCCTTCAGGATTAAAGAATGAATGTGTATGCACACCTCAATGCGAATGTCTTGGCAAGGCAGTGACTTTTAACTGCTCAAAATAGCTTTATAATATGACAGTGTTTGGTGGACCACAAGACCAACTTTTCATACATCTCAGCTCAATTGGCAGCAGCCCACAATAAATCTCACCAAGCACAGCCGACATTTGCACCTGTCTTGATACTAATGAGTGGCTATTTAAAGCATCAGAGTTTGGCTACTTAGCATTTCTGGACACTTACAGGCTGAATGAGTCATCTTAATTATGAACTGGGCTGTGTGAACATGGCACTTAAAGAAAATGTCAAAATTCTACAGCAAGGTAGTTCAAAATTCAAGTAAATCCAAAACTTGCCACCTCTGTCGCCTTTATACAAATCAAGCAGCTTTCCATGCCTCCACTTATTTCCTCCTCCCACCCCCCGCTTTTTGCTAGTAATGGAAAAGGGCAAAGAGCTTTTCAGGGTACTGAAATCCTGACTCCTGGAAACTGTGATCAGCTGAATATCTTGCTTCTAAAACTACAACGAAGCACTCCCTTGCTAAGACATATACTCAGTGTTAGTTCATTTTCTTTATTTAAAAAGCGCTTATATTATCTGGATGGCGATTATATGCCTAACTGCAGTTTCTGCTTGTGTGTGATCCATGAGGTGTCATGGAGTGGCCCATGAGAGGAATTCTGCCTTGTGTCTAAAGAGCAGCACATTTGCTCTTGATATCTGTGTTTGTCTTAGCTTTTCTCTCCGCAATCCATAATTGTGCACCAACTGGTTTTCAGTCTTTCTTTACTGTGCTAATTGCATAGTGGACCAGACCTTTTCAGTAAGTGAACGTTGTTGTCAGACAGTGAGGCTTGTTCGCTGGAAGGATAAATCACAGCATTACACAATCACTTTATAAATGTTACTTTTGAGGACAGAGAAAAGAGGTGCGAAAAGCACACTGTTCAAGACTCCCATATATTTAACTTTTGAATGGTCAGACACACTTAAAATTGACTTTTAAGATGCATGGAGATAAAAGTAATGTCTGAAATGACTTCCAGGAGTGGCTTTGTAGTTCTTTCTGCTCACATCCCCTGTTGTTTGAACAGTCTTACACATACTTGCACTTTCTAGGAAGAGGTGTGCAAGTGCTGTGCCAAGTTAGTGGCACACATAGATCATGACTAACTTCCTTCATACTGACCTCTAATGCCACTATAGGACCACAATCTTATTGTATTAGTTGGCTGAGTTCATGCAAGAGAAGATAGATAGATGAGCAAGAGAAGATAGACAGATGGAGCTTTCTTGGACAATAATCCAAGGTAATTGTTGGATGGTGAGCTCTAGATAGAGAATAACTGGGCATTTTTATGTATGTATCAATGCATGTCTTTTGAAAATCTACCCTGCCTTTCATTGGACCACATGTGTAAGTTATGTATCATAAAAACTAAACCTAAACCATCAGATCTAGTTCATAAATCATTGGGAGCAGCTAAAACACCACAGTTAAAATGTCCATCTTACAGCTGCAGAGCAGATCTGATCCTTCCAGCCTGAACCTACAGCCTAGCAACCAGCAAAAGCATGAGCACATAAAGGGACATTTATATCTTTAAAATACTTTCTGCTTACTCTTCATTGTAAATACAGTTCTAGAGAGAGGGTTGCAGTTTAAAATACAAGTTCATGAACACAGCACAACAAAGATGGTGAAACTGTTGCCCTCCATAGCTTGTTGGACTCTAGTGACCATCAGCCACATCCAGCATAGCCATTGGTTGAGAAAAATGGGAGTTATAGTTCACCAATCCCTGTAAGGCCACACATTCCACATCCCTATAATAAAATTATGATTTCAGAAAGGCAGGTCTATCCTGGCACTAAACCCCAACAAAGGTCTGGGCAAATAGCTTCAATTGTCATCAGAATCTCAGTAAGGACAATGCCAGTTGTATCTCGAGGGTAGAAAGCTCCAAAGCTAGGGCATCACCATAAAAAAGGCTCTCTCTTGCGTTGCCACACAGCAAGTCTCAGCTAGAAGTGGCACTGCCAAGAAAGGGAACCGATTTCTTGAGAGGGTGCCCAACTACACCTCTGAAGGGAGGGCATTTCACAGAAGACATCACAGTGTTCAAGCACTCTGCATATTTAGGTCCTAGCTCACACAGGGCTTTCTAAGTAACCACATGTCTATACTAGACATGGAGAAAGCTTGGGGTAGACTGGCTCACCTGTTATTTACCTGAGCAAAGGAGGCAGCATAATTTCCTAATGTGGGCTTCTGGAATAAAGAGCTTCTGCTTCCTCTCTTGTTGCAGACCTTGTGACTAGAGCAGCTTAGTTGTGCCAGGCTTCCTGAGCAATAAGTATTGGTTGCCAATTTGCTGTGGTTCACTTCTTGCCCTTGCTTGTGTTGGTAAAAGTCAGAGAAAATAAAAGGAGAGCACGAGCTGATAACTCCTTGAATTTTCAGACCAACGACTCCAGACATGCCATGTTGATTCATAGGGTGTCCCATGGCAGTCGTTCTACGCCTTCCTCTTTTGCTTTTAAAGCATGAAGCTGAAGCTAATTGCTGGTGGTAAAAGGCAGGCGGGCGCCTTAGAACATTCCAGTTTAGGGATTAAGGAAGGCTCGAGCTGACTCTTTGTTACCAAGAGTAGGGATTTCCAAATGCCGAGATTTAAAATGTAAAACATTGTTGAATAATGATGGCTGCTCATGACCTGTTTGCTACGAAGGGCATCATTTTGCAGGCTCAGCCAACACGAGTAAAAAGATTAGGTTTATTGGATCCCTTCCTGCATGTGTTTATGTAGCTGAAGTATTTATTTTTTTTATGCTCTTGATTCACAGCTTAAACAAAGCCTATAAATAACTGGCTGCCTCTGTTGAGGCAATTTGTCCTCTGTACTTTGAGTTTAGCCTAGGAGCCTGTTAAGTTTTTTTTATTTATTTCCAGGTGTCGTCATCGTGAATTACATTACAGTTTTTCAAACTGTCAACTTACCTTTTCCAAAATCTCTGCTAATGTTCACTTAGTTCCTGTTTAGACGATTAGTGGCACATTCCATGTGCTTTGGCACCTGCAAAATAGTTTTTTTGTACAGTGCGGTATTTTATGTCAGGTTGGGGTGGGCGAGCAGTGTTGCTGCTTGCCACACATCAGGTGATGTGGAGGAGATGACACACAGAGAGAGTCCAAAACTAACAACACAACAGTGTTTACCTTGAGTTCTGGCAGGAAATCATTATTCAATCTGGTTTGTTTTATCAGGCAATTCCAGGGCCACACAGATGGAGCCAGCTGTATTGACATTTCTAATGATGGTACCAAGCTCTGGACGGGAGGCCTGGACAACACTGTGAGATCCTGGGACTTGAGAGAAGGGCGGCAGCTACAGCAGCATGACTTCACATCCCAGGTGCCTAGTATTCCTTGCTGCAAATTTCAGGCACTGACTGGTGTACTGAACAACTTCCATCTTATCTTGGTTATTAACTTCAGAGTGAAGTCAGAGTATTAATGCTAGCAAAATTATTAGCACCACATTATTATTCACATAGGCTTCTGGTATAGTCTCAGGCTGCTTTCAGCCAAAGCATTTACTGTGGAGCAAAGCTTTTATCGTTACTGAAGCATCCATTGGGGTAATCCGGCAGCTTTGGAATAAACCGGTATCTTAAAACACTGGACTCTGCAAAGAATGCAGTTTGGCATTTTTGCCTGGGATGGGGTGGTGAAAGCAAAGGAGGTGGAAATGCCCCAGAACACTGACAAAGCATGTGTGCCATTGCTTCACATAATGCAAAATTAGCATGCACCCTTCTTATTTAATAAACAATCAGTGCTGCCATTTGGATTCATGATTTCTTGTTCTAAAAGAGATGCAAAATGACTTGTGATGGCACAGTCAGAAATAAGTCCTATTGAATTTAATAGGGCTTACTCCCAGGTAGGCGGTTTATGATTGCAGCCCTAGTTTATTGTCTCTTGTTTCCTTCCTTTCTTGCTAATATTTGCAAGAAAAATAAAGGGTTCTTTCTCTCTCTCTTAAAGATTTTTTCCCTCGGCTACTGCCCCACTGGTGAATGGCTGGCTGTGGGAATGGAGAGCAGTAATGTGGAAGTGCTGCATGTAAATAAGCCAGACAAATACCAGCTTCATCTGCATGAGAGCTGTGTGCTGTCACTCAAGTTTGCTTATTGCGGTAAGTTGGAAGAAGAGCGGCTCAACGTCACCAGTATTTCTGCAAGCCAATCACACCTGAGCTGAATGTCTTAGGGCAAGGCACCTGAATGCTTTCATTTATTTTGGTTTAACAGCTGGAAAATAAAGGTAACACCCTATTACCAGCTCCCCCAGGAGGTTAGTGAGAGGTAGCTCATGCCCATAAAGTTGCAATATCATCAAAGCAGCTTTCATACGCAGCTGGTGGCCCATAGTTTGCTTAGGTTGTGAGGCTATAGAATGTTGGAATATCAAGAGTTTTGAATGATGCCCGTTGCTTTACTGAGCTAGTTATGCCTTTTTAGTTAAATCATTTATAAAAACCCACAAAGGTGGATTTGTCCTGGATGAGGAGAGCTTGGGGATGCCCTGCGGCTGATTTCAGGCACTCTGTGTTGGTTAACCATGCATCAAATGCTTGTCAAAATGACAGGCCGCTGAATTTAGTAGGCTACTATACTGGTTTTCTGTAAAGTGACTTTGTGCAATCTTTCACAGCCTACCCCCCGCCCCCGCCTGCAAAGCTGTTAACATGGGGAACATTTTAGGCATATGATAAAAGTGCTGTTAGATACAAGAGAATATGGGGGGGGGGGAATACGCAAGTCTGTCTGTTAGTGTCAATTATTTGACTGTGTTTTCATTGATGGTCACATTACAGGCAAATGGTTTGTAAGTACTGGAAAAGACAACCTCCTAAATGCCTGGCGAACCCCATATGGTGCAAGCATATTCCAGGTAAGAACAACAGCATATCAATTTGAACCTCGTGGTGGTGGGTGAGGTGTAGGAACAAAGATATTATTACCAGTCTTGCACTTTCACCAAGGAGCTCAGGGAAGTAGACAAGGGGTTATCCTGTTCTGTGCATGTATCTTAACACAAGTGAATTTTTAAACCAGAACGTGGTATGTTCTAGAAAAGAATAAACAAGAGGGACACACTGACATTCATACTGTGACCATTTATACTATAACTCTGTTCTTTTTCTTCTAGTCCAAAGAGTCATCTTCTGTACTTAGTTGTGATATCTCCGTGGATGATAAATACATAGTTACCGGCTCTGGAGACAAGAAAGCTACTGTCTATGAAGTTATCTACTGAGAAATTGTGTTGGAGACATGACGAGTTGAACTGGGCCAAAACATTCTTAATGTGTAGACATAGAAAGATTTTACCTTTCTTAATTAAAAAAAAAAGAAAAAAAGAGGAAGAACTTGATTTCCACAATGTCACACAAAGCTATTCAACATGTATTAAACAGAAGGCAGCATTTTGGTATCCAGCTCCTGGGTCGATGTGAAGCAAGAAGGCAAAATGGATTAATGTAGCATAGTTTTGATGGATTTTAAAAGCAGTGTCTGCTGAAGATTGTTGAAGCCTTTGGGTTGGTCCCCCCCCCCCTCTTTATGACCTCATAAAAATCATGCTCATTGCTTGAATATGCGGGATTATGTTTCAGCACTTGCAATTCCACCTGCATTCTTGTCTTGTGTAGAGCAGTGATATCTTGGATAAACTTGTTTCCTGGTTTTGCCTCTTGGGATATGGGTTTTTGTATTTTTTGTTGAAGATCAAACATTTGTATAAATTGTAAATATATTTGGTTTAATACAGTAAAGGCTTTAGTATCAATAAATGGTCTCTCTTTTCTCTCTCTACCCCAATGCCCCTTAAGTCATTTTTTTTAAAAAAAATCATTTTATGGTCTACATTTTGTAACAAGCTAGAGTAGAGTTTTTGCAATATTTGATAAGGTCTTTCTAGGGTGCATCAAATACTAGTCCTAACAAGAAAAGATCCAGCACATCTCCTTTGAGTAAAACTTAGTTGGACACAACACTCTGTGCTGAGCTCTGAGGCTTATTTTACTAAAAGCAGTTTTCTTCAAACCGATTGTATTCAGAATTCACATTTGTACTGCAGAAAACAGAAAAGCAGTAACTTTTACATTCAGAAAATAATCTAATTTTAAATTTTGAGGAATTGTTTATTCAAAATGTTTGTAAGTGAATGTTTAAGGATTGAAATGCTATGGTAAACAAGCTTGTGGTTCGTATCCCATGGAAGTTTGCTACTTTGCAGCAAAAAACCCCCACACAAGAGCAGTCCTATACATTGCCCCTTCTGGGCCATTCCATTGCTTTCAAAGAAGGAAAAGAGTCAAGGGCTTAGGGAAGAATTACATTATTTTCCAAGTGCAGGTTATCTGCTTTTATGAAAGTGGTACAGGTTTGCAGTCTTAGAAAGTGAAGGAATTCTTTATGCTTTTGAAGGTTAGCTTTCTTGGGCATTTGCCTACTGGTTTGTTTGCTGGTGCGTTGGCCAGCTTCTCGACATTGATGCAAAAGTGTCACCTGGAAGCCAAATCAACACAACATTGGCTTAACTACAGACACAGCTTCCCATTTGGAAACAGATTTCCTTTCTTGCATCTAGTGCCTGAAGAGACATTAGTTTTCTTTTCAATTTATATGCTCATTCTACCGAATCCATTTTATAGCAGTATGGAATGGTAGTAGCCCTAATATATATAACTCTGATTTCAGAATGTAAAATGTTAACTATTCTCAATAGCCTCATTTGATGGCCTTTAAAATTAGTATTGTTTTCTACCTATCGGCACATATCAGATGTGCAGCTATATGAACATGGGTGGATGAGCAGGTGTGGTTGTAGCATTTGGTTCTGGGGCACAAAGCTCCAACATTATGCTTTTTAACCATTCAAAGCCCTGTCATGTATTGTATCAAGAGTATTTCTAATGGCTTAATCCATTTGGGTCATCTTTCTCCCATCACCCTACTGTTCTTGGACTTCATGGTTTCTTCGCTTTTCAGAAAGTTTTGCAAACCAAGGTGCTTAAAGGCTTAGAAAAGAGTCAATGGCGTGTGTTTTGTAAGTGTGATGTCTCTGGCTCTCAGGATACATAAAAGCAGGAATGTGCATATACACAGAACCCTATTTTCCCCAGAAATTGGGAATGGATATGGCTGCTGGTAAATGAGTGCTTAGGCAGATTAAGTGAATATATAGAGTGCCCAATTTGCATAATTCATAATTGTTGCAGAATTTGGGTTTCTTGTGGCATTACAAATTGTCACAGAATTCCAGATGTTCTTACTCTTATCTTTCAGCAGCACTTTATTTTGGTGGCTTGGTCCAGAAAGATAGCGTTATGAGGCTTAGCATAATATGCAATGAACTGGCTATCCTTTTTTAAAAAAAAAATCTTCTGTCTATCACATTCTCAGATGAGTTTGTGTACATGCTGTCTGACCCTCCTGAAGTAGATTCACAGCAACCACTAATAGTTGACACCAGGAGGCTGATTCTCCTCTGTAATTTTCAGTTTAAGGCTAAAACTTTCCCCATTTTCCTTGTAGTGTAGAGACTGCTGGTAGCATTATGCTTTTTTTGCATCACGTAGATAAACACTAGTTACCTAGCTGTTTCCAGGTACAATTTACAGTACTGGTCTTGACCTATAAAACCCTCGGTGGCTTGAGACCAGAGTATACCAAGAATTTCCTTTACCTCTACAAAGATGCCCAGACACCATGATCCACTTTACACAGTTCTCCACTGTCTGATATTTGGCAGGTGACACAAGAGATTGGAATTTAGAGCAGTCTCCTTTGAGAGGTCTGCCTGGATTCTCACCTTTCAGAGGACAGGGAAGGCTGTTAGATTTCAGTGAGCTTTTAAAAGGTGCTGTTTTTAATCTGTGGCTGTTTCTGACTTGAGTAGCTTTTGGTTTTTATTGCTGGGGTGTTTATTGCTTTATTTGTATCTTTTTATTGATTGTTAGCTGCCTTGATGAGGTGTCATAAAAACCTAGGGTAGAAATACTGTAAATAAATAAACTAATGGCCATGAAACAGAGATGCACACATAGCACAGTGACCTGTTACTTTACTCATGTTTTGTTAAATGTTGGTGTACCTGGTTGGCACCAGAATCTCCAATAGCACCAGCCACCTGTTAGGCGGGAATGGGGAAGCTCCAGTCGTGGGGCTGAAAGCATCCATAGCCTGCCTGGGCCTGCTTTTCACCATCCTCTTGCCATTTTACCAGGCAGGAATGCATCTTTCAACTGTGATACCATACCTCTTACTAGCCTGGATGGAGAGGTGTATATTTCTGATCATCCCCATCATTGCTAAGTGGCCACTGAAAGGTTACCATGAGTGAATGCAGCCTTTAGGGTCTTCCCTTAAAGAGGGCACATATTGCAGTGAGACCTGGAAACTGACACCCTGTGTTGTGGGTAGGTACAATTGGTCAGCCACAACACCCGATTGGTAGGACCCTCGTAGCTGGGTGCAATCTGGCCAATAGGACGCAGTACAAACGGTTTGAGGGACCTATTTATACCCATGCGCGTGACCCGGAGCTTCCTCTTTCAGCGCGTGCATTCGGAACACCCACCTACCTCTCCCTAATTTTAGGGATTTGTGCGATTGACCTTGCTATGCAGTTGTGTGTCACCTGTCATTGGGACAGCGGCATGGCAGGAATTTTCCCCACTTGGCTGATTGGCTGTTGCCATTTGGGTTTCACCTACCGCGTAGCAAATCGTCACAACTTGTAAGGTTGCAGATAGGCTCTGGTTCAGGTGATAGGGATGGGAGAATGCTCTTGCTATCCCTATGTGAAGGGTATTCCGTTAAAGGAATCCAGGGACTTGATGGTTTGGTCAACCCCTGAGAGGGGGTTGTGCCCTGTCCAGGGGGACATTTGGATGGCGGAGGTAGCCTGTTCCCGGCTTTCCGCTTATCCAGGTGTTCACCCTTGGCTGACCTATGCTGGTGCCCTGGGTCAGCGCTCCCTGCATGGCAGGGAGCTAGTTGAACCAGAGCCTATGCAACCACTCACTTTCTGTAATCAATAAAGTTGTGGCCTAAATTCTGCCAAAAACCAAAACCAAAATTCGAGTCAAGTGTGAATTTATTTAAGGGGGAGGTTTCTGGGTCTGAAGACACAAATGTTCCCTACCCCTATATTAGGGCAACTGTTTTTAATATGTGTCCTCTCTTCCTATGATCGATGTGGATTATCAAATGAAAGTTATGCACACATGAAGTGGGTGCAGCTCTGGGTTATGCTTATGGCATTCCAACATGGAAAGGTATCCCATCCCAATTCCAAAGAAATTGGGGGGATAGAAATAGTAAGCTGTTATCAACCTTCCTAAGTAAAGAAACTTTATCTCATTTAAAAAACAACAACTGAAGAATGTACTATGGCTGAAGATAATAGATTGTTTCACAACTTAATTACTGAATTGATTGTGTCTGAGCTTTCAATGTGCTCCCAAGGCCAGTTTACACGAGATGGATTGCCTACTTTGAACTCCGTCTTGTATAGAAAACTCTGTGATCACAGGCATGTTCAATTTGCTGTATGTGAGCTTGATCTTGTAGGAAGCAGGCCTTCTGGACACAGAGGCTGAAGATGGTAGCTTTGCAACGGGAAGTAGTAAGCCCTTGTACTCCTTCAAGGATTGTGCTTAATGACAAGGGAAAAAAATTAGCAAGCAGTCTGAGAAGGTCACAGTGGGAAGTTAACCCATAACATGGAAAACTACAAAATCACTTGTTACATCCCAGGGAGTGGGCTTAATTTGTTTAAAATCAAATCCATCTGTTCATTTCACACGCTTTGTTCCACTTCCTTGCAGCAATCCACAGCGGAGTACTCTGTTACTTTAAAAATTGGCTGCAATTATGATAAGCTAATAACTCTTATTTTTTGGTTAACTGCATCAAGATATTTTGGATAACTTCCAAGCTTCCCCTTAATTTTTCTGAATTATCCAATTTATCTATTGGCCCAAGTATTCACTGCAAAGCTAGGTTTAAAATTAATGTACTATTTTAATATTTATAAATTCTATATTAGTGCTGTCATTCAATTACTTGCTCCTAATGAATCAGCCATGTATTTCTGCTTAATATGACAGTAACCTTAATGTCAAATTAGTATTTGCAAATGTACTGCATGTATTATTGAAGAAATTGCACATTAAGATTTTACTTGTCCATTTCAAATGCATATTTCTCTCTGTCACTTGCTTCAATTGAAGAAAAGTTAGGCAATGCCAATGCACTGTCTGTGTAATCAGAAGAGATGTTAATCAGTTGCCCTGATTCCAAACTTCCCCTGCTTCCCGAACTGAAAAGGCTTCCACTTGCAGACAGCTTCATGCCTATATAGCAAGGAATAGATAATGACGGTTCCTCTCCCATTGAGATAAACGGAGAAGCCTGCTACACAGGGGGTACATGTATACCAGGGGTGGTTAACCTGTGGCCCCACAAATGTAACTCCTGCACCACTGGCCATGCCATCATTAACTGATAGGACAACATCTGGAGGGCCATTGGTTGCCCATCTCTGATAGACACAGCACTCAAGGCTCTGGGTCATAATGGTGTCTTGAGTCTACTCATGCATTGAAAGAATGTATTGGAGCATTGTACTGTTTAGTCCTGGACGACTGCTACCATGCTGGTCACTCACCCACCCAACTGCGGATTCTGTTGCCATGTAAAAGGATGCAATGCACATACAGATACAGGCACATAGAACTCCATGCAAGTGGGGAGCTTGATGGATCAGTTACTCATGATCTACATAGAAAGCTTACAATCTTTGGGGACTTCCAGTTTATTAAAAAAAAGATTAGTGTTGGCGGGACATCATAATGGTATATAAAAAATATGTATGGCAGGCACAGGCAAACTTGGCCCCCCAGATGTTTTGAGACTACAACTCCCATCATCCCTAGCTAACAGGACCAGTGGTCAGAGATGATGGGAGTTGTAGTCCCAAAAATGTCTGGAGAGCCGAGTTTGCCTATAACTGATGTATGGTATGGAGAAAGTGGATAGAATAATATTAGAACCCAAAGTTCTCCAAAGAAGCTATATGCTGGAAGGTTCAGGACAAACAAAAGGAATCATATAGTTAGACTATAGGATTCACTGCACAAGATGTAGTAATAGTGACAAACTAGGGGGACTTTAAAGGGGGTCTAGACAAATTCATAAAAGATAAGACTATCAATGGCTGCTACCAATGATAACCCTGTACTTTGCCCAGTTTCAGTCTGTTGGTCTTCATCCAGCCCACTACTGCATCTAGGCAGTGGTTCAGCTTGGTTCACCTTTCCTGACTCAAATTTGATGGAGGATTAGAGCTGGGTATCCAGTGTACTAATAACACTGCACCCCAAGCCTCCTGATGACTGCTCCCAGTGGCTTCATATAGATGTGAAACAGCACTGGGTGTACAATAGGGCCATGGTGTAGAGACACAGTACCCAGATGACAGCAGTGATGCAAGAAGAAGCTGAACTACCACAGAACAGCACCTCCAGCCCCCAATTCACAGACTGGCCAGGATTAAAAGCTGCTGAGAGATCTAATAGGAGAAACAAGGTTGTGGTCCACATCTCTCTTCCCAGAGAAGGTCATTCCTCATGAAAAAGAAGGCCACAATTTTGTGTCAATACCAGTCCTGAATCCTGATTGAAGATAGTAAGCTTCCTCCAAAAGCACCTCTGAGCAGCACCTTACCCCTCCCCCCCCCCCCCCCGTGGACTATTGGTGACACTGAAGTAGTTGTCAAGTGTCTCAGGGTCCAGGGAGAGGGTTTAGTTTTTTTGCAGGAGTGGACACACTAGGACCACTTTCAAGACCATGGGAACTGTCTCCTTGTGAGAGGATCCATGTGGCCAGCTCCTCCCAACCTGCACAAACAGACCAGAATGCACAAAGGACAAATGGACTTCTGGCGTGTGGAATGGAGTAGTTGGCATGGCTCTGTAGCTCCCTGAAATGTTGGGTGAACATGGGAGGGCGGTCATGTGTCCTGCTCTGTAGTCTTTCCTTCAAAGGATTCTTCTTAGAAACCACAACAATGAAGATTACATTGATGCAGTGTATATATATATATATATATATATATATATATATATATATATAGTTATTGGATGGCAAGTGCCAGAACCTGCTGATTCAAAGATTTTAAACTGCAGGTGAATCTCATTGAAAATGGGCCCAGGTGTGCATTTCCATTCTCCATGATCATTTCAATTCAAATCATTTTCCAAGTCAGGATTTTTAGAAGCTGTATTCCTGCTGCAGCTGTGCGCGCTCTCTCTCTCTCCCCTCATGTTGTGTGTGAACAGTTACATTGAGAATGGTAATTACATATTGCGTCTTATTGGTGTTTGAGTGCAAGTAACTAACTTTCTTCCATCCTTTGAAAGAGCAGCACTTCATTAAAAATACTAAATATGAAACTGTATATTAAGTGCCGTGTGGTTTTAAATCGAAGAATTGGAATGAAAGGCTGTTTTGACACTTTCATGGTAACTTTACATTTTTCATTAGTGAAGTAATTAAGCTCTTTAAGATTGAATTTATGGCATGTTTTTATATTTTCTCCCCCACTGGGAAACATTTTACTTCATTGGAAATTCTCATTTTACCTTGTTTGCCCTTGTTTGAAGATGGTGGAGAGGGATCTTCATAGTTCTATTAACTTTTACCATACTTGTTTTGTTTTTGTGGGGTGGGGAGGGAAGCTAACTTTAGAGTTAAAGGTTTTCTCATATTTAAAAGGTGCATAGAGTTGCTATTTTAAATTCCTGTCATGAATTGCCCACTAATTCACCCCATAAGAACAGTTTGGTGATGCAGTCTCTTTATTTTGGCATCGCCAAGGTGGGCCCCCAGGGGAGAGAAGGAAGTCAAGTACAAATTCCCATTGTCTCCTTAGCATACGTGGATACGAAGGACCTCCTCATAACTGACTTCAGTTTCTTACCTTGAATTTAGGGTCTTTATTCCTTAGTCACAGTTTAGTCCAGAGCTTTCCAAACTTTTCACGTTGGTGACACACTGTTAAACCTGCATCATTTCACGACACAGTAAATCAGTTTTACTAGTAAACCAGAGATTAAACTATCCCCTTTCCAACCCTGGGAGGAGCGTTCGTGCGACACACTACACTGCAACAGACACACTAACGTGTCACGACACACAGTTTGGAAAGCTCTGGTTTAGTCCTATGGTATATAGGTGGAGTTGCCAATGTGCCCCTATAGGGCTGCCATGGTACCTGCCAAGTGATTTGCTCACACTTAGAATCATAGAATCATAGAATCATAGAGTTGGAACAGACCACAAGGGCCATCGAGTCCAACCCCCTGCCAAGCAGGAAACACCATCATATGGTTGTCAAGCCTCTCCTTAAAGACCTCCAAAGAAGGAGACTCCACCACACTCCTTGGCAGCAAATTCCACTGTCGAACAGCTCTTACTGTCAGGAGGTTCTTCCTAATGTTTAGGTGGAATCTTCTTTCTTGTAGTTTGGATCCATTGCTCCGTGTCCGCTTCTCTGGAGCAGCAGAAAACAACCTTTCTCCCTCCTCTATATGACATCCTTTTATATATTTGAACATGGCTATCATATCACCCCTTAACCTCCTCTTCTCCAGGCTAAACATGCCCAGCTCCCTTAGCCGTTCCTCATAAGGCATCGTTTCCAGGCCTTTGACCATTTTGGTTGCCCTCCTCTGGACACGTTCCAGTTTGTCAGTGTCCTTCTTGAACTGTGGTGCCCAGAACTGGACACAGTACTCCAGATGAGGTCTGACCAGAGCAGAATACAGTGGCACTATTACTTCCCTTGATCTAGATGCTATACTCCTATTGATGCAGCCCAGAATTGCATTGGCTTTTTTAGCTGCCGCGTCACACTGTTGGCTCATGTCAAGTTTGTGGTCAACCAAGACTCCTAGATCCTTTTCACATGTACTGCTCTCAAGCCAGGTGTAGCAGTATTTAAATGACCTCCCCATACTTCTCCTCTGGCTGCTTGCAGTTCCTTGTTAGGTCCTTTCCAGTTGGATGGCAGCAGGCCTATGGGATGGTTGGAAGGGGCAGAGAGAAGCACAGGCGGTGGCTGAGCTCTGTTTGGGTGTGTTAGGCTTGAAGGGGGGGGAATAGGGAATGTGAAATGAGGAAAGGCAGAAAACAGGGTGGATGGGCGGGCAGGCAGGGAGAACGCAAGAGGTGCAAAGCAAGAAAAGAAGAAGGCAGGACCATGGGGAGAGAGCAGATAGAACAATGAGAAGGAGAAGGTTGTGGGAGAGAAAGGGGGGCAGAATGGTGCTTGCTGGTGAAGACACAGTTGCAGTGTATGCAAGAGTGTCATGAAAGAGAGAGGGAGATGGGGGCAGCATTTAAAGTTGATTTAGGGAAATTAATTCACTTCCCTTCTGGGTGTTCTGTTCGTCAGAAATGTGACTGTATATGAATGTTCTTGTCTTCCAGGGTTCATTTGTACATTATCTGGGGCACATTTTACCTTCTTTGAAATGGGTACACAGAACTCTGAAGCAGGAAGCTTTGGAATCATAGGTGTTCCTTTTTTGTATTCTGCTCTGTTCTTGTTGCTTGTGACTAACTTGCCCCCAACAGCCATTTTGTGACCAGCCACAGCCCTATGGCAACCATGTTGTGTTGCTTTCCAAAATAGTTTTTTTGAATTTCCCACTAAAAAATGAAATAAAATGAAGTACTCGGAAAGTTAACGGCATACTGTGCTCTCCCACAATCATGCATACCCAGACTTATTTAATGGGTATGTGTTTGTGCAGTGAGTCTTTCAGAATTATGGCATTTCCCATTAAACTTCAGGAAAATTAATTTCTCCTATGGTTGCAAATCCTCTGGGATGACATGGGCTGCCTCCTCTGAAAACAGATTCGAAAGGAAAACATGACTGTGATATCCAGATGCAAGTCTATGCATTTTCCTGTTTTGAATCTGAACGATGTCTAGAAAGCTATTTGAAAGGCAGTTAAACCACTAATCGTATACAATCTATTTTGTAACGGGGGGTGATATGTGGCGATAGCAAATTCAGATGGAAGAAGAATATGAAATTCAGATAGCAGCTTGAATGATTTGGTGTTAGCATGGGGCCCAATAACACTACAAAGCTATAAACTCTGTCGATCTAGATTGCCCAGTTAGGTGGCAGAGATGCAATTTGTCTTTTCTGAAGCCGCCTGCTGCTTGCTAGCTCCATCTCCTGTCACAGCCTATTAGCTCCCCGAGAAAATTGGTGGGAAATTGCCTGCAGATTGTAGGAAATTGCATCTCCAGGCCCTGGAAAAAATGTAGGATAGCACAACACTGACCCTCCCAGAGCAGCTATTAATACAGCAAAAGCTGACCTTTGGCTTGGTGTGAAACGGCTTTGCTATTTACTGAATAAAGGCTGTATTATGTGCGGTTGCAGGAAGGTACAAATTATTAGCTAGGCTGGTAGCCACCCTCCTTTGGAAAGCTTTTAAGTGCTAGAGATAGAGACTGCCTCACATCTTGGAAATGGCAGAGAACAGTTGTTTGGGGACTTGAGCATAAAACTTCTTGAAAGGATATTCAGAAGTATCCTTGTGCTTTTATTACATTTTTTTTTAAAAAGTTTGTAAACAGCTTGGCATCATCATAGCCAAGAGACTGCTGTCCCTTCTCTGTTCTTCTTTTCCTGTTGTGATCTGTACTGCATGATGCAGTGAAAGCATCTGTTTCTGAATGATCAGGATGATGTTGGCTGATCAACAGAATGAGAAGAACCAGAACCAAAGAGCCAATTTTGGGTTGGTTTCTTTTCTATTTTTTACATAGAAAGTAAAGATGGGGAAGAATGAATGCTTATCTCAGCAGCTCCCCACTGGACACAAAAGTAGTGTGGTTAAACTGTATATTGGTCTCTGGCATTTAGTCTATAACCATCTTCAGTTAGGTGAGTTATGAAGTATAATGCATCATCTCTGAATAAGAGGTCAACATTTTCAGGTGGACACAGTGAACACAAGACCATCTTAACAAAGAAGTGAAAATAAACTAGTAAACGTAACCCACATTTTGTTGCCAAGAACCAGGCACAAACCAGTGTTCTGATAAGTAGACTGCCTTAGCACAGCCTCAAATGCCTAAATGGGAGGGTTACAAGAGTCATTTAAAATGGTGTGCGCCATGGAACTGAGTGATTCCAAAATTACCTCAGTCTATTGGAAATCTTACTTTTCAGAGAGAGAACTGTTATCAGTGTGCTGTCACAATTTCACATGAGACATAACTAATCACTAGCTTATTTGTCCTATTAACAATGGTACATCACGCAGATTAATGGCGCATGTGACTGTGGGAAGGGAAGAGAATAGTTGAAATGGGTGTATCTTCAATAATATTGGTAGAGCTACTGAGTAGAGAAGGACATCCGCATAGAAGCATCAACTGCTTTAAAACAGAAATTCCAAAGCAAAGATTAACAGAAGCCCTCTCTGTTCAGTGGTTTGGTACCCAAGGGTATTGGACACATGACTTGGCTTTCAAAAATGCCCCACACCTACCTCCTAGATGCTGACATATGATTGGTGTGAGTCTGAAGGGTTGGGTTTGTGTGTACAGGCTCCCTTCAGACAACTGGTGATCATACATGGCCTGGGAGGGCTTGGCCAGCATGTGTGTCTGTGTCTAGGAGGCCAGCAGGACACCTTCTTGGAAGCCCAATTGTTCCTACATTCAATACCTATGAGTTCCAAACAATTGAACCAGGGGTAGTCTCACAGGGGAATTCTATACATTTCTACTCGGCAGTAAGTCCCATTTAGTTTCAGTGGGTTTTATTTCCTGAAAGTGGGTGCAGGATTGCAGTGTAAAAAACAGGTTTGTTGTCCGTTTACCATTGTTTCTTAACCCAAAGCTGTGCAGATAGTGTGAAGGAATGAAACTGTTCCAGCTATTTTGTGTTTTGCTTTGAAGGTGTAAAATGGTAGCTTTCTGTCTTAAAGGCTCTTCTGAGGAGGGTTAAATGTTCATCCTAGGAAACTGACACCTAATGGGGGAAATGAACCTTAAAACACAAAATGGGTTAAGGGAGAGAAAGAAATTATGGGAAAGAGTGAACCCAGACATAGCTGTATTGTCCTTCTGGGTGGCCAAGAGTTGGGGAACAGAAATAGAAATAATTACCTAAGTAAAGCTGGGTAATAGAGTTGGTTAGAATTGAAATTTTTGCTCTTAAGGAACGAAGAATGAGCTGAAATCAGAAGAGAAGCCATGATGGAGAGAGCTGCAGTGGTCCCAGAATACAGAAGCTAAACCAAAAGGTCTGGAAACTGCTTTATTGGTAAATATTTGCTTGGGTGGGGAAACTGTGTAGACTAGCTTTAGATAGATGTGCTTCTCTGTGTTATTTTCATTTGCACTTAAGGTCAACTGTTACAACTGTTTTACAATGAGATCACCCCTTTCTTAGAAATATATTCACAATAATTTAGGGCCTTTCAAAAAACTGGATAGGTTTTTGCTTTGCTTTACATGAAGCCCCTTAGCCTAACTGCTCTTCTACAGGACTCCAGTACAAAGAGTGAGCTGGATCAGAAAGCAAAACCCAGAAAGTGCTGCTTTGAGTAGAAGCAGCCAGAAAATAAAGATAGCCACATGGTGGCTGCAGGAAAGACCAGAGAAAGGCGGAGAAGGCTTTGTTAGTTTCTTTACTCACCTTTCCCCACTTTCATGTTGCAGGTTACAGCCCTGGCTGTCTCTAATGGGCTGAGAATCTGTGGGGCAAGAGCTTGTGGAAGGAGTCTACTTAACCCATTTCCTCTGGTCTTTTTCCAGCTGAAAATAATCCCCTCCCCAAATAGCTTTTTCACATTTGCTATGGAAATAAAACAGCTGTACTGTTCTTCCACACAAGGCTTCCACCCCACCCAGGCTCTGTGTGTGTGTTTTAAACAAATCATGGAAAAATCTAGCATATGTTTGAGCCTTAGAAGTTCTGCTCGGAATAGACCCACTGAAATTAATGGACTCCAGTTAGTCATTTCTGTTTATTTCAATGGGTCCACTCAGACTATGCATCATGCTGCATATAATACTTTGTCTGTAAATCATAATCTTTTGAATTGATGCAGAGTAGATACCACTTGATCTGGAAATGACTGAGTCACTACTGTATATTACAGGAATACTACTAGGTTAGTCTTAAAATTTTTCAGCAGAGAATATTCTATTAAACTATATACCTGCAGTATGGAAATGATCAATGGGACAACGAAAATGGGTTTTACGTGCCCTAATGGTGGCCAAGAGACTGATATTGATGAGCTGGAAAAATAAAGATATGATACCCTTTAATCAATGGATTGGCGATATGACGTCACTCGCAACCTATGACCGTTCTGCTTACAGGTGCAGACTCTGTATGGATAAATACGATAATATTGGGAAGGACTTAATACAAAATGTAGAAGACTATTAACATTTACATAAGTATTAGGATAATAACACTATACCAATTTATATATGATTGTATGGGAAGATCATATATTGCATTTTTGCATATTCTTTTTTATATTTATCTTTGTTGTTCTTTTTTCTTCCTTCCTTTTCCTTCTTTTTTCTGTTTTGCTTTATTTCTTTTAGTTGACATCACTTCAATAAAATATAAATAACATAAAAGGAATACTTCTAGGCTGCTATGATAGTTACCATGTGGGCCAATTAACAACCATGAGTCAAAATTCAAATATGTGATATTAGCCACCCTAGTAGGATTAATCATATTTCCCTCCCTAGAAATGTGTCAGATTCCTCATTTCCATTTCGGAATGGAAATGTGAACATTCCCTTGGTTTTCCTCCCAAGAAATTCTCCCCAGCCCCAAATGGCTAATTATGAGGAGATGGTTGTTATGGCTATGACTGCCGAGCATGGTCAGTGTTCACTGTCAATAGGCCCTTCTCTGTTTGACTTTACAAAACACGTGGTCAGGATGTTTTTGTGTTCTGTACACCGTTTTTGAATGCTTGCTCTATCTCAGTGGGTTTCCAGATGAGGAAACCAGATGTCTCTGTTTCTCCTAGCTTTTCAGATTATTCCACTGGTGGTGGTGAGCAATCTATAGAACAGAATACCATTTCTTCCCCTCACATGAAACCATACACTGTAATGAGAGAAAAACATTGCTGCTTCAAGAAAACAAATGCATTATCTAGGCCTTCCTCAAATCCACTATTACTGTAACACACTGACAAATGTTTGAAGTTGTCTCTCCTCTAGAATAGTACCATTTGCTCCTTAGTGCTGTTTTTATAAATAGCCAAGGAACTGAAGGCAACTTACTGTAAGCTGCTACCAGCTACAGCCATGATGTTTGGCTGAGTATGGACACTTCGGCATAGTGATTTTGAGAGATGCTGGCAAAATTCTCCTGAACCAGACCCAGAAACTGACTTTGGAAGCTCTATGTCAAGGCTGGGGTACCTTTTTCAGCTTGAGGGCTACATTCCACCCCAGACCACCTTTTGTGGGGCTTCATCCCAGGGATGGGTGAGGCCAGACCCCTCTCCCTTCCTCAAGGCAAGCAAGAGTATTATCACAGTTGGAGGAGGCATTGCAGCCAGATGAAATCATTAGATCACAGTCAGTGGCCTGGGCAAAATCCTGTGGACCACAGGGTTGCATTCTTGGACTTGAGGTTCCTTATCTCCACTCTGAGACTTGAAGTTTAAAAGCCTTCCCTGAACAAGAGCCAAGCTTTTATGGCCCCCAAGTTCTCCACTTGGGATCAAAATCTTCACTGGGGAATTTCCTATTTTCCCTTGCTGGTTACTGCATCTTTCCCTTCTCCCCTCAGACAGCAGCTCAAATCAAATATCTTTAATACGGTCAGTGACCAGAAATCAGACAGCAGCTCATAGAAAACATGCCCACCAAAAAAAGAGAGAGAGAGAAATGCTGTAAGCGTAAAAAGGTAAAGGTAAAGGGGCCCATGACAATTAAGTCCAGTCACGAATGACTCTGGGGTTGGGGCGCTCATCTTGCTTTAAAGGCCAAGGAGCCGGCGTTTGTCTGCTTCTGCAGACAGTTTGTTCCAGGTCATGTGGCCAGCATGACTAAGCCACTTCTGGTGAAACCAGAGCAGCGCACAGAAACGCTGTTTACCTTCCCACCGGAGGGGTATCTATTTATCTACTTGCTCTGTGTGCTTTCGAACTGCTAGGTTGGCAGGAGCTGGGACCGAGCAACGGGAGCTCACCCCATTACGTTGGATTCGAACCGCCTACCTTCCAATCGGCAAGCCCTAGGCTTTGTGGTTTAGACTACAGTGCCACCTGTGTCCCACTGTAAGCGTACAGAACCCAAAAAAGGAAAAAAAGAAAACATGCCCACCTCTTTGAATTACTCCCAGGCCTCCATCTTTTAATGCATTTTCCCCCTTTCAATGCTTTGTGAAGTTCCGTGGCTGTATCCCAAAATACTTGAAGCAATATGCTGAGGAGAAGAAATGGAAATGGATTAATACTAAAATACACATTCTAGGATTGTGAAAAAACACAAGTTTTAACTTCTGCAAACTGCATGCGTGTACATGTGTACACACCCATACAGACACCTGTGGATGAGGAAAGGGGAAGAGGTTATAGGGGAAGGTTTAAGTGAGTTCCCAGCTAAAAAGCAAAGTAAGGCTTTGCAAAGAGGGCGTGAACCCATTTGGCCTTTGTGGCCATGGCTTGCATTGGTTGTCGCAGATGCATTATTGCGATGGGGATTTGGGGCCCTATCTTTGCATTGTGAATATTTGAATGTTAGAAAAGGGCATGTGTCCACCTCCTTCTCCTGTGAAGAAAATAGTGACCCGCTATTTTATTTCTGCAGTGTGCTACAGTCTGTGTTTATAACAAGTGTTTCACACTGTGCTACTACTTTAAAGTCCTGAGCTTGATCCATAGCAATTTCCCACATTTTTGGTGCAAAGCCTTGAAAAGATGCCTCAAGCAAGACATTCAATCAAAAATAAAACATGCCAGTTATTGACTGTGTCTCCAGCTCCTTGGGGTGGGGATGGGGGGTGGGGAGCTTACTGCTATACTAGTCTGAAGAAACCCATGTTATCAAAACCAAAATGAAAGGAAGCTGAAATTAAAGATAGGAGCTTTGTCTGGGTGTCCCACAGCAAGAGAGAGAGAGAAAGAACCTTTCCCTCTTCCTACAGAGATTCTTTTTCTTATGCCATAAACACTCAGGCAATGATCTAGAGACTCTTCCAACTGTGGAAACAGGGTGCTATGTGTGACGCAGTGCTTTGCCTCCTATGACCACATCCAAACAATCTAGTCCACCTGCAGAAGGCATGTGCATGGACCTGCATGGAGTGCTTTTCTTCTACTCGCAGCCTGGGTCCTTCATCAATGGAAATATAATCTTATAGCCATTCTCTTACCTCTGAGTGTATTGGGTGAATTGGGTGTCATGTCCCCGCCTATACAAAATGTTCTGGGCTGGGTTTATTTGTGTCACACCTTGGCCAGTGACCTTGGAACTATTGTAGATCCAAAAAAAGTTTTTCCCTCATGGCCAGACAAGATGGGATAGGACACCTACATGTACTTTGTGCACTTTATCTGTTCCATTTGCAAACAAATCAGGGAAGGACATATATTCTTTACCCACCCCAGAAAAGGAGCATGCAGGGAGGAGAGTTAAAACCCTTCCTCTTGCCCTTTGAGCTTACCTTGTTCTCCTCCATTGCTTTGGGAGTTCCACACTCTCACCTGGTTCTGAGACTGGAAAAGCTGGGTAGAGGTAAATTTGCTAAAAGCAATGAGTGCTGTAAGGTCAGTAGGAGTACAACTGATTATTCTTGTCAAGCTCTTGGTGAAGTAGACAAGGGTAACCATTGTGGTGCCTTCCAGATCTTGCTGGAGCACAGCCCACGTCAGCCCTGGCCATGTTGACTGAGGCAAATGGTGTTCAACAACACCTGGAGGGCACCATGTTGGCTACTCCTGGAGCAGATACAAGAATAAAATGCACCAGCCTGCCATGTTGTATCTGGGCCTGCATAATGCTAAACCATGGTTTATTAAACTGTGGCTTAGTGTTTATTAACGGTTGCTCATTAACCAAGGTTCCTAGCCATTTTTTAAAACTTTATTTAATGTTAACCACAGTTCAGCATTACAGGTGGACCTGGACCTTCTCTTTAACTATGGTTAAGGAGCTGCCACCGTCCAAAAGCTCTAGACATGTGAAAGAAGAGTGGCTGAAAAGTCGAGCCACAATCAAGACTCAGTCACTTGCTTGTTGTTTTAACTATTCTGTAATATCACAAACCAAGGTTTAAGTGATCATCTGCCAAACACATCTTCTTTAACTATGATTAACTGTAGTTAATGTTAACCCTGGTTTAGCATTATGCGTGAACCAGACCCTGGTTTGGACCTATGAGCTGTGAATGTCATATGCTAGAGCAAATGTTCCTGCTATTCTTTTCCTAATCACTGAGGTACATTTTGCACACCTTAAATGTTTTAAGTGTTACAACTGTGTCATATTCATCAAACAGCAAAAAAGAGAAACTAATCCTAGCTGAAGTTCAGTAACCCTAAAAGATATGTCAGGGTTCACTTTCTTTCCTGAAAGGCTGCTTTCACATATTATGACTGATGCACCCTGCTTTCATTTGTAGTTAGATTTATACTTTGCTCCTTTTCGTGGTGCTCAGTGAAGTGTCTTTAATCTCTGTTGGCTATATTTGTATTCAGCTCTTCTGTCAAGTAGCTCAAAGAAGCATTTTAGCCTCACAACTCCTTTTTTGAAGTCAGTTCAGGCGTTATATTTGATTGCATATATTGGGTGGCAGTCAACTAAATTTTACTCAGAGTAGACCTATTAAAATTAATGGACCCAGTTTAGTCACGATCGTTAATTTCTATGAGTCTGCTCTGAATAAAACTTAGCTGAATACCACCATGTTGTACACCACCATGCTATGTTGTATGAATTGGCACATAAAAATACAACTAAAATGCATAGTGATGTCTGGCTACTGAGCCTTGTAGTGACTATTGCCTTTAAGAATGTCTGGCGTTGGTAAAGCTGAAGAGTAACCACTGAGAGGGCCTCTCTGTACATTCAGTGTGCCTCTTATATGCAAGGAAGAATCTCTTCAGTCTTACCTGGTTGTAGATTCTGGGATGGGACATCAAAGCTAAGGTGTTTTGGGCCCAATTTAAGAACATAAGAAGAGCCTTGCTGAATCACACGCATCTCGTCCAGCATCTTGTTTCTGTCCGTGGCCAACTGGATGCCTATGCAAAACCCACAGAGAGGGCACAAGGGCAATGATCCTCTTCCACTGGTGTTCCTGGACTCAGAGGTATGCTGTCTTTGATCCTGTAGGAAGTATTCAGCTATCAGGAGTAGCAGACATTGATAGCTTTATCTTCCATTAATGCGTCTAATTCCAGTTTAAAGCCATCTAAGTTGAGGGCCACCACAACATTTTGTGGTGGAGAATTCCATAGCTTCACTTTGCACCATGTGAATAAATTCTTCCTTTTGTCTGTCCTGTATCTCCCACCCTTTCATTTCATTGGGTCATGGGTTCTAGTACTGTATTATGAGAGATTTAATACTTTATAAATTGTGAATTCCTATATGAATGCTGGGCCCTATGTCCTGACTTTGCTACTTAGATGACTTAAAGATACAGTGTTTTACCTAAGGGGGTTGAACCACAGGAAAAATCAGCCACCCACCCCTGGATTACCTAGAATGTATAGAAAAGTGTGACTGGGCCCAGAAAGTTTAAAATATGGTTTAAGAGGAAATACGGCACATCATTTTGTGTTGTAGACACAGCTGAATAAACTGCTCTAGGAGTGTTAAGGGCCACTACAATGTAAACAGAAAACAGCAGTGAGCTGCACTGTATGCTTGAGACACAATAAATACATTCTTTCATCCTGTTGTTTGCCTTTCTGCTGAATCAGGTCACCATAAAGCACTGTGGGTATTCTTGGCATACCAAAAAAGTCAACCTAATTTTCCATATTTACACTTTCCAGAATTGTGTTTGAAATGTTTCAACTGGAGTTGTCAAAAGTGTATCTGTTGTAAGTTATGCTGTTGGCAGAGCATCCATGAAATATAGCAGTTTGAGCAAGTGCAGCCGAGCTCTAAGTAGATGGTAATTGCCCAAACTGGCATAGATCACTGTTGAGTCTCATTGAATTCTTATGAAAGACTTAGCAAAGATTCATTACATATTTTATGATGTTGCACTTTGCTCTTTCTTCTAACAATGCCACATATACATAAGATATTCTTATGAGTACATTTCTGTACCTACAGTGCTGTTGTCAGTTTGCAGTCTTGGTATATGCCATAAACCAGTTTGGAATCTCCACTGGTGGTATTGAGAAGTTCACCTAGAGATCATGCTCTGGAACATCAATGTGATGTGATGGTGACATTATTTGGGACCTGGTTGGACGGTTCTGGAACAAACCACCTTTATCTTCCATGAAGTGACCTTCAGCCAACTACTCTGGGCTGCCACAAGCATTCATGCAAAGGTGATTATATAACCAAGCAGTTCTCCATGCATGTTTACAAAAAAGATTGTGAACACATTCCTGGCCTTGAAGCTTTTGGCAAGTAGGGCTACAGTCTCCTTGATTGTGTAAACTGCTGTTTTCCCCTGGGGCAGGAGAAGGTGGAAACAGCAGTGAGCACTCCCAGGCCCTGGCAGAGTATCTGTTCTTGCCAGAGGTTGGAATGAACAGTTCCAGAATTTCTGGGCAGGAAGCTGATGTTATGCATACCATTTTCCCTACAGAGAAGGACTTCAGCCAGGGATTCTGGGACTTGTAATTCTAGTATCAATTTATTCTATTCTTCTGGGACTTGAGGCTCTCAGTGGAGGTGGTAACAAGCTTGTTTAATTAATGTCATACCAGATAAAAACTTTTCTGGTATGATCGTGTCAAGTAAAGTCTCAATGAGCAGATTTGAATCATGTAGAGACAGATTCAGGGGCACGTGGCTTGATTGGACAAGATTGTGATGAGCCTTATCAGGTCCAAGAAAAGCTCCCAGTGAACCCTTCTGGCTGTGGCTTTCTTCTTGTTACAGGTTATGAAGAAATGTTGCCTCAGCAAAGAACTGAGTCTTATGAAGGCTGCTATTCTGCACCTGGCCCCACCTCCCCACAGGATCTGGCTCTGCTAAAGGACTCTTGTTTAGTTCTATCACTGATGGTTTCTGTAAGGCTGGGGATATATAGACACTACTGGGGACTGATCCCTGAAGTAAGAGGACAGGGGAAGGGTCACATCCTCAGGTTGGGAGAGTAAAGAAGAAGGTGCTGGATGTTCCCCTGGAGTGCAGCAGCCTGTATCTCTTCCACACCCAAATCTAAGGCAGTGCAAGGGCTTTGTTTTGGCGGTCATAACACAGCCCAGGCTGATAACTGATAACTGACAACCACTCTCTTGTTCCCCAGAGTAAGTTTTTGGGCCACACTCAAACCCTGTAAGCCCAAGGGCAGCCAACATGGTGACCTGACCTCCTTATGTTATTGGATCCCAACTCCCATCAGCCTCAGCCCCAGCATGGCCTATGATGAGAGCTGGGGTCCAAGACCTGGGGGGGGGGGGTGAGACATTGGCTAACCCTGCTCTAAGCAGTGAAGACTGTAAATATAGCCTGACTGTCTGTTAGGTCTAACATCTATAGTTTGCCTTGTCCAGGCTAAGCATTAGTAAGATGGAGACCATCCTAGATTGCTGCTGTGTTAAATGCAACAGTACTAAGATATATATGGAAGTTCTGGATGACTGACAGCAGCAAAATACCTAGCAGTTTGCCAAAACCTAACACACATGGTCGCATTTTATGTGTGCTTCAAAATGCAAATGGTCTCTAGTGAATTCATTAGAGCCCCATTACTGTTTCCCCCCCTAGCATAACGTTAGTGCGTAGGTTAAATTTTTGAGTGTCAAGCCATATCCTTTATAACAAAAATCAGATGTTTTAGATTAAGCAGTTCAAAGTCAGCAACTCCTTTACCCAAATTTAGTTTATCTTTTCTAAATTAAGCCCAGGCCTGGGCACTTAAATTATGGGATACACTGTGCCAGGTCTTCGTGCACTTTTTTGTGCACATAATAATGTGTAATGAGTGCAATAAGGCTATTGACAGGGATAATTATGGCCATGACTGGTATGAGAATAGCATGGCCATTTCCAGACTGAGTCGTACCTTCCATAGGAATAAAATAAGATACATATGGATTTATTAACTGTGGAAAGAAATAGGGCTGGAATTAAAGCATTTATCTGATGGCAGCAAGTAAGAAATGATAATTCTGGGTGTTTGGTTATAACTATTGCCATAGCAGAAATCCCTTGGGGCAGATCCAGTATTGCACTGGTTTTTATTATATCTACACTGATTTTCTGGTATATATAAGTATTAGAGCTGAGTTAAAGCTGGGCAGGGGATCTCACAACATTTTTCGGTAGGGTGTGTCTATCTCAATTCCAATAACCTCCTCCCACCCCCGGCTGCTACAATGATTCAGTGGGCAGGTTCCATTTAGTGCTTTTAAGCAAGGTAATTGGTTATATATATCCTGGAATGAAAAAGTGATGGGAGAGTGCAGTACCAAACCCTGATTAGGTGGTATCACCCATGCAATCAGAATAAAGAGGGTTACCATTACTCTAAATGGAGTTTATTTAGTGAGTTTAACAGATAGTTTTAAATCAATGTACTGTAAATCATCACATTCAGCGTGTATTCCCTGTGACCACTTGAGAAGGAATGAACCAGAGAGATTAAGAAAATAGTGGGCGGGGGGGGGGGAGGAGGAGGATAAGTGTTGACAATTATGAATAACAGTGGGGAAAGGCCTTCTACCTCCCAAAGTCACTACTTTCAAGGGGGAAAGTGAATAATCTCAGCCACACTTTGTATATATGATCCTATTAGACCACAGACTGATCTAATATGGTCCCAAGTAGCGCACAGAAGATTGCAGCCTTAGGTTTACATCATTGTAACTAAACTGCAGTGCCCAGTTCTCTTTTCTCCTTCTAAGTCTAGCACCAGAAATGCCACAAGGGCGGACACTTTCTCCCTTCCCCAGGTACAATTTATTCGCTCTGCAAAAGCTGCAGCGTTAGGTGTGGGAGCACCTTAAGGGAATTAAAGGCAATTTGGTATCAATGGGACTACTATATATTTGATACTACTATAGATTTGCTGTGGGAAAATTGATAAAACGATGCAGGTGATAAGTGCAGAAAAGCACATTTTATTTAACATTTTGCAACTTTTACAGCCATTCATCTTAAAATGGATGCTGTTCTAGGTATAAATTATTTCCTGGTGTTCTTCAGCACTCGAGGAACACTGTAGTTCCTGTTATTATTACAGGCTGATAGCCAATGGAGTCCATCCACCAGTGGAATGGAAACTGTTTGTGAAACACGTTTCCCCCCCCCCCTCTCAGGACACTGAATTTGGTTGCCACAATTTTTTATTAAGGCCATCACTTTTTCATATCAACTATTGTGTGCCTATCTTTAGCTTTCAGAACCAACATCTTTTCAGAGTTGGTTATTATCTCTTGTTTAGTTGTTTAATCGTGTCCGACTCTTCGTGACCCCCTGGACCAGAGCATGCCAGGCACTCCTGTCTTCCACTGCCTCCCGCAGTTTGGTCAAACTCATGCTGGTCGCTTCGAGAACACTATCCAACCATCTCGTCCTCTGTCATCCCCTTCTCCTTGTGCCCTCCATCTTTCCCAACCTCAGGGTCTTTCCCAGGGAGTCTTCTCTTCTCATGAGGTGGCCAAAGTATTGGAGCCTCAGCTTCACGATCTGTCCTTCCAGTGAGCACTCAGGGCTGATTCCTTAAGAATGGATTGGTTTGATCTTCTGGCAGTCCATGGGACTCTCAAAAGTCTTCTCCAGCACCATAATTCAAAAGCATCAATTATTCGGCGATCAGCCTTCTTTATGGTCCATCTCTCACTTCCATACATCACTACTGGCCTCCTAACGTACCTTCTATCAAATTACACTTCTGTAGGGCCTAAATAAGTTTAATCACAGATTTGCCCTTTAGTGCACAATTTCCCTTTTAAAAATAGCCAGCCTGGGAGATGGGGCTGATTGAGAGCAGGATCTTGAGATGGAGGAGGGGTCTGCCATGTGCTCCCTGAGCTAGCTATTTCATCCACTCAAAGTCTAACAACGTGATTAACATTACATTTAGGGTTTCTCTCTCTCCATATGATGAGGGAAAGCCCATGGACTCCCAAGTTTCCCTCAACAAATCCTGCCACCTGTGACTAGTTGCTCTTATCTCTGACATCATCAGTGATCTTTGCCTCCACTCATTGTTCCATCTTTTGCTGGGATGCTGACAACATGTATTTCTGTGGAGCTGAAATTTGTTTCTAGTTTCTGTCTGTTTGCTGTCAAAACAACAGTTAAGGAGTCAGGGGCCAGGCCACGAAGATGTGTTTGTTGAAATGTACCTTCACTACCCTGTCCCATTTGGGTCTGTCTACTGGTATTCTCAGTTCAGATAATGAAACAAGAGCTCACAAGGTCAACAAGTAGGAGCCTTGCTTGGCATTAGGATTCCTCATACTAGATAAACAGTACACCCAAAAAGTTGTTCTTACTGAATCTTGACAAGGGTAAAGAAGCAGAGACAGAAGCAGTTGGACATCCATCTTATAAGGCTACACCTGAAATTTCCCACTGGAGCAGATAAGTTTTAGCTGCCAAGTACAGTGGTACCTTGGGTTACAAATGCTTCGGGTTACATGTTTTCAGGTTGCAGACCCCAGAAAACCCTGAAGTACCGGAAAGGGTTATTTTTGGGTTTTGCCACTCGTGTATGCAAAGAGGCGCCAAATCACGTCGCGCACAACGCTGCGGGTTGTGGATGTGCTTCTATCATGGATTATGTCTGCAACCCGAGGTTCCACTGTACAAGGAGTGACTGGACAAGATAAGTTTTCTTAAGAAGGTTGTTCCACTATCTCAGAGCTACCATATAAATTGGGCCACGTGCCACACATTGAGCTGCCACAGTGTGTTGGGCATGCATCAGCAGATCATTTCTTTGGTGGAGGCCATTCTTGGTCATACATTTATACCACTTTAAGAGTCATGGCATCCCCAAAGAATTTTGGGAACCATGGTTTGTTAGGAGCGCTAAGAGCTGTTAGGAGACATTCACAGAGCTATAATTCCCAGGACCCTTTAAATCCAGTCCCAGGATTTGAAGGGGAGGCCATGACTGTCAAAGTGGCATAAGAGTACTTTAAATGGATGGTGTGGGTGTGACCAAGGTCAAATAGGGCTTTCTAGGACAAAATCATTTATTTGAATTAATGTAGAAAACAAATCAGTGGCTAATGAAGGCGGTAATATTCAGAGAGAGATATTTTTTAAAATTACTCCCCTTACTAACTGAGATTTCTGAAATGCTTTCAAAGGAAGCCCCAACCAAATTCAGCACACATCATAGTAATTTCAGTTGGAATTAACTAAGAATGGACAATGGACTTAATGGTTGCATTGCCTTATGGACAAAATTCTGTGGGGTTGAATGCCAGTGAGGGAATGGAACAAGGCTAGTAAATGATGCAGTCTCAGGAAGAGGGGTGTGGCCTGGAGAAAGGCTTTGTTTGGGGAGAACCTTGTGGGCTAGATAGGCAGGCATGGATGGCCACATTTGTTCTCCACTTTTGATCTACTGCATGAATGACAAAGGCCTGGTTTGGCTTCTTAAGCACAGCAGGTGCACCAACCTTAGCTGGTAAAAGGTATTCTTAACTGTTGCTGCAGTTGAAGCACAGGTGGTCAGAGCTGGTCCTACCATTAGGCAGAGCGAGGCAGTCACCTCAGGTGGCAAATGATGGAATTCAGCAGCGGCAAGCCCCCTCTGCAGCTATGACTCAGTAGCAAGTGAGTCACTCTCTAAGTCAGAAATTCTCTAACTGAGCTTTTCTTTCCAGAATGAAAGAAGCCCACAAACAGAACCTGAGTACACCAGCACATACCCCACTTATGATTCCCAGCTGATGATATTCAGAGGCATGGTGCTTCCAACAGTTTAGGCAGGACATACCCATTATGGCTGATAGCCATTATTGTAGCCTTATCCTACATGAATTTATCAAATCCTCTTTTAAAGTCACCTGAGGTGGTGTCCATTACATCTTATGGGAGCAAATTCTATTAGTTATGCACTGTGTGAAGAAGGGATTTGTATTTCAATATTCCCAAGTTCTAATATTATGACAGAGGGAGAAAAACTTCTCCCGATCAATTTCCTCCTGGTTACCATCTCTTTCTCACTCATTTCCCCGGAGGCTGGAGAAGAGAGGGAGCATGGAGACAGGCCAGCCTAATACAGCTAAGCTGTTATTTTTCTCAATTCGGGCTGGTTTGGCAGAAACACATCAACATGCAGTATTTAGTAAGATATGGCAGGATAGATATGAATTGGGGCTAACTTTTTGTATATACCACTTCCAAAACCGATTGTGGGAGCACACAGGATGCAGTGTAAATGGGAGTGTGTACATAGCCAGAAAACCTTACTAGATAGGCTCTGTAGTTAGGCTTGCCTTTCAATCAGGACCTGCCTCTCTTGGTCTGCTGAGGGAGTCTGAGATGCTGACTAGAAGGCAGACACACATCGGTTCAGACTGTGGTTCCTCACCCCTACTGTATAGTCAAAAACTCTATTTCTAGCTTTCTGTTATTCCTCTTGTCACTTAAGGCCCTATTATCACAAACAAGTGGGTGAGGTGGAAAATGTGAGTGGTGCCATTTCAGATCCTTTGAACATTCCCTGCATACAAAAAAATGTATGGAAAAGTAGCAGTCAGAAATAAATGTCCAAGCCTAGTTCCCCGACATCCTAGGTTTTCTATACATAGGAATATATTTTCATGTATTCAGTCATGTGAATCACCTGCAGTTCAAAGTGGCATAGTCCAGACACAGTTTTACTGATGCTATTTGTGAAAACCAGTCTTTGGAGTCTGAATAGTCTCTGCAAGTGCTCCTTGATTGCCAGTTTTCTTTCTTTGTCAATTTTCTATGGGGAAAAAAAATAGACCGTTCACTCTATGTAAGGGGGCTGATCAGACCCTCTGTGTGAGGTCCTTGGCAAAATAATCCCACTCCAAAGATCTAGGTGGCTGGAATTCCCCACCCCCTGCTTTTACCTCCTTTAATACAAATCCTTAAGCATTAAGTGAGGCAGAAAATGAGTCTACTCTACATTTATCTTGCTGAATGGCAGCCAACTCCAGCCTAATCTTTCAACATATATTTGTTGAATGAATAAACAGATCCCATAAGCTGTTCGGTAGGCGGGTTTCAAAAGGTGTCTGCCTGTGTTTGATTTTTACTGTTTTTTGAGCATTTTGTTTGTGATTCTAGAATAATTGATATCCCTGGAATTAGTGTGAAGGCATCCATTGCAGGGAGTCTCCCTTAAGCACTGAGTGTTGTATAACAACAACAACAACAACAACAACAACAACAACAACAACAACAACAAACAACAGTATTAGTAGTAGTGGTGTATGTATGTATGTATATATGTGTGTGTGTGTGTGTGTGTGTGTGTGTGTGTGTGTGTGTGTGTATATATATATATATGCTTTCGTAGATTTTCACGGGTACAGGAATGCAGGTTTTGGTGTCCTCGGGTATCTTCCCGTGTAAAAGTTGGGGTGTCTGGGCGACGTTTCGACGAGGTCTCACTCGTCATCTTCAGGCTGGTGCTTTCGGCTTCTTGTTACTGGAACAGAGCAGGATCTCAGTGTTTGAGTTCCTATAAATACTGTTGAGGAGGTGTGGTGTATAGCCTCCAATGTTCTGGGCAGAGAGGAAGTTCCCAGGCTAGTGTGCTTTTTCTTCTTTTGTTCCTTAATTACTTGAGAGATATCTTGAGTGATTTCTTGAGTGATATCCTGAGTACCACTTAGGTGGGTCATTAGGTGTGGATTAGTTGCTAAAGCCTTTGTGTCTTGACCTCTTGAACTTTGTGAAGAGTTTTTCTGAGAAGATGGCTGTACTGCACTTAGTTGTGCTCTGGCTTGGCTTCGTGTGTAGGGGCGAGCTGTGGTTTTGTGGCCTGTGCCAGCCAGATCTGTGTAGGGATTGCAGGGGGGTGCAGCATCCGGAGGTGCCACCATGGTTTGGCTACTGGATGGTGTCTGTAATTTATCTGTGGAGAGGGTCTGGGTTTGGGTCTGGTGTGGTTGATTGGTGATGGCGTTCTGTGTGCCTCTGGATCTGGTGTCAGTTTTTGTGGGGAGGGCTAATTTCCAGATGTCTGGCAAGCGGGATGTGTCGTCACGCTTGTTCATGTTGTGAGGGTGTTTCTCTATCTCGATGGCTTCCATGATTATTCTCTTGTGGTGATGTTCCATGTTAAAGAGCAATTTGGAATCTGCAAAATTAATTTCGTGTCCTGTTTCTTTCATGTGTTGGAAAAGAGAGGAAGTTTTTTCTTCTTTTTTGACGGCATTCTTGTGTTCTGCAATACGTGCATTTATTCGTCTGTTTGTTTGTCCAATGTACGTGGCTGGGCAGACTTTGCAGGGTATTTCATAGACCCCTTGGTTTTCCAACTGGATTTTATCCTTGGGGTTTCTGAGGATATTGGCTATTTTTTGGTTGGTGCAAAAGGCTGTTTTGATATTGTGTTTATGGAGGATTTTGCTAATTTTATCTGTAGTGCCCTTGATATAAGGAAGGAGGGCCATGCCATTGTTTTCTTCTGTGTCTTGGTTTTTGGGGGGTGTTTCTTTTTGGATTAGCTTCGTAACCCTGTTTTGCTGGTATCCATTGGCAATTAACACATTTGAGAGATTCTGTAACTCAGTTGTCAAGTGGTCTTTGTCAGCCAGGCGTTTGGTTCTGGAGATGAGAGTCTTGGCTACGGAGTTTATTTGTGCAGGGTGGTGGTGTGACTGTGCATGTAAGTAGCGGTTGGTGTGTGTTTTTTTCCGGTAGATAGTGTGTCCTAGGGAGCCATCAGGGAGTACATAACATATCAGACAGGATCCTCACCTCAACTGAAACCAAAGTACTCTCCAAAGGTTTCAACTTTGCAGTCGCCCCGAGACGCATCCCCACGGAAAACATCATATGCGGAGTCGAAGCTAGCCTAACCAAAATCAACCCAGATGAAGCCAATAAAATCAGACTTGAAGTCACCAACATCCTCTGCTCCAGCAAACCACCCAGAAGCAATTTACACAAAGAAGAACAGAAAGCACTCACCAACCTGAGGAAAGACAACAACATAATCATTCTCCCAGCAGACAAAGGTAATGCCACTGTTGTGATGAACACATCGGACTACCAAGCAAAACTATCAAATCTACTCCAAGACCCTACCTATCAACCTATAAAAACAGATCCCACCACCTATCTGGAAAAAACCACCAAATCCAAAATAAAAGCCTCTCCTATCAGTGAAGAAATCCAGCTAAGAATCATCCCCAGAGAAAAATCATCCAGATGCCCCAAACTCTACGGCCTCCCCAAGATACACAAAGAAGGAACACCACTCAGACCAATAGTCAGCTCCATAGGCTCACCTCTACAAAATCTCGCTAAATTTCTCGCCAAGCAACTTCAGCCCTATGCAGAATCCATCTCTTCACACGTTCCAAACTCCTTCCAGTTCATAGAAACAATAAAGAAGCAAAACCTACATCCCAATGACCTACTTGTGAGCTTCGATGTTGTATCTCTCTTCACACAAGTGCCCATTAATGAAGCCTTGACAGCCATTCAAAACAAATACAATCCCCCCGAATACATCTTGGACCTGACCAACCACTGCCTAACCAACACGTACTTCATCCACAATGGACAAAGATACAAACAGATAGAAGGAGCACCTATGGGATCACCCCTCTCACCGGTCATCGCAAACCTGTACATGGAACACTTTGAAACCAATGCTTTAGACAAGTCAGAACACAAACCCAAACTTTGGCTCAGATATGTTGACGACACCTTTGTAATTTGGCCACACGGGAAGGAAAAACTGGATAGCTTCCTCACACATCTCAACAGCCTACACCCCAAAATACAATTCACTATGGAAATAGAAGCCAACAACCAACTTCCCTTCCTTGACGTCCTAATCTACAAAAAACCTGATGGCTCCCTAGGACACACTATCTACCGGAAAAAAACACACACCAACCGCTACTTACATGCACAGTCACACCACCACCCTGCACAAATAAACTCCGTAGCCAAGACTCTCATCTCCAGAACCAAACGCCTGGCTGACAAAGACCACTTGACAACTGAGTTACAGAATCTCTCAAATGTGTTAATTGCCAATGGATACCAGCAAAACAGGGTTACGAAGCTAATCCAAAAAGAAACACCCCCCAAAAACCAAGACACAGAAGAAAACAATGGCATGGCCCTCCTTCCTTATATCAAGGGCACTACAGATAAAATTAGCAAAATCCTCCATAAACACAATATCAAAACAGCCTTTTGCACCAACCAAAAAATAGCCAATATCCTCAGAAACCCCAAGGATAAAATCCAGTTGGAAAACCAAGGGGTCTATGAAATACCCTGCAAAGTCTGCCCAGCCACGTACATTGGACAAACAAACAGACGAATAAATGCACGTATTGCAGAACACAAGAATGCCGTCAAAAAAGAAGAAAAAACTTCCTCTCTTTTCCAACACATGAAAGAAACAGGACACGAAATTAATTTTGCAGATTCCAAATTGCTCTTTAACATGGAACATCACCACAAGAGAATAATCATGGAAGCCATCGAGATAGAGAAACACCCTCACAACATGAACAAGCGTGACGACACATCCCGCTTGCCAGACATCTGGAAATTAGCCCTCCCCACAAAAACTGACACCAGATCCAGAGGCACACAGAACGCCATCACCAATCAACCACACCAGACCCAAACCCAGACCCTCTCCACAGATAAATTACAGACACCATCCAGTAGCCAAACCATGGTGGCACCTCCGGATGCTGCACCCCCCTGCAATCCCTACACAGATCTGGCTGGCACAGGCCACAAAACCACAGCTCGCCCCTACACACGAAGCCAAGCCAGAGCACAACTAAGTGCAGTACAGCCATCTTCTCAGAAAAACTCTTCACAAAGTTCAAGAGGTCAAGACACAAAGGCTTTAGCAACTAATCCACACCTAATGACCCACCTAAGTGGTACTCAGGATATCACTCAAGAAATCACTCAAGATATCTCTCAAGTAATTAAGGAACAAAAGAAGAAAAAGCACACTAGCCTGGGAACTTCCTCTCTGCCCAGAACATTGGAGGCTATACACCACACCTCCTCAACAGTATTTATAGGAACTCAAACACTGAGATCCTGCTCTGTTCCAGTAACAAGAAGCCGAAAGCACCAGCCTGAAGATGACGAGTGAGACCTCGTCGAAACGTCGCCCAGACACCCCAACTTTTACACGGGAAGACACCCGAGGACACCAAAACCTGCATATATATATATATATATATATATATATATATATATATATATATACTTGCCTTGTTTCCTCTCTCAGTACAATTGCTCTAATCCACTCTCTTCTGGAATAGAAGAGATTTTGTTAGTAAATATTGAGCTGGCTTCAGAAATGAAAACTGCTTTCACATGTAGCTATATCACTGGTTCTATCTCTAAATTATTTTTGTGCTGCTACTGTAGTTCTAGGGAATCTAAAGTGTTTATGCATTCTCACTTTGGTAACAAGGAACAAACATCTTCATCCAGCCTTGAAGTTGAGGGAGCATTAAGGATTGTTGTCATTGGGTACCCGTTGACAACCAAAGAGCTCACCACCTACCCAAGACAACTTAATGAGTTAGTCCTCTCTGTTACTGCAGCCATTCCCAGGATCACTTCACCCACGGCCCTCTGCCTTCCCAGGCTTAATCCATGGGGAAGGAGAAGAAGAAGAAGAAGAAGAAGAAGAAGAAGAAGAAGAAGAAGAAGAAGAAGAAGAAGAAGAAGCTGACCAGCTCTTCATTCTAGTCACAAGCATTTTAGCAGGGGTGCTTGCTCAGATGCTCACCTTATTCATAGTTGGAACCTTTTCCCTTGACTTCCACATGCAAGTCAGAACAAGAACCTAGCATGGGAGTGAGACAACTCCCATGCCCCCCATGTGACCAGTGATCATGGATGATGGAGACTTTGTCAAGGATGTATAACTTGCTGTTGAAATGGAATACGCAGGATGAAACGGTGAAATCTGCTATGATTAAGTGGGCTCAAGATGTTGGACATAATATTATGATAGCTGACTGGGAACAGTTATAGACCACAGGTATGAAGTTTACGGCATGTAATGCCTTAAGAGAGAATATTATGAAAATGATATACAGGTGGTACATGACCCCAGTCAAGCTTGCAAAAATCTATCATCAGCCCGATAATAAGTGTTGGAAATGTAAAGAAATTGAAGGTGCATTCTTTCACCTTTGGTGCCCAAGGATAAAGGCTTTCTGGGAGGTGATATATAATGAAATGAAAAAGGTATTTAAATATACCTTCTTGAAGAAACCGGAGGCCTTTCTCCTGGGCATCGTGGGCCAATTGGTGTCAAAGAAGGATAGAACTTTCTTTATGTATGCCACGACAGCAGCAAGAATACTTATAGCAAAGTATTGGAAGACACCCTGGAAGAATGGCAGATGAAGGTGATGGACTACATGGAACTGGCAGAAATGACCAGCAGAATCCGAGACCAGGGAGAAGAGTCGGTGGAAGAAGATTGGAAGAAATTTAAAGACTACCTACAGAAATATTGTAAAATTAATGAATGTTAGAATGATGTTGGATGAAAAACTATGTGGTTTTTAGCTATAACGCTATAAGGATTATGAAAAAATGGACTATTAACAGACAAAAATTTAATGTTACAATATTTTAAGATTAAAGACTAGGATAAACAAAGAGGGAAAGGATTTGCTGAACTAACAAATTGAACGGGAATACAAAAAGGGAGGTGTGAGGAGGTCCGGGAAACAAGCAAATGAAAGATAAGTGATGGAAAGATGGAATTGTTTTTTTAACTATTTTTATTTTGTACTTTTCTTTTTTCTTTTTTTCTTTTGTAAAATTTGAATAAATATCTTTTTTTTTAAAAAAAGATCATGGATGATGGGAGTAGGATTGTAGAGTTGGAAGGGACCACAAGCGTCATCTAGTCTTTCCAATGTACGGATCTTTTGGTCCAACATAGGACTCAAACCCATGACCCAAGACTGAGTCCGATGCTCTACCAACTAAGCTTTTATAACTCAGTTTCTTATGTTCCTAATTGTTTCTACTAAGTCCAGAAGCTTGGTGACATAAATAACAACTGGAATGACTTTTGCAAGAATAAAGAGGCGAAAGCAGCCTTCACTAACCTGGTGCCTTCCAGTTGTTTTGGATTATTTTTATTTATTTCATTTATGAATCACTTCCCATTAGGCATCCTGAAGTGTATGGCATATATATAACAATTACACATAAAAGAGTACTAAAACTATTGCATATTTAAAATCCATTATTAAAAAGTTTAATATGACAGTAACACACACAAAAAGAAATTCCAATCTAAAACAGATACCAATTGAAATAAAGATTTTAGACTACAACTCACATCATTTGTAACTGTTGGCCGTGCCTGGTCTTCAGTGTTGTAGTAAACTGCGGAGGAAGAAAATGTATCACAAGACAGAGACACCAGAATTCTGGTGGCCATCTCTTAATTCTAGTCCAGCATGATGACAGAAAAGTCCCAATTTTTTAGAGGCTTTGCCTCTTTCCCTGTATCTAAACTGAAGCTTTGCAACAGTTCAGGGCTTGATTCTTGCATGTACAGGGGGTTGAATCTGGAATGAGTAGGTAAGGGGTTGCAGCTGGCAGGGTCTTTCTGCCTCAGTTGTTATTTAGATTCTCTGGTCCCCACATCACTGTCATTGAACCTTTGCAATGGTATCATTACTCTTTATGGAGTCACTCAGTTGCAATCAGAAATACATCCTTATTTTCTGCAAACTGCCTAGCGATTTATTTTATTTTATTAGATTACGCAGCATGCAAATGTAGTTAAATAAATTAACAGCATTTTTTTGTTAGCAGTTTCAAAACTTTTGTGGCAATGTATTGTTAAAAAATCAGCCCTGAGTGCTCACTGGAAGGACAGATCGTGAAGCTGAGGCTCCAATACTTTGGCCACCTCATGAGAAGAGAAGACTCCCTGGAAAAGACCCTGATGTTGGGAAAGATGGAGGGCACAAGGAGAAGGGGACGACAGAGGACGAGATGGTTGGATAGTGTTCTCGAAGCAACCAAAATGAGTCTGACGTATCTGCGGGAGGCAGTGGAAGACAGGAGTGCCTGGCGTGCTCTGGTCCATGGGGTCACGAAGAGTCGGGCACGACTAAACGACTAAACAACAACAACAACAATTGTTAGAAAACATTTTTGAAAATGCAGTTTGTGTTCACATTTGCTTACAAGGCCTTCCTGAAGAGAGTGTTGATGGAAAAAGGTGAGGCAAGTAGTCTCTAGCATAATAATAATAATAATAATAATAATAATAATAATAATAATAATAATTTGTACTCCACCCATCTGGCTGGGTTTCCCCAGCCACTCTGGGTGGCTTCCAACAAAGCTTAAAAATACATCAAAATGTCACACATTAAAAACTTCCCCGAAAAGGGCTGGCCTTCAGATGTCTTCTAAATGTCAGGTAGTTGTTTATCTCTTTGTCATCTGATGGGAGGGTGTTCCACAGGGCGGGCGCCACTACTGAGAAGACCCTCTGCCTGGTTCCCTGTAGCTTTGCTTCTCGCAATGAGGGAACTGCCAGAAGGCCCTCGGCGCTGGACCTCAGCATCCAGGCAGAATGATGGGGGTGGAGACGCTCCTTGTGACCACTAGCCAGCCAGATCCCATGCTTGAGGGACCAGCTCTAAACACTGGGAACCACGTAAGGACAAGCTACCTGGCCACAAGGCCATTATCCTTAAGTGGAAATGAAGCTGGACTGAAGGCGCTGCTTAAAAGGTAATAATATTCTTTCAACAGTGACCCATTTTTTTTTTGCACCAAAAAAGCATGTCCATGGCATGCTTCTTCACCATTCTTCCCAAAGGTGCTTGGTAATGCTTCTGCCCTTTAGATGTTTGAGACATCCACAACCACTGGAGGGCATGAAAAGGCTTCCTGGCATGGAGACATTTAACTTCTGCGGTTGCCACTTCAATCATCATCTTGATTTGTAGCGATTTCTTAAAGTTTGGCATCACACAAAGCTTGAAGGAACCCCATGCTTGAAGACAAGGCTTTCCTAAAATAGCCCAGTGTTACAGATCCTGAAGAACAGAGCAAGCCATTCTGTACTGGCTTGTCAGTAGGGGACGATCTTGGTAGATGAAGGGTGAATGCGGAAATGTCAGATGTCAAAACTACAATCATATAAAAAAGTCAGTCCTGCACTGAAGACAACCATGACTGAGAGTCTTATTGTCAGACAAATAACTTGCATCTATGGGGACGGTGAACCCCCAAAGCATGCATTATTTGTGGAAGGAAACATAACATAATTTGTTTCAGAAAGAAAGTGCACTATTATACTTTACTGATTCCTCCTTTCTTTTCCCTGTTGTACAACATCTTTGAAAACTGAATAAAATATATTTTTAAAAATCATAATTTGGCTGGATTTTACACTAAATGTGAAAAATAAGTATGGTTAATTTATACTATGGCAGCTTTTTATATAGTCTTTGGACTAGCCACAGAATTTAACAAGAACAACATATTTTAAAGATGAATCTAGCTTTCTTTCACTATATTGTAATCACCAATAATCCGTTTGTTTGAAGGTTTATTTATTTGAATGATGTCATACGGGGCCACAGATTCATATATAGTCATACCTCAGGATAAATATGCTTCAGGATAAGTATTTTCGGGTTGTGCTCCACAGCGACCCGGAAGTAATGGAGTGCATTACTTCCGGGTTTCACCGCTCGCACATGCGCAGACAGTGAAAGTGATGTCACGCGCATGTGTGGAAGTGGCGAAATGCAACCCGCATACGCGCAGTCGCATCTTACGTACTGTTCAGGATGCGAACAGGGCTCTGGAATGGATCCTGTTCGCATCCTGAGGTACCACTGTAAATCATGGGGTTCGAATCCCCATGATGGTGTGAGCTCCTGTTGCTCGGTCCCTGCTCCTGCCAACCTAGCAGTTTGAAAGCACATCAAAGTTCAAGTAGATAAATAGGTACTGCTCCAGCGGGAAAGTAAACGCCGTTTCTGTGTGCTGCTCTGATTCGCCAGAAGCGGCTTAGTCATGCTGGCCACATGACCCAGAAGCTGTACGCAGGCTCCCTCGGCCAATAAAGCGAGATGAGCACTGCAACCCCAGAGTCGGCCACGACTGGACCTAATGGTCAGGGGTCCCTTTACTTTTACCTATTCATTTCTTTCATCATTTAATTTGGTAAATCAAATGCAATGTAGGCCTCTTGAACTGAGCCATCAAACATTCTTATAATTGGCAGCTTATAAGATTCAGGAAAGCCACCCATCCTTCCTGAACACGTCACCAGCCATGCTATTTCAAGCTCCTCCTGTATCTTGTTTAGTAACTCTTCAATTGGCTGATTTCTAACACCTAGCTGCCCAGTTTGTGTCCTTACTGAAAGTATTAGCCCCAGCAGTTGGCATTTTTGGCACACATTTCTTTATGTAATTTGAACATACAAATGAATGGCTTTTATAGACCATTTCCCCCAGTATATATTAGCTTTAGGAAAGTGCAGCCGTAGAATGTTGTTTTCTACATCATTATTGGAAATGTACTCCTTTGCGCCATCTTCTCAGCACTCACAGTACAAGATGAAGTGAAGAAAAAGAACAAACACAGACACACGAACAGGTAAGTGGGAAAAATTTTAAGAACAAAGAGGAGAAGCGGAAACAACGTTTGTATGGCAAAAGAGTGCCATATGTTCTTCAGCCATCTCCAGTTTGTTTATTGCTCTTTTTTTAAAGACAAAGAAAAATGTTCAACAAATCTTTGGTCCCATCTGATTGAAAAGTTGGTTGGGAAGCTCAGTCTGGAAGGTTTAGTGTAGCTTCTTTCACATATTCTGAAGACTAGCTAGAATGATAAGAGTAAATATGACAGAAATCATATTTCCTGAGGATAATTTAAGCCTCCACAAGAAAGTATACATATGGCTCATTATAAAAATGTCTTTCTATGTGACCTACTCTAGCAATGAGTTCTGGCTAAAGCTGCTAGAGTTTTCTTTCTCCCTCGTTTTTCATTATATACCAGGCAAATGTTTTGTTCTTCAGTGTACGTGAAATCTCCTGGGGAATTTCAGCATGCAATTAGCCGTAAGTGTCATGCTAGATGGAAGAAGCAACTTGATCAAGAAATCCTTCCTCGTTTTGTCTGTTCCATAGATTTATGAAACAGTAATTAATGTTAGAGTAGAATTAGTCCATGCTTAATAATGATTTTGTTTAACTTCATAACTCCTGTGCAGAAAGCTTAATATAATAGAGGGTGGGTAACCACGTGGAGGGATGCGGGTGGCGCTGTGGGTAAAAGCCTCAGCGCCTAGGGCTTGCCGATCGAAAGGTTGGCGGTTCGAATCCGCGCGGCGGGGTGCGCTCCCGTTGCTCGGTCCCAGCGCCTGCCAACCTAGCAGTTCGAAAGCACCCCCGGGTGCAAGTAGATAAATAGGGACCGCTTACTGGCGGGAAGGTAAACAGCGTTTCTGTGTGCTACGCTGGCTCGCCAGATGCAGCTTGTCACGCTGGCCACGTGACCTGGAAGTGTCTCCGGACAGCGCTGGCCCCCGGCCTCTTGAGTGAGATGGGCGCACAACCCTAGAGTCTGTCAAGACTGGCCCGTACGGGCAGGGGTACCTTTACCTTTAACCATGTGGAGCTGTTGATTGGGCTAAAGATAGCTGTGTTTCATTCATATATCCACTTTTCCGGTGCACGGTGGAGTTAACTAGACTTTCAGGTCAGCCAATTCAAATAGAAGCAAAAAGAGGGGATGGGTACCAATTGGAGCCAATTTGTTTGTCAATTTTAAGGAACATTACAACTCAAGGCAATTCTGTCTAGCACGTTAATTTTTCTATCACTAGCAAGACTTGTGCTCAGACCCAAAATGCAAATGCTGAAGAGTATTACACTCAATACACTCAATCTACAAAACCATTAAGCACTAATAACACATCCTCAGAGGATGTTAACATAAGAGAAAATTAGCCCTCCTCTGAGATTTGTGTGCTTTTGCAGGTTGATTGATGCATATAGAAAATAATGCAGAAGACAGAAGTCCAAATGAAGTGTGCCATCGACGGAAAGCAATAGTTAGTTTAACATCTGCATACCTTGCAGAATATGCACAACTCAACCTCTTATATAGCGCATTCTTTATATTGGCCTGGTTTTTATGTGAATTGCATGTGAAATCGAAATTGATATTAAAGTTCTTAAAGTGAAAGCATTTATGCAGTGAAATGCATTTATCTAGGGGGGGGAATGCTCCTGGGTATTTTTACTTTGATGGTGTTGCCTTCCAAAAGAGAAAAAAGTAAAAGTGAAAACTGTACATTCTTCATTATACACAAAATTTACTCAATTACCTGGACATACTGTATACTGATTCATGCATATAACACACTCAAAAAGTTGAATGGGGGAATTCAACATGGTCCCCCTTTCCTCCTTCTGTGTACTGTTCTGTGGGTTTACCTGACCCCCACAAGTGTCACTTTGACCGGGCATGGGGACTTGCAGGGTGGGAAAAGCGGGGAACTGCTAGGTGGGCAGGAGCTGGGACCGAACGATGGGAGCTCACCCCGCCGCGGGGATTCGAACCGCTGACCATACGGTCAGCAAGTCCTAGGCACTGAGGTTTTACCCACAGCGCCACCTGCGTCCCGCTAAGCCTACCTTTTGACAAATGATATCAGTGACATAGATACCATTTCTGCACTCCTCTATGTAGAAAGCTGAATAAAGAATAGGACAAGGAAAAGGTACACAATTAGCAAATTCCAAATTGCAAGCATTCTATGTTAAATCCTATAAAGGACATCAGCTGCCATCTTGCTGGAGGCAAATGGGCTTTGTGTGAATATCCCAATTTCAAGCATCTGCTTTCTGTATTTATTTAGCTGTTTATCAGTGCCTGACACGACACCAGTGATTTTGCACCCAAGGTCACCATTCTGAATAAGCAAGCAGCATGGACATTGCTTTTCTCTGTCTTCACAAAGATTCAGACATTAAAATATAAATAATTCAATTTGCTCTGATTTTTGATGAATGAGAAATTGGAGCCCAGAGCCCAGCTTGCCCGGCTGGCATCAGGGCGAAAAGCACAGAACTTCAAAAGACACAAGGACTGCTGAGGACAGCACCTCGGGTGTGAATAGCGGTTGCAACAGCTGGGTCAGACCAAAGTTCCTTCTATTCTAGCATCCTGCTTCTTGCCACAGATGCCCCTGGGAAGCCCATAAACTGTGACTCCCCACCAAGAGGCATTCAGTGACATGTTGTCTCTAAACCAGTGGTTCCTAAAGGGGGTACTCTCCCCTGAGGTATGATGGGATTATCTCAGGGGGTGCTAAGAGGGGTAGCAGGGGGGCACTGGAGGTATAAATTACTGCCAGCCATTGAAAAGCCTGGAAAGACACCATTCTTCTTCATTCTTCTTTGGTGATCACTCGTAGCCAAGTCAGATTGTCTTCCATAAACACAGTATTGACAATGAGTCCGTAAGTGACTGTGGAGGCCAATTCTGGACCCACACGTCCTTCCACAGTGGGGACATTGGTTCCCGGGCGGGGGTCCATGTATCAAAAGCCACTGGAAGATCCTGGATGATCACCCTGCCCTTCTCCTTCCACCATCCATGACCAACAGCCAAACTACATATGACTGAAGGTATTTGTAGTTCAACATTTAGAGAGCATCAATTTACCATACTAAGCATGGATTCGTCCTACAGTGTACAGTGGTACCTCTGGTTAAGAACTTAATTCATTCTGGAGGTCCGTTCTTAACCTGAAACTGTACTTAACCTGAGGTACCACTTTAGCTAATGGGGCCTCCCACTGCTGCTGCGCCACCACCGCACAATTTCTGTTTTCATCCTGAAGCAAAGTTCTTAACCCGAGGTACTATTCTGGGTTAGCGGAGTCTGTAACCCAAAGCATCTGTAACCTGAAGTGTCTGTAACCCTAGGTACCACTGTACTACTAGTGTCTGAATTAATTTTTCGCTTCTGATAGGCTAACAAGGGAAATAACCACTTCTTCCATTGAGGGCGCTGACACTGTTGCATCTCAAATAACAGGCCTAGAATTTACTGACTGAAGCACCAATTGAGATGTTACCATTGTGGGAAGACGCTATGAGGAAGTAGCAACCATAACTGTTCTGGTTACATATAAACCAGCTGGCAGAATCTACATGTGGCTCCAGGAGGCCTCCGACTCAGACACTTATCAAGTCAACGTCAACTTAGCTTCAGCAGTGCTACAGCTGTATAAAGTGCTTCAGTGTATACTCTGGAAGTTGTATACATTGGTGGTTTTCCCTGGTGGTGTGCCTCTAATAATAATTCATAAAGGGTTCAGATGTATGAGGACTGAGCATGTGTGTGCTGCTTCTAACTTCTTTGACAGCTCTTGTGACAATCATCCATGCTCCACAGCTGTTCCAAGATGCCATTCATACAGTTGTACAACATCCAAAATACTGAGGGCCTAATAAGATTTAGCTTTCCCTCAATATAAATAATTTAATCAGATTAATGACATTGTTCAACCTGAGGGATTCTATAATTAGTAGATTACTGGAGCAGCAAGCCAAGCTATCTGCTATTAGCACCTGCAGGAATTCCTGTTGTCTTGGTTGGTGGAATTGAATATGAATATTCCTGTCATGCAAACTGTAAAGATAATAAGCCACTGGCATTTTGTAAGCTATATAAATCCATGATTTCACATTAAATATTTAAAGCACAGGAGGTGTTATTTGTTAGGGTACTGATAAAAGGAGTTCAACCATTACTGCTTTCTTTTTCTTTTGGCAAATCCCTCTTTGTGTGAAGACGTTTTCCTGCCGCTCTGTATTTGTTTTTTCCCCCTCGGGCTGTATATTGTTTCAGTTCCTCTGGAGGTGGGTTTCAGACTTTGCAGGCGAAACACTCCAAATATTTTTACAGAAGGTTTATCCTTTTGATATAAAAGGGAAATTCAAACTATGAGCATAAACAGATGTGAGGCCGTCTGAGACTGTCTCAACTGCAACCAGATCCCTGAAATATTTGCAGAAAGCGCTGCCTTTTTCAAGCAAAGGAAAGGACTGCTTGCAAAACCAGTCTGAATGTACATAGTTTATTTATCCAAAAATTATACGGAAGGGGGGAGGAGTTTGGCAAAGTGAGTGTGTATTAAAATAACATAAAAAGAATATTGTAAAATAAAGGCTGCAGGAGGTAGCTAATACCATAATAAACTGTGAATAACTCGAACAGAAGCTTTTTATGCTTCTTAAAATATGAAAAGTCTTTGCCTGAAAAGGAGTGGTTATAAATTACCAGGTGAACGAAACTGTGAATTGAAAAACTTTGTTGGTTGAAGTGTCTCTGTTTTTAATAATTACCACATCAGGCTGGAGTGAAACCGAGATAACTAATGACCTTTTGAAGTCCTTAGGATAAATTATGGTTTGTGTGCAAGAGATGATAACACCGTTTAAAAGATTTATGTAATAGTTCTTCACAGAGTCTGAGATATTAGCACACAGTCATAAATTAGCAGGAGTTTCAAGGAATTACTTTAAATGGGAGACTCCTAGAATTTTATCCATTGATATGGTTTGACTCCAGCTCCCATCATCCCTGGCCATTGGCCACACTGGCTGGTGGTGATGGAACAACATCTGGAGGGTCATAGGTTCCCCATCTCTGCCAGTCTTTCCCAGCACCACCCCCTTTCTGATCCAAGCATTTATTGAAGATTTTAAGTATGAAATTGCTTGATGAATTTTCTAGGCAAGTATAGCTGAGGTGGTCTGGGCTGTGATAAGAACTTATGACAGCTCAGTACTGACTAAAGAGCTTTCCTTAGCAGGGAACTTAGGTCCCACTTGCAGGGCACATGTCCAAAAACAAGTTGATCTTCAATCTTTCAGACCTCCTTGGTGGTCTAGGTGAATCATTGCAACATGAATACATGGGTTAAAAACCTTTCACCATATCAGAAATATCTGTCATGTCTAAATAAATCCTTCTCTTACTGCAGTGATGGTACTATTTTGTCAATTTTAAAAAGTAGTGTTGCAAATTTTACCCAGGAGGTAGCACAGCATAGCATGTAACAGTTTTCCTGATTTAGGGGCAATGTATAACAACTAATTAGTTAAAGTATTTCTAGTGACATGCTAGAGTTTGTGATCATGAAGGGGGAAAGAAGTAAAGGGTCTTCTTGCACTCATTTCATTTCTGTAACCCAAAAGCATTCTCTCTCTTTCTCTCTCAAAATGGAAAGCAAATGTAAAGAAAGAGGAAAGAGGGCATTTACATATATTTTGAGTAGTAGTCACAGTGTTTAATGTCTTTTTTTGTTTTCAAAAAATTGGGCTATGTATTGGAAAGATCATGTAAGCTAAAGGTTTCCATGCTTAGTGCATACTTATTAATCCTCTAAACAATGTAACTAAGAACCACCAAAAACAAATCATCTATAAAACATGAAAAAATACCCTCCAACATTTCTCTGATGAAAATAGGGACGTCCCATTCCATAATGATAATTTTACTATTTATACCCCACACATCTTACTGGGTTGCCCTAGCTGCTCTGGGCAGTTTCCAACATATATAAATACATGATCAAACATTAAACATTAAAAAACCTTCCCTGTATGGGATTGCCTTCAGACGACTCAGGGGTCGGATAACTCCATACCCCCCCCCCCCCCGCAATTTCTTCGGTGAAAATAGGAAAGGTGGGACATTTGAAGATCAAATCAGAAACTGGGACGGCTTCTCTTAAATCAGGGTCATCCATGGAAAATAGGGACACTTGGAGGGTCTGTGAAAATATGTCAAAATAATCCAGGTTGTGAATTGGAATGTGACAGAAATAGTGACCAGGGATGGGGGCAGAGCTAGCGTGCTTGCTTTGCTCTCTTTCAAATGTGTAGGGAAATGGGAAACCTATTTTTGAGATGCTAGGATTTATTTGTGAATATGTGTTGGTGAAAATAAAATGCAGAATTATTAAAATGAAGAGAAATGTGCCTTTGTAAGTGCATCTTACTGTGGGGAAAAAGGACTGGGAAAGCCCCAGACTGTATTGTTGTCAGAATTCTATTATATCAGTATCTCATACTAATTGAATGTCTTCAGGATGTAAATGCAATGTACTCTAATTATCTGTTTAGACTCATTCTCTCACCTTGTGGGCTTTTTATTATCTTAGCCATGAGATAAGAACCTTGGTTACATTACATCTCTACACATCAATGCAATTAATAACTGGTGGTTCTCCTTTTTCCCCACTCAGCCAGAGATTGAGATTAGATATTTTGGTACAATATGAGCTATTCCCTAGCCACTGTCTGCTAACCTTGCTAGTTTCTGAAGCTTCTTTTGTTTTGATTATGGACTTTACAAGGAGAAGCAAAGCTTTAATTATGGCATTCCTGCGGCTGTTTATAAAGCTGTATTTGCAAATTGATGTTCCTCCTTGGTTTCGTGTTAGCCGGGTTGCAAATAGACCTAGAAAACCAGCTGCATTTTGATCATCGCTTCCTGCCCATACTCTTAGTGGTGGAAACTGCATCTGGCAAAGTCCCTCACCTGCCTTCTTATCTTCAGTTTTACTTTCAGGTTGGGTAATACAACAAACCTCAAACCACTTCAATCAGACGCTTTAAGTTAAGTTGCCTGAGGAGTGTATCTTCTTCCCTTCTTTGGATTTTCTTGATCTGCACGGCTCCCTCATGCATAACAGTAATCCCACAATTTAAGGAGGGAGACTACAAATCACAAAACAAGCTGGCTCTACAACAAGAGATATCCTGGAGCCTTGATACCGCATTGGTTCAAATAAACAAAAGCAAGGCCATGTCAGCCTCCTTATCTCATGCCACAGTGGCGAGAGTTAACATTCCCACCCTAACTAAACACTCTGTGTATCTGTGAGGTAAATAGTATTTTGATCATAGTGCTCTTTGAAGAGGGGAGGTTTCCCTGAGTCATGCTGCTGGGGAAATGAACTATTTTCACATTGTCTGGAGACTGCCTGCCAGCGTGTATGGGGAGAGAGCAGGGAGGACAAAAGGAGACATGTCAGTCTCCTGTCCCCCCTTGTCCTGTGGGAAAGTGAGGAGGAAGCTGAGTCAAGTTCCCATGTTTAAAGAGTAGTGTTTGAGTTAAGACTCAAACAAGGGCTTTATATGTGCGTACTACGATGTGCCTGTACCACTGGGTACCAACTTGCTAGCAGGAATTATAAACGTGGGAGCAGCATTCCATTCACCAACACGCTATAACTTGGAGACCAAGAGATTACAAAATTAAGCCTCCACAGAAAATGTGAATGCTTCTATGATTTCTTGCATCTTACACCTGGGGATACTGAGAAACCATCTTCAAACTGTCACGGGCCATTTCATCTAACCTTGCATGGTTTACCTCACTTTTTCTTCCCTCGTGAAACTTTGTGCAAGTTCTGGAAGGATGCCAGAAACTAGCCGAGCCCTACAACGCAAGGGACACAGCAGACAAATGACACATCAGACAATATGAAATGAAAACAGAAAGGGTCATAATTTTGTTTTAATTGACCTTGACTTTAATCATTGCAACCAAACTTAGTAAGGGTTTTCAACTTTTCACACCATTATAAACTCACCTCCTCATTTAAAACTATTTATATATCACTTTGCCAGGCAAAGCCCATCCAAAATAATTTACAACAATAAAAAGTGTGTGTGTGTATTATTATTATTTTTAAAAATGAAACTTTGGTCTTGCTTCCCTGTGTTGCTGTGCTAAGAGTATCATAGGACCATAAAGTGTACAGTTTGGTTCTGACCCTCAAAATATGCCATGCTATCTTAACAAGCCCAGGGAAAGTAAACTAGGAAAAGTTCAAAACACTCATTTAAGACCTTTCTTTGAGCCTCTCTACATGTTGATTTATATTGGCCCCATTTCCCTTGTCTGTTTACTTACATAAGAGCACCAGCTGTCCCTCAAATCTTAACTGTCTGGATTACTCAAGCAGCCACCTGATTAGCAATGAAGCTGCAAATTAGCAAATGAATGCTGAATTGTTTTTAAGAAGTCACAGAATTTGGGGGCTTTGTATAAGCACTATAGCTGCTCTTTGGCAGTTACATTAACCAGCAGCTTTTCTTCTTTTGTTAAAATTAAGGCTTTAAAAATCACCAAAGGGTTGGGGGGGGGGGGAGAGAATCACCATTGAACTTTCCTCTTAAAGATTCCACTCATTTGCCTAATGTCATTCTTTTTTAATTAGGAGGATACACATATGACTTAATCGAGCCTGTCTTAGGGAATTATGCATTTATTAATGATTTCAGCAGTCAAACACATTATTAAGGGATTTCTGCTAAGTACCTGACACAAAACAGCATAATTTTGCTTGCTTTGCTTAACTTGCTGAGAAACAGCTCATTGATCACTTCTAAGCAATGTTATATTTAGAACAGTTGATAACACTGCAGCTCAGTATTCTGCATCAGAGAGCTGGAGTGGTCAGAGGGTTGAACTAGGACCTGGGAGGCTAGAGTTCAAATTATGACCTAGCCAATGAAGCACACAGAGTGACCTTGAGCCAGTCAATGTCTCTCAGTCCAGCCCTACTCCTCAGGAAGAGGATAAAATAGGAAGGGGGAGAACTATATCGGCCATATAGGGAAAAGTAGGATATCCATGTGCTATGCTTATAAATGTAATATGTTTCTGCACACAATCCCAAAAGGGTATTGTTTATATCTATGTGTTTTAGCCTGACCATCACACAGGGATATAAAAATTGTTATGCTACTTACTTCTGCACTACTAGAAAGAGCTATGGAAGGATTACTCTAGTGCAGGGGTCAGCAAACTTTTCCGGCAGGGGGCCGGTCCACTGTCCCTCAGACCTTGTGGGGGGCCAGACTAAATTTTGGAAAAAATAATAAAGAATGAATTCCTATGCCCCACAAATAACGCAGAGATGCATTTTAAATAAAAGGACACATTCGACTCATGTAAACACACGCTGATTCCTGGACCATCCATGGGCCGGATTGAGAAGGCAGTTGGGCCTGATCCAGCCCCCTAGGCCTTAGTTTGCCTACCCATGTGTGATTATGATCCGCTCCTACCAAGTATGCCTGCTCAGACAATCACTGTTGCATGATCCAAGAGTTTGAGAGCAGCTTGCCACTAGTGTGATGTATAAACTGGGCCTTAATTGCTGGCTGACTTTTGGGTAGAGTGACAAGTTATCCTTGCCACATTCTTCTGTTCCACACAACTATTAAAGGTACAGAAGCCCTGTCCATTTTGTCATCTGGCAATGGCTTTTTAAATTAATTGGTAGGATAGTTCTAGAACAGACAGAAATCTGTCTTATTTTATACAGAAGAGTGCAACATACTGATTGCTAGCAAAGGCTGAGATTAGAACATACTTATTTCTATCAGGTGAAACCTAGGACAGGGAGTTGCAAATGAGAGTATGACTCTCGTTTGATTGCACGGCTGTAGGAACATTACCTTCACCCAGTGATTGTCTGAGGGAAGTGGATTTATAGTTACAGACAGGAAGGTGTCTCTGCTTGCAAAGTAGAAGCTGAATTTCATAGTATGGTTTACTTGCAAAGAACTGTAAAACACAAAGTTACAAAAGGTGACTCTGAATATAACTGAAATTGATTTAGATTTACAAGTTACCAGATGAATATGATATTTTTGGTGTGTGGATGCAGTGCACTTTAATTATATTGCTTTAGATATGGCAAGAGAAGCAGTTTAGGCCATCTGAGGAGATGGGATGGAAGACAGTTAAAGACTCTCCCCCTTTCTGGCTGCCCCGATTCATCAAACCAACGCTCCCATCTGGTGAATGCCAAGTCATTTCATAATGAAAAGCTACTCATTATACAGTACGATCATGGATTAGAGGACTAACCTTGTATGCATCACCGAGACCTGGGTTGGTCAAGCAGACCCTTATCTTCCATTCAAAGGTATGGGAAGCATGCCAGTCAACCTGATAAATTCCATCTTTTTTTAAAATAATAATTTTTAATTAGGTTTTTAATAATTGTATACAAATTATACCTTTTCAAACATTCAAATACAAGATTCTTTTGAGCCTTCAGACCTCCTTCCCTCCCTCCATGGATTCCATATTTAAATTTAAGTTTGCCGCATCATTTACCATTATCTATCTATTAATTAACCACAGTTATCAGAAATAATTCCACATTACAAGTGTCCTTACATCCCTGCCAAAGGTTTTAACTGTTTACAGTGGTCTTTTAAGTAAATTACAAATTTACTCCATTCTTTAGTAAATACTTGATCTTCCTGGTTTCGGAATTTCCCGTCTGTTTCGCCATCTCCACATATTCCATCGGTTTCATCTGCCATTCTTCTTTGCTTGGTACTTCTCCTTCCTTCCATCTCTGGGCTAGTAGCATTCTCGCTGCCATTGTTGCATACAAAAAAAGTCTTTTCTCTTCTCTTGGTAACTCTTCACCTGTTAGATAAATTCCATCTTATTGCTGCTGCTGTATTGTACTTCTGAGTAAACATGTGTTAGGATCAGACTACAGTGGTACCTCGGGTTAAGTACTTAATTCGTTCCGGAGGTCCATACTTAACCTGAAACCGTTCTTAACCTGAAGCACCACTTTAGCTAATGGGGCCTCCTGCTGCCGCTGCGCCGCCAGAGCACGATTTCTGTTCTCATCCTGAAGCAAAGTTCTTAACCTGAGGTAATATTTTTGGGTTAGCGGAGTCTGTAACCTGAAACGTATGTAACCTGAAGCGTATGTAACCCAAGGTACCACTGTACTTGACTTTAATCCCATTTATTTAGGAGGAAGTCCCATTTACCTTTATGGGATTTATGTCTGGGCTAAATCAGGGATACATAGCTGGAATCTTACATGTGCTTTCTTGGGAATATTTGTTATGTGTATTCATTCCTATTTTATCAAGACTCCTTATTTAATTTCAGAGGTAGTGTGTCACTCTCTTAGTTCTACCAGTAGATATTTGCATAACTATCCTAGCAATTCTTTAAAAATGGCAGTCGGGTTATATATTTAGGGTATGTCTACAGGGAAGTCCCATGATTCCGCCAGGCTCTTGCATGTGCTGTCATTAAGCATCAAGCTGCAGTGTGGCATGTGGGATTTGATATGCTGACTCTGTGTATTTAGGGTCCAAAAGCATCCCAGTGTGTATATTTCTGTTTATTTCCACGGGGAGTGCTTCAGTTTATGGGCACTGCGAGAGGCATTCCTGTGACCACTCCATTTGAAATCTAACAAGCTGCTCTAGTTATTATGGGAAGATCAACACTTATCATCGGGAGTGAGTGCACATTATGAATAGTCCTGTGCATAGTTCCAGATATAGTTTAACCATCGAAATGTTAGCCTTAGGACATATGTGACATTTGAGCAAGCCTGAGTGACACTACATAGAAAAATCAGGTGCAGTTGCCCATTTATAGATGATTGCGTGCCAGAACATTCATTGTGTGCTGTTATTGACTCACCACTTCCCTGTGCGGTGGAAGTTTGAGAGACAGTACCACAGCACTTCATTTCCCCAGAGGTGGGGAAGCTCAGATCCAGAGGTTCAATGCACTCCTCTCTCTCTCTCTCTCTCTTTCTTTATTAAAGTTTTCTTGGTTTACAAAGGTATGCACAATGTCTCTTTTTTCCAAGTTACATTTTCCATAGGTCAGTTTCATTTGTTGAGACATTAGATTTACATTAGGAAGAAAAAAGGGGAGGAGAGGTGGAGGGGGCCATGGTGCGTGGGGGTGGGGTCGGGGTCGGGAGGCGATATTTCTATTTTGCTTAATGCATGTGTGGGTTTTTGTGTCAGCGTCGTTTGTGCAGGTTCTCTTTGCTATTCGCTTGTGTTCCTTAGGTGGTGAGAGAAATTGTGGTTGGCTTAGGGTGTGCTTGTTTGTTTGTGATTGGCTGTGTTGAACTTTGTTTTCATGTGTGAGTGGGGTGTGTGTGTGTGTTTTGGATCAGGTTAGCCATATTGATTTGTATGCTGTTGGTGGTTTTTTGTCGTTGTCTTGTTGGGCTGCGTAATAAAGGGGAGCCATTCTTCTATTTGTCCCCGTGTCAGTTTCAGTTTACAGTGGTGCCTCGCAAGACGAAAAGAATCCATTCCGCGAGTCTCTTTGTCTTGCGGTTTTTTTGTCTTGCGAAGCAAGCCCATTAGCGCTATTAGCGGCTTAGCGGGCTTAGCGGATCAGCTGATAAGCGGCTTAGCGATCAGCTGCTTAGCGGATCAGCTGTTAAGCGGCTTAGCGGATCAGCTGATAAGCAGCTTAGCGGCTTGGGAAAAAGAGGGGAGGGGAAAGGAAAGAAACCCTGCAGGAACTCGCAAGACATTTTCGTCTTGCGAAGCAAGCCCATAGGAAATTCTTTTTGCGAAGCACCTCCAAAACGGAAAACCCTTTCGTCTAGCGGGTTTTCCGTCTTGCGAGGCATTCGTCTTGCGGGGCACCACTGTATTGGTTAATTTTTCTAGTAGGAATGTTTCCCATACTATTTGGTACCATTGGTCCATGCTTATTCTTGGTCTCTCCAGTGTCTGGCTATGATGTTTCTGGTTGCTGAAAGTAGGTGGGTTATGAGTTCTTTGAGATATGAGTGGGCATTATTGTATTGGAATATGTTTAGTAGAGCCAGTTCTGGGGTGATTTCTAAAACTTGCTTAGTTATTTTACATATTTCTTGTATGGCTGTTGTCCAGAATAGTTGGATTTTGGGGCACTCCCACCACATGTGGAGGTATGTGGCTGTGGAGGTGACCCTCTCCAGCATTTTGGTGAGGTTCTTGGGCGTATTAGCGCTAGTTTCCTTGGTGTTAGGTACCACCTGTCCTCTAGGTCTCTTTATGCAGCCCTCAAGACTTTTCCCAGGCCACAGCCCATGTCTCCAGCCACTAAGCTCGCTGGCCCTGGTTTTTGTCGTCCTTGAGCTTTTTTTCCTGGAACGGATCCTTGAACTGTGACAGCATCTCTTGCTCTCCTGCATGAAGGGTGAAAGGATGTATGTGTGTGTAGAAACCGGACTTTAGCAAGGCTAAAATGTAGCCTACTGTACAGAGGCAGGAGTCACAGACTTTGTCCCCACACAACACTGGCATGCAGCCCTTCAGAGTTTTCCTTTGAGGGAATGTGGCCCTTTGGTGTGGTAACAATAAAACAATTCTCTGCTTTGGATGAAAGTGTTCCAGAGACCTATGGTATTTGTAACATTGTATTTATTTGTAAATAGACCACAAGCAGAGGCTTACTTATACAAAACAAAAGATAATACTAACAAAAGATCCCTCAAAAAGCAGTCTGGGGACCCTCCCTACACTCTTAGGTGGAATCTACACACATATAAAAAGCGCTTTGAAAATGCTTTTTTATAAAAGTGTTCTTAAAAATACATTGAATTTTCTGTATGGCTCACTATCGCCATCTAGCGTCACATTGTATATTGCACTTTACAACACACTTCAAACGTTTTATTTGCAGCTGTATATCTGAGTCCTTAGGGACGAGGGTGGCGCTGTGGGTTAAACCACAGAGCCTCGGACTTGCCGATCAGAAGGTCGGCGGTTTGAATCCCCGCGACGGGGTGAGCTCCCGTTGCTCGGTCCCTGCTCCTGCCCACCTAGCAGTTCCAAAGCATGTCAAAGTGCAAGTAGATAAATAGGTACCGCTCTGGCAGGAAGGTAAACGGTGTTTCCGTGCGCTGCTCTGGTTCGTCAGAAGCGGCTTAGTCATGCTGGCCACATGACCCGGAAGCTGTACGCCGGCTCCCTCGGCCAATAAAGTGAGATGAGCACTGCAACCCCAGAGTCAGTCACGATTGGACCTAATGGTCAGGGGTCCCTTTACCCTTACCTTATTTGAGTCCTTAGTTTCTGCTCTCTCTAGCTACTGTCGTTCTGCCCATTCCAATGGCTTCCCACCCGCTACGCAGGCCATTTATCTCCAAGGATGGACCACAGTTCAATGGGGGAGCATACTTTTGCTTTATTTCCTGTCCACTTCATGCAGTACAGTTCTATGCATTATTTTGAAGTAAATCCCACTGGATGGGATTTCAGGATTTACTTCTAGAAAAACCTTTCTCCAGAAGACTCATCTGGCAACTTCTTTGTATTTTTCCAGGCCTTTTAACCCAGATTTATTAACCTGGATTTATCATGGGAATGGATATGATTTTTTAAAAATGGGTCCATAATTTTTATTGCTTTTTGCTTTTAACCTCTGCATTTGATTGTCAGTCACCTTGACTGCTTTGTTTAGAGATGGAATATAATTATAAATATCTAACAACAACTACAACGTGGACAGAATTCCAGTCTTACACTGCAACTCTAAGCATGTTTTCTCAGAAATAAGTCCCACTATATTCAGTGGGCCTTACCTCCAGGAAAATATGCAAAGCATTGTAGTCTTAGGGTCAAGCTACACATTATATTCAATGTTTGGGATGCAAGTATGTGTCTCATCCTTTTTAATTAATTGCAGCTGTGAGGGCCCTTTTGCTATTGGGACTTCAGCATGCGAGAAGCGGGGGGGGGGGTTTCTCTCTTTCTCCCCCAGCCATGTGCCCTCAAATACAGTGCCTCTACATAGCTACAAGGATTAGTAAAGAAAAGGTTCCCATTTACCACCCATGATGTGGGGGCAGGGCAGGCAGAGGAGAATACAATGTAAATAAAGGTAAGAAATTGATGTGTTGAACAGCTGTGAATATTAAAGAAGCATAAATAGGTTTTTTTTTAAAAAAATCTATTTTATCTATGCCCGTATATAACATCATTTGGTGCTGATGTATTTATTATCCTTCAACCAACTCTCACCAGTGTTTATTTCTCTTACTGACACTGAAAAACTGCTGAGAAAGAGGCATAAGCACATCTAATGATGCCTTGCGGATTGTATCGTGCCACATCATCTTTATGACTTTTCTCATTTATGACACTTGCTACTATATGTAAAATGACTTGGCAGAAATTTTCACCTATCAAAATCCTTTTTCTGGCGAGAAGACGTACAAAGACCCAAATTGGTTTCCCTCTAAAAAAAAATAATTCAAAAAAGTGATTATTTTTATTTATATACCACTCAACTTAAAAATACTCCAAAATATTAAAATAGCACAAAAGGACTTTAAAATAGTAGACATGGTGCAATTATCAAAATTAGATAAAGCGTGTTCTCCTTCATGGAGAGCACGTGTTGCGGTGGGGGCCGCCAGGACACTCCAAAGTTGGGGGCGGGCTAACTGATCGTTGGCCACTGATGCGATTGGGGCTTCCCTTGTTGCTGGGAAGAAATTAATGTTGCCATTTATTGATTGACAGCCAGAAATGCTAAAACTCCTTGCACGAGGCTAGGGCTTCCTCTTTTCGCCCGTGCAGCGGATTGCCCGTCCCTCCCTCCCTCCCTCCCTAGAATAGGGTTGTTCGCTTTGACCTTGCTATGCCTGTCATGGGGTCGTCTGCTTTGGAGCGGGGGCCTGGTAGGAATTTTGTCCATCTGGCTGATTGGCTGGGGCCATTTGGTTTTTGCCTACTGCGTAGCAAATCGTCACAACTTGTAAGGTTGCGGTTAGGCATTGGTTTATGGTTTGGTTGGTTGAGGGGCATGGATTGGCTGTGCCTGCCCCTCTAATGCTGCTGCTGCAAGGGATTCCGTTAAAGGAATTGGGGGCTAACTATTGCTTGTCCACTCTGTCAAGGGGGCTCGGGCCATAGCAATGAGCTCCTGGTTGCATTTGGGGTGAGGGCAGGTTCCCTGCTCCGCGTAACCCCCAAGTGTACTCCCCCATTCTGACTTTCGCATCATGCGGAATGTCAGTCTGTCCCCCATGGTGGGGGCAGATAGTCGCAACCAATGCCTAAGCAACCACTCACAAATTTGTATTTTAATAAAGTTGTGGCCAAAATTATGCCAAAAACCTTAAACAAAAATTCTGTGTGATGTGTGAGTTATTGGGGTGGCCCTGGGGACCTCGACACGCAAAACCAGCAGTTTTAAAAACAAGCATAATAAAATTGCAGGAATGTTCTTGCATCGTTGGGAACTGAGGAGAAGCTGGAAAGTGTATCCTCAATATATAAGTAAGAGAAGGTTGAAATGTGATCACTAGTTTTTCCATTGGAAATGCACATGCGACCTGGTCAACTGACCACCCTTGCAGTGCCCTCTGTGTCACTCTTCACAATCAGGGTTCCTGACCACCGGGAGACTAACTGCATCGAGCTCAATGCTCTTAACAAACCCAATTCAAGCCTTCCCACCCAATAACACAAAATTGGAAGCTGAGCAGCGGGGGAGGCAGGCATTGTCAAGACTGGTTCAGCACAAAAACTCAGAGATGAGCAGTAGGGTAGATTCTTTACGATGATTTATATATACTGTAAGCTGCTCAGAGTGGCTGGGGAAACCCAGCCAGATGGGCAGGAATATATATATATATATATATATATATATATATATATATATATTTGCTTTCGTAGATTTTCACGGGTACAGGAATGCAGGTTTTGGTGTCCTCGGGTATCTTCCCGTGTAAAAGTTGGGGTGTCTAGGTGACGTTTCGACGAGGTCTCACTCGTCATCTTCAGGCTGGTGCTTTCGGCTTCTTGTTACTGGAACAGAGCAGGATCTCAGTGTTTGAGTTCCTATAAATACTGTTGAGGAGGTTCTGGGCAGAGAGGAAGTTCCCAGGCTAGTGTGCCTTTTCTTCTTTTGTTCCTTAATTGCTTGAGGGATATCTTGAGTGATTTCTTGAGTGATATCCTGAGTACCACTTAGGTGGGTCATTAGGTGTGGATTAGTTGCTAAAGCCTTTGTGTCTTGACCTCTTGAACTTTGTGAAGAGTTTTTCTGAGAAGATGGGTGTACTACATTTAGTTGTGCTCTGGCTTGGCTTCGTGTATAGGGGCGAGCTGTGGTTTTGTGGCCTGTGCCAGCCAGATCTGTGTAGGGATTGCAGGGGGGTGCAGCATATATATGGGACACGGGGGGCGCTGTGGGTAAAAGCCTCAGCGCCTAGGACTTGCCGATTGCATGGTCGGCGGTTCGAATCCCCGCGGCGGGGTGCGCTCCCGTTGCTCGGTCCCAGTGCCTGCCAACCTAGCAGTTCGAAAGCACCCCCGGGGGGAAGTAGATAAATAGGGACCGCTTACTAGCGGGAAGGTAAATGGTGTTTCCGTGTGCGGCTCTGGCTCACCAGAGTAGCTTCGTCATGCTGGCCACATGACCCGGAAGTGTCTGCGGACAGCGCTGGCTCCCGGCCTCTAGAGTTAGATGAGCGCACAACCCTAGAGTCTGTCAAGACTGGCCCGTACAGGCAGGGGTACCTATATATCAATCAGAGAGACAAAACACCAACAGAGAACTCCACGGGCAGGACTAGCCCTGGTTAGGCAGTTGCCAAGACTGAGGATCTGAGCTTTCCACTTCCTCCTAATTCAGACGGGTTGGAGGCTGGGCAAGCAACTGGGTTAAGTGAGACTGAGACAGTAGAAGAGGAGGAAGAGGTGCCAAAGACCCCCAAGCCAGCTGCCATCCCAACAGTTGCAAACTCCTCCAAGGAGGGGCTCTCTGCGCCTTTTGCTCTGCTACATGTAACACCCTCCTCGATCTTGGGGACAGAGGAGGAGAGGAGAGGAAGCCACTGGAACTGGCAGCCTCAGCCTTCTCCTCCTCCTCCTTAGCTGTCCCACTTAACCCAGTTGCTTGCTCAGCCTTCAACCAGTCTGCACCCCCTTCTTCCTCTGACTTGTCTCCTGCATCCGAAGATTTTTGTGGCTCGGAGCCTTCCCATTCTGATGCTTCCCTGGGGAGTTCCCCAGCTGTAGCCTCCCACCGTTCCCCCTCATCTAGCCAAACCTGGGTTTTTCCTTGGAAGCAGCTGTGTCAGAATGTAACAGACGTGTTTTTATAACTTCACTCACACTTTAAAGCAGGCATAGGCAACCTCGGCCCTCCAGCTGTTTTGGGACTACAACTCCCATGATCCCTAGCTAACAGGACCAGTGGTCTGGGATGACGGGAATTGTAGCCCCAAAACACCTGGAGGGCTGAGGTTGCCTATGCTGGCTTTAGAATGTTAGTCTGCCCACTGACTCAAGATGTTCTGAAAGAATTTTTAAGATGCGTCTCTTAAAACAATGGGCACCTTGTAATACTACTGACAGCGCTCAGAGTCATCTTGTGGTGAAAAAGTGATCAAATGAATTGGATATAAGGAAATCTGGAGGACCTGAGAAGAACAATATTTTTCTCCCCTGCTGTTGTTGTTGCTGTTGTTTAGTCGTTTAGTCGTGTCCGACTCTTCGTGACCCCATGGACCAGAGCACGCCAGACACTCCTGTCTTCCTCTGCCCCCGCAGTTTAATCAAACTCATGTTTGTAGCTTCGAGAACACTGTCCCACCATCTCGTCCTCTGTCGTCCCCTTCTCCTTGTGCCCTCCATCTTTCCCAACATCAGGGTCTTTTCCAGGGAGTCTTCTCTTCTCATGCGGTGGCCAAAGTCTTGGAGCCTCAGCTTCAGGATCTGTCCTTCCAATGAGCACTCAGGGCTGATTTCCTTCAGAATAGATAGGTTTGATTTTCTTGCAGTCCATGGGACTCTCAAGAGTCTCCTCCAGCACCATAATTCAAAAGCATCGGCGATCAGCCTTCTTTATGGTTCAGCTCTCACTTCCATACATCACTACTGGGAAAACCATAGCTTTTTTTTCTCCCCTGCTTCCTTCTAAATCAGCAGTAGACAACATGGGGCAGTCCTGATGTCATCGGACTACAACAGCCACCAGCCCAAACCAGTAGGGCCAGTGGTCAGGGATGATGGGATTTGTAATCACCACATTGGCCATGCCTGTTCTGAATAATTACCAAGCTACAAATGCATACTTGGGAATAAGCTCATTTGAGAACAAAGGGACTTACTTCCAAACAAATATGCATTGGATGGCAAGCTGGGTATCTGAAAGCTGCAAGAGATACAGCAATTTGGCAGGCTTAGATTTAACACCAGAGCCAGTGGCAACACACCTTCCCTTATAAATTGTACATCTTTAAACAATTTGCAGTTCTGAGCTCATGTACTGTAGCTATGCTGAAGGCCATTTCGATTTTAACAGTCAAATCAATTGCCATGGTAGATTAATTCACTTCTCTGGTCAGAGGTTAGTCAACTCCTTCTGACGTTTTGAAGTGCAGTATGGTCAAAGAGGAAGACACTATGTCATAACTGTCTACAATTTGTCCGTCCTCCCCCTGCCCTGAAACATCAAACACTAGCTGACTTTTCCCACAGATGCTTTCCTTTGCTTGCTTGGTAATGAAAATGTGATTTCTTTGGTTAAAATAGGTTCTTTTTTAATCTCTGAAATGGTCTGTTTTCTTGTCCTTTTAAATACATGGCATGACCAAGAAGAAGAGGAAGAATGTGTGTGTGTGTGTGTGTGTGTGTGTGTGTGTGTGTGTGTGTGTAAGTAATGGTTTTTCTTTTTTTAAAAAGTAAACTAGTACAATATAGACAGCCAGGCAGCCAAGGCCAATTCTACACAGAAAGTGAAGAGGTTTTCTATATATAAAAATTAACTTCCTTCTATTATTTTGTGATTACAAAATACATATGGGCCAACGACCACTTGCATACAAATACACTGACTGCTGATCTGGCCTTTGTCATTGAAACTTGGGTGGAAGAGTTGAGCAGAGTGGATCTTATTCCTCTCTGCCCATCCAGTTTCTCAGTGCAGCATCAGCACAGGCTTGAAGGTCAAGGTGGAGGTGTTGCCATGCTCCTTAAATCTTCTATCTTGCTCACCAGATCCCTCTTCACTTTGAGACTGGCCTTGAGTGCCTGTAGCTGGTGTCAAGGCAGACAGACTAGGGATTCTGGCTACCTGAGTCTGCCTTCGTCACCCTGATCAATGACCTTTGCCAGGAGAAGGGGAGTGTGATGCTTATTCCACGCACGTTAATTGAGAAGCAATACCCCATGAGTTGAATGGGCCTCTTGAAGATTTACCCACATCAGAACATGTAAACGAGGTGGAAATTTACTGGCTATGATTTACAGATTAGCACGGATATGCAGCCTAATAAAAAAATTGAAAGGAAAATTATCATTTATAGGTTGGTACTAAAACAGCAATAAAAATCAGGAAGTGCATCTTACATCAGTTGAAGAGGACCCATGGCACATAAAGAGGAATGACTACTCATCAGTAACATTAAAAAAATAGTCCTGAGGATAGTCTCAGGGGTGTTAGTATAAGTGAATTTTTTTCAGGAAGCAAGCCCATTGATCCAAGGCAGGGATGATGAACCTGCAATCCTCTAGATGTTGTTGGGTTTCAACTCCCAGCATCCCCAACAGCATGGCCAATGGTAAAGGATGATGGAAGTAGCTGTTCAACAACATCTGTAGCTCCCTCTCATCGAAGGGATGCAGACACATAGAATAATTATCTGGTAGAACCAAGCAGTTTGCTCATCAAAGAACAGAAATCCTATGGAGCAGAGCACCCTTCTTGTGAAGGATTTGCCACAGAATATGAAGAAAGGCATGCTAAGATCTGCTCTAGCAAATTTGGGTTTGTCTCATGGGAAGATGTGATTAAAAGGTAAAGGTAAAGGTACCCCTGCCAGTACGGGCCAGTCTTGACAGACTCTAGGGTTGTGCGCCCATCTCACTCAAGAGGCCGGGGGCCAGCGCTGTCCGGAGACACTTCCGGGTCACGTGGCCAGCGTGACATCGCTGCTCTGGTGAGCCAGAGCCGCACACAGAAACGCCGTTTACCTTCCCGCTAGTAAGCGGTACTTATTTATTTTTTAATTAGTTTAGAATGATAGAATTGCAGTTGGAAGGCGGTCATCTAGTCCAATCCCCCGAAATGCAGGAATCTTTTGCCCAACATGAGGCATCAACCCATGAGACTGAGATTAAGAGGCTCATGCTCTGCTGTCGGTAAATGGCAGATAAGAAGAGGAGAAAGATACATGGCATTATTGTCTATGCAAGTCTATAAAACCACAAACATAAAGACAGGTTGCAATCGCTCTACTCCACACTTAAATAGTATCTTGAATACTTTGGTGTTGATGGTACCCAACACCTAGTAGATTGGCTAAAATGTATAAATCCAAATTGAATACGTGCTGGAAATGTAAAGAGAAAGAAGGCAACTTTCTCATATGTGGTGGTCTTGTAATAAGGTTAAAGCTTACTGGGAAATGATATATAATGAGCTGAAAAAGATGTTTAAGATAACATCTATTTAAAAAAAACCCAGAAGATTTTCTTTTGAGAATTATGGGATCAGAACTACCTAAACAGAATAGAAATTTATTTATGTATGCAGCCATAGCTGCAAGAATCTTATTTGCCAAAAAAGGTAAAGAAGAGGTCCTGATGAGAGAAGAACGGATACAGAACTTAAAGAACTACACAGAAATGGTGAAACTAAGAAATTAAGATAACAATTTTAAAGGAAGGAATGGAAATGGTTTATTGAGCATTTACAAAAAAACTGCAAACAGATTAAGACACTGGCAAGATTAATGTAAAAACCTGTAGTTTCAAAATCTATATGGGATATATATGGGAATAGATATATGAAAGAATATGTTGAGATAATTTGGAGTATGCAGGAAGATGAAATGGAAAGAACCACAGAAAGAGGGGGAAGGGAGTTGGAGTCTGAAATGTTAAAATTATGATTGAATAATTGTTGTGATATATATATATAAATGAAAATTATATTTTAAAAAATTTGGGTGTCACTCCATTCAGATTGGTCACTCAGATGGTATGGATGGCTTGCAGTCAACAATCCTAAACTCAAAGTATTAAGAATATTTGGTTTATAGGCACATAGCCTTCAGCATTTGAAAATTAAATATAGATCTAATTATGTTCAGCAAGTATGTATCTCCTAAGGGCTAGAGGTCTTAAAAATGTTGCTGCTTAAATGGAGTTCCTTAGCCTTCTTTGTACTGGCATATATCTGCATTCATTGCTCATGTAAGTCACGGCTATAGGGCTTTACAGCTGCCACACTTGGGCCAGTCCGACCATATGTCTCTGTTCCTGGTACCAGCATATATCCCACTCAGGAAACGGGCTCCCACAATATTAAAATCTGTTAAAATCTGGCCTGAAGGTGCTATTCACCAGCTGCAGGACTGTTTTGAGAGAACCAATTGGGATATTTTCGATCGTTCAGACCTGGAGGAGCACACGGCGGCAGTTCTGTGCTATATCAATCACTGCACAGACACTGTCACAGTAAATAAATCCATCCGGTTTTACCCCAATCAGAAACCCTGGATGAATAGAGAGGTCCAGTGCCTGTTGCGGGAAAGGAACAGGGCTTTCAGGTCAGGCGAGGTGCAGCTTTACAGTGTGGCAAGAGCAAACTTGAAGAGGGGTATTCGACGGGCAAAATTGGATTATAGGCTGAGGATTGAGGATAATTTAAGGAGCAACAACACAAGACAGATGTGGCAGGGGATTCAGCATATTACCAACTACAAACCTAACCTTGGTGCTGTCGACGGTGACCCTTTGCTGGCGGAGGAGCTTAACCTCTTCTTTGCTCGCTTCGAGAAGGAGCCACCTGAGACGCCGGTATTACAGCCACCAGCCCATAGGGGCCCCTCATTCACGGTAGAGGAACATGAGGTGAGACAGGTATTGAGGATGGCGAATCCGAGGAAGGCGGCTGGACCTGATGGCATCACTGGAAAGGTGTTGAAGGGCTGTGCGGATCAGCTGGCGAGGGTCTTTACTAAGATCTTCAATAAGTCCTTACACCAGTCTATTGTCCCACCCTGCCTGAAGTCGTCAACTATTGTCCCTCTGCCTAAAAAATCCACAATCAGTAGTTTGAATGACTACAGACCAGTTGCACTGACTCCAATCATCATGAAGTGTTTTGAGAAACTGGTGCGCCGTCACATTATTTCCTGTCTTCCATCAACTTTTGACAACTACCAGTTTGCATACAGGGCAAATAGATCCACAGAAGACGCTATCACCACCACTCTCCATGCTGCTCTGTCCCATCTGGAGCAGCCGGGGAGTTATGTGAGGCTGCTGTTTGTGGATTTTAGCTCTGCTTTTAACACTATCCTCCCCCATAGACTGGTGTCCAAGCTAGAGGCGATTGGACTCTCCAACTCCACCTGTCTCTGGGTTTGGGATTTTTTGTCAGAACGTTCTCAGAGGGTTAGAGTAGGGTCACATATGTCCACAGCCCTTAGCCTTAACACCGGCTCACCACAGGGTTGTGTGTTGAGTCCCCTGCTCTATGCTCTCTATACGTATGACTGTACAGCCATCTATTCCAGCAACAAAATCATCAAGTTTGCTGATGACACTACGGTGGTAGGGCTCATTTCAGGAGGGGATGAGTCCGCCTATCGGGACGAGGTGGAGCGGCTCTGTGTTTGGTGTGGAGAGAACAATCTGGCTCTTAATACGGCTAAGACCAAGGAATTGGTGGTGGATTACAGGAAAAAAAAGGCGGACATTCAGCCCTTGTATATCAACGGGGAACGGGTGGAGAGGGTGGCGGAATTCAGGTTTTTGGGAGTAACTATCGATCAGGGCATGACTTGGAGCGCAAATACCACTGCTCTGGTGAAGAAGGCCCAGCAGAGAATTTATTTCATCAGACTTTTAAAGAAGAACAATCTGAGTGAGAGACTGCTGGTGTCCTTCTACCGAGGCTCCATAGAGAGCATTCTTACATACTGTATTTGTGCTTGGTTCTCCAGTTGTACAGCTAGGGAGAGGAAGGTGCTCCAGAAGGTCATAACCACAGCCCAAAGGATTATTGGTCATCCTCTCCCATCTTTGGAAGAACTGTACGGTTCCCGTTGTCTTAGGAAAGCAAACAACATCCTGCAGGATGCATCTCACCCGGGACACAGTCTGTTTGCACTACTGCCTTCTGGCAGGAGATATAGAAACATCAAGTCAAGGACAAATAGACTGAAAAACAGTTTCTATCCAAGAGCTGTGGCCTTTTTGAATGCTGTAACTCGATAGTGTGACCTGGGAGTTTGATGGGTGTGGGTGTGGGTGTGGCTGAAATGTGGTTTGTTTGGTTGTTGTTGTTGTTTTGCTTTTGTTGTTTTTAAGGGATGGCATCCAATTTCGTTGCACTTGTGCAATGTTGCACTTGTGTAATGACAATAAAGAATCTATTCTATTCTATTCTATTCTATTCTAAAAATGTTGCTGCTTAAATGGAGTTCCTTAGCCTTCTTTGTACTGGCATGTATCTGCATTCATTGCTCATGTAAGTCGGCCTGGGGACATAGCATGAGACAGGCTTCCTAAAATGCTCCTGGAGTATGAAATACCTGGGGATGCTTGATGGTGTGCTTTTCAACCCCGTGCCTTGAATCTTCTGAAAATCAGTGCAGATTAGTTCTGGATTGATAACGAGTTCACAATAATTTCGAATGCTTTGGAATGGAATTTATATTTGAATTTACAAAAAGCAAAACAAAAAAAAAAACCAGGATCAGGGAGCCAGTTGCTGGACTTCAACCATCTTCCTCCTTGTGGGCTGATGCTGATAGCAGATGGCCCCAGGTGTGGGGGACTAAAGTCCTAGAAGCAAATCTGTTGATGGAGCCTAATATCCAATGCTGCTTTTCCCAGGAACATTGCTGCTGCTGAGTCACAAGTGCTGTTGGCACTCATGATACGTTACACTCAGATGGGATTTGGCACTGCATACATGTGGAAGGAAATAAAGAGAATTGATAGGTGAGTAGCAAGTTCAAAACTTACTCAGAGGCTCCACAGCAACTCATAAAAACTGTATTGCTACCCATTTCTTGGATTGCTGCCAAGGAAGGACTGTCTAGAGAATAAAACAAGGACGTGGTGGAATCCTTCCTTGCTCCCCAGTAGACACCCATATTTCATGTTTAACACTTATCTTTGCTTCACTTTTAGCTACCCCTCCTTTCAGTAACCTTCTGCTGGCCTGTTGTAAGAAAAAGGTTGGGGTTTTTTTAGAAAGAAAATCCCATAGATGGCAAGCAAAATCCCTGTGGGGGATTTTCAGGCTCATTTTTGCGAGAAATATGAAATGGCTATAGCGGGAGGATACTCTGAAAGCATAACCTTGGAGCTGCGAAATCCAGGCACACCCTTAGACAGCAGTTGCCTTGTTATTTAAGTACTGGAACACAGCTAACATAATCTGGGGAGAGGGGATATATATACCTAGCAATGTTCATGCACAACGTGCATTACAAACTTTAATTTTATCTCTAGCTTCCTCCATGTTGCTTCAGAGGAAACTAGGGCAGGGAGTTTACCTGGCTTCCCCTGAAGGTATGAGGTTTCCCTACACAGAATAAAATTGGAATGGATTTGCCTCACTTCGAGGCAAATATTGCTTTCTTATCAGCCTTCTTCATGCATTCATTCCTGCAGAGTGAATGTGTGCAGGGGGCAGCAACAAGGGATAGCGTGGCCATGCCCACACCCCAGGAGGCTCCTCCTCCTTCCCAACTGCTACCTGCTTGCTTGCTCAACTACCTTTGGCTCTGGTCCCGACAACAGTCGTGAGGAGGAGGAGGAGGAGCAGTAGATGCCACTGCCTGCTTGCCGCCTGGCACTCTGCCTGGCAAGCAAGCAAGCAAGCAAGCAAGCGGGTGGTTGCAGGAATGAAAAAGAACAGGAGCTGGTGATAACTGGGAACGTAGGAAGGAGGCCCCCTGAGGTGTGTCTTTCCAAAAGTCCTCCAGACACTGAAGCTGACAATGAAAACCCACATGTTGGCAATCATAGAATCATAGAATCATAGAGTTGGAAGAGACCACAAGGGCCATCAAGTCCAACCCTCCTGCAGTGAAGCAGGAGGATCTGACAAGACCTGCTCATAGCAACATGTGCAAAAAGCCTTACAAGTACAGCTGCGTGGGGTAAATTGTGCCACCACTGAGAGGTTAACTCTCCTTCCATACGTCAGCTTTACCAGAATAAACTTCTGAAGCATGGTAAAGGCAGTACGGACCCTTGGCCCAACATTCTATGGCATCTTGTGAAAAATAACTTTGCTTTTAACGTTTAAAAATTAGCTTCGTTATTAAGAATAGTTGCCAATTTTGACAGCAAGCCTATACCCCCAGGGCAAGTGAATAGCAGGATTCAGAAAAGCTCTTTTGAATGTTTTGCTTATGCCCTGCCCTGCAGCCTCCATGCTTGGTATACCACCACCATGGAGGTGCCAACGTAAATAAAATATTGGAGGGGGAGGTAAGCCCCGCCCCAAATAATCAATCACATGATGGGGCACACTCTCACCATTTCAAGGGCAATGCTCATCAACTGGGGAGGGGAGGGGAAATCTGTTGTGCTCAAATATTTTATGGGGGGGGGGACAAAGTGACCTCAGCCCCTAGGAGTCAACATACTGACTGCAACATGGCAAGCCATTCGTTTTGTGGGAATGTTCAGGGAGGCAGGAGAGGATATATTGTTAATATCCTTCCTAACTTGCGCTAGCAAGTTCTACAACTTAGCAGAGTTTTACATTCCCCTTTTAAAAGCACAGCAGATAGCTGGTTGCAGGCTTGTTTAAGCCGCTCACTATTATACAATTCAATCTGTCTAAGATTGAATTGTACGTTCCTGGTAAGTTCCCTTTTAAACCCTCTTAAAAGAATAAACATGCCACAATCTTGTGTGAAGTATATGAAAGTTGTTTACTCACATTCTGTTCACAGTTGGATCCCAGAAGGCAGACTTAGTTACAAAGTATATTCATGTGGATCTACCCCATATGGGGGTTAATTCCCCCATATGGCAGTCACTGCAGTTCACACAACAAAAGGAAGATGGAAAAGAGGAAGGCAAAAAGAGAGGGTGTGCCCTTTTGTTACCTGGGCAGGTAAGGTCACACCCACCTCTAGTCACATGCAAAGGAAGTATGTCTCAGCCAGGAGGAAACGGGAAGTTTTCGACTGACTGGACCAAACAGTCCCCCGCATGGCCACTCTAGGAAAACAAGGAGTGTTGTACTTGGCTGCTACTTATGTATCACATCCCACAGTTTTAAGGCAGTATTGCAATATTTTCTTTGTATCATTTAGTTACTTTTTCATTTGTTTATTTGTTAATTAGAATCACTTTCAATTTCATAATAACTTTCAACCTTTCTTATTGCTGTACATTTTTGCTTTCCATTGCTTTCAGTAGGAAACTTCTCACCTAAACTACAAGAAGGAAGATTCCACCTAAACATTAGGAAGAACTTCCTGACAGTAAGAGCTGTTCGACAGTGGAATTTGCTGCCAAGGAGTGTGGTGGAGTCTCCTTCTTTGGAGGTCTTTAAGCAGAGGCTTGACAACCATATGTCAGGAGTGCTCTGATGGTGTTTCCTGCTTGGCAGGGGGTTGGACTCGATGGCCCTTGTGGTCTATTCCAACTCTAGAATTCTATGATTCTAAGTGCATTCATTAGAGCATTCATTAGGAGCACACAGAGCGAGCTCCTTCCTTCTACAGCTGTACATACAGGACACTTCATAATGGCCAGGAAAGGAAGTTGTCTTTGCAGAGGGGTGGACATTGGCTCAGTGCGTAGCATGGTAGAGCCAGTCACACTGCCCTAAATCCTCCTCTGCTTTGTAGTACTGCAGCTGCTTTGTAGTTTTCTAGGCAGCTTAGTGGCACTGCCTTACAACTTTTCTATTCTTGAACACTTTTATCTGATTTTTTCTCTCCCTTGCCACTGCAAACTTTATGACCTTTTAAAATGCCTTTTATGTCACTTTTGTTTTTTTCATTCCTTACTTTACCATGCATGCTATTTAATATGAATTTAATACTCAGTATGTCACTTTGGACATAAAAAAAAGAGTTAAAAGCAACACTGCAAATGCATATTAACAATATTCAGTGTCCCAATATAACCTTATGCTGGTTTTTCTTTTTTAGGAATCATAAAAATGCCTTTGATGGATAAGATCAAAGATCTTTCTAGTTTAGGACCCTGTCTCCAACAATGGCCCGCCCAGATGGCCATGGGAAGCTCAAAAGCGGGAAATCACAATGGTGGCCCCTACCTTTGCCTCCTGCCCCTTGCCATCAAAGGAAACTTGCCCTGCTCATTTTTAACTGTTGTGACGAAAAGCCACTGATACAGCTATGGATACAGTGGTACCTTGGGTTACATACTCTTCAGGTTACAGACCCAGAAATAGTACCTCAGGTTAAGAACTTTGCTTCAGGATGAGAACAGAAATCGTGCTCCGGCGGCGCAGCAGCGGGAGGCCCCATTAGCTAAAGTGGTGCTTCAGGTTAAGAACAGTTTCAGGTTAAGAACGGACCTCCGGAACGAATTAAGTACTTAACCCGAGGTACCACTGTACATTTGGCCAATCCATGTTAGAAACCTTTGGCCACACAGTTAATGATGTGTGGCTGAATTAGTAGCTCCATTTATTTCTCCTGAACCATTTTTTGATGTCCCGGAGTTCTGTGGAAGACAAAACAAATTCTCTCTATTCACTCTCTTCCCTCTCCTGTAAGCCTCTATAACACACTTCCTTAAGTTTGTTTTCTTTCTTTCTTAATACTAAAAAGAATATATTTTTCCCCAAGGAAGAAGTGCGGTCCTTTAGATGAGCTCAGTTACATGTGTTTGTGTACTCCCTCTAGCTGTAGAGTATCTTTTGTGAAATAGGTTAGCTTTCAAACACAGCCAGGTGAAGTAAATTCTATTAAAGTAGGGAATTGATGTTTCTGTCCATTTCATTTTCTTTCAGTTTCTCCTTTCCCCAGTCTTGTTCTGCATCAGTTTCTTAAAGGTCCTTGTGAAAATTCATTAGCATTTTAGTGCAAATTTATCATAATATATACTTAACTATGAATGCAATTTTGCTTATACACATTTTTGAAGTTGACAGATGGAGATATATTTACACTGCGAGTCCTTCATCCTCAGAGATGAGGAGGGAAAAGCAAATATAATATTCTAACACATGCATTTTATAGGCTAGTTTCACTAATATATGCATTTTGATACACACATGCCCCTAACATACACATTATTTGTGTATTATATTTGCATAACAGACTTCAGAGAAGTGCAAATTTTGAAGAATAGCTGTGGTTTGCATATTGTTTTGGAAATTGGGTAGGTTTGCATTAAAATCCGAACTGAACTGCAGTTAGTGGGTTTAAGCTTGCGCCATAATTATGGAAATGGGAACAAAACAAATAAAATAACTTGGACCCAACGCTCTCCAAAACACCTGCATGGTCTGTCTCCTATCTCCACTATCATGTGTCATGTTGGCAACAAAATAAATGGCCATTATTCTATAGCCCACTCTACTTGTGAAACTCATTTGAAAAGGTGGTGGTAGTTGTTTTAATCTCTTACCCAGTGCTATAGAAAGACTGAAAAAAAATGCCAGCCTCAGGCACTCCTGATTTTCCAACTCTTCACAAGCACTGTGTTCATCTCTTAAATGTAATATATTTATAATCAGGGCCAAGGCAACATGACCTGGTTTTGATTTTAAATAAATCTCAGCCAGCCAGCTTGTGATTGGGGGTAGGGAGTCTAGTTTAAATCAGAAGCAAAGCTTCAATTTTTCAAGGCCTTTGCAATTTAGTTAATCTCTTTGGGGTATTTTTTTATATTTATGACTTCAAAAAGAAAACACCCTAGAAAACAAAATTCCAGGGGAATTTGAAAATTGCATCTATACACAGGGGAGACAGATTACCCTCTAATTCAATTGCATCAGCATCCCCCCTTCCTTTCCTTTATACAAAGTTACAGCCTTGTCCCTGCATCAATATGAAAAATCAGGGGAAATGTGTATTACACTTTTTAGCTCAGTTTATGAATACCAGGGGTCTTTTGACGTTGCTGTCAGTTGTATGGCTGTTTCTCTCTGATCTGAACTATCTCAATAATTAAAAGCTCAAACTGCATTTCTCTGCTCAGGTGTTCAAAGGTGTCTTTTATAGTCTGCCTATGAAGAATATATTTGCTTTTCCCTCCTCATCTCTGAGGATGCAGGACTCACAGTGTAAATATGTCTCCATCTGTCAACTCCAATCACATTCATGCTAGTCTATAAACCTCCAGTATTCTGCTTCTATCTCTTAACTGTTTCCACTGGATAGAGATGTAATCCCTTTCAGTAAATCGAATAATTCCTAAAAGCCAGAGTGGTTCAAGTCAGACATGTGCTGGTTATTTTATTGATTGTATCAAATAAAAACCAAATTTCCAGAACATATTAAAAGAAAAGAAAAGGGGGGGAAATAAAACCCAACCTACATTTATTTCAAAAGATGATCATTTATTTTCTCTCTCTCGCCTTCTCCACACCCTCCTTGCTTGCCACAAGGTGTTCTGTCTTGGAGATGAAACAAGCGAGGGCTAAACTAATTAACTAACCAGCAGTGATCTATGGCCCCGGCACCTTGCATTCCTGAAGATTTATTCCATTTTGAATTCATTGCCATTTCCCTCCAGGGAAATAAAGATTGCTGCCTATTAAAGATGGGGACAGAAAAAGGCACCTTCACTGTAGACAGCCGGTACACGAAAATAATACTGTAATCATTCCCTCCAATCAGCTGAAAAGGATTAAATCTTCTGCTTCTAAAGTAATGTTCCAATTGAGCCTTGGGGAAGAATAATTCATGATTAGGGAGAAGGCTGGTCTAGCAAATGTGAACATTATGTCCATTACTTAAACACACTTCCTGGGCTGACTGCTAATGTACCCAAGGGACCTTGCAGCAGCAGCAACTGATAGGAGCAATGAAATAGGCCGACAAGGACAAGAAGTATTATCATCTGCATTCAACAGCACTACATAGACTTTGCCACTGCTAAATCACTGCCTTTGGTAAATAGCCCAGATAACTCATTTTAATAGAAGAATTCTTCTCTTCTTTATGTGTATTAAACAACAGACTCTTATGAGCTGTGGCAGTGTATTGATTCCAAGGAAAGTCGGTGTGCATACCAATTCTGTAATTTATGCTGTTTTGTGGCTGTGGCTGTATTTGTTATGCATAGTGTATTAAACATTCAATAGCTCAATTTAATCTTTGCAGCCAAATTGCGCAGCACATCATGCCAGATAGTGGTTGTTTCATATACACAGCCCATCTGCTTCCTGTTCTATAATTCATTCAACAGGCAAAGTTTCTGAATGCCTCAGGCGCATATATATATATATATATATATATATATATATATATATATATTCTCCTAAAGGGTCCAGAAGTGGCTGGAATTCATTCAGCTCTTGATCAGTGTGTTGGGGGCAAGGAAGGAGAGAATTCTATCTCTTCATTAGATGTGATTCAGAGATGGGAGAGGCTCTACGTTCTTAACTCTCTTCTCCCAAGTATGTTAATGCTTGGGAGCAAAACCAAAAGGCAGGCTTGTTACACGGATGAGTGTTTTACACATGCACGGGTAAATGTCTCAGTGGTTGATGGCACACAGCAGAATGTGTGAAGAGACTCCATTTTACAACAACAAAAATTTACCTTTTTTGAGATGTGGTAAAAAACCACCTCTCTGCAACCGTTAACTCTGCGGATAACCAAGTGACAAATAGGGAATGTGTGAACCAATCCTATGTATTTCTAGGGAAAGGGTGCCTGATGTCAGAATTGGCCTTACAGATTTGTGACTTAGGAGCCTAGAAGGGTCTTTTGAGACCCCCAACATGTGTACATCAACTCCTCCTACCCTGTTCCTCTCCAAAGGGCACATTTTGTTATGCACAACTCCTTCTGCTATGATACATTTGTCCTAATCTATTCCCATACGGGGACGTGGGTGGCGCTGTGGGTTAAACCACAGAGCCTAGGACATGCAGATCAGAAGGTCGGTGGTTCAAATCCCCGCAACGGGGTGAGCTCCCGTTGCTCGGTCCTGCTCCTGCCAACCTAGCAGTTTGAAAGCACATCAAAGTGCAAGTAGATAAATCTGGCGGGAAGGTAAACGGCGTTTCCGTGCGCTGCTCCGGTTTGCCAGAAGTGGCTTAGTCATGCTGGCCACGTGACCCGGAAACTGTACGCCGGCTCCCTCGGCCAATAAAGCGAGATGAGCGCTGCAAGCCCAGAGTCGGCCACTACTGGACCTAATGGTCAGGGGTCCCTTTACCTTTACTCCCATACAACAAAGAATAGTTGCATTAATGCCCATTCATAATTTTCAGTAGAATTTTCCATATTTTTTATATAGCGGTAGCTTTTACTACATCACTTGTTATATGAACCAACCAATTCTTACCATGCAACCACAAACCTTTTGTTATGGTTGTTGCACTATCATCATGCAAATGACCCAGACTATGTATTTAGCTGTTGTTCAGTAGGGCGAATAAGTCAACTTCAGTTTCTCTCCATTTCTCATTTTTCCAATCTTAAATTCAGTTCTTCACATTTCCACATCAGTTTGCAATTTTTAAAATAAATTTTCTTCATGAAAACTCAGCATTTTAGTACAAAATTATCCCCTTTTTATATGCATTTTTCCTAATATGCACATATAATGCATTCTTTGTATTCTTTTCACTAATGAAGGCATGTAAATGAATACCTTACATTAGTCTATGCACTTTTATACACCTTACTTGGCTGGAGAACGGCATTGCAAAATTTGTAGAGTTTTGAAGGCTTGCTATGTTTAGGTCCCCATCTTGTTTCAGAAAGTGCAAATTTGGTATGTTTGCCTTTAAATGTGAACTTAATGCAGTTTCTCCCAATCTCTAGATGTTGTACATAGATAGCAATAGGAGCCACCTTGCTTTACATGTGAAAAGTGGCCTTCTTGAGTTTGCATGTCCTCCTGCACAAACACTCCACTCTCTCTCTTTCTTTCCTTCCTTCCTTCCTTCCTTCCTTCCTTCCTTCCTTCCTTCCTTCCTCCTTTCCACATACTCTGAAAGAGTTGAGCCAGGAGACCGTCTGTTAATTCCAGAAGGGTTAATTGTAGCCCAACTGTTTTACAATGTCCTATTTATTTCCCAAAGGAATGGGATATTGTTCTTGCCCAGTTTATTGGGAGCCTTGAAAATGAAAAACATGTGAGTGTGGATGCTTAATGGGCCAAAACACAGCACTTCAATGCAGCCGCTCTCCGCATAAAGCCAAATAACTGCCAGGCATTTACCCAGAACTCTGTTTCCAGTCTTTTATGAAGTTTAGATTCTAATTAGTCAAGATGGACAGTGGGAAAACAGACACACAGCTAAGGTGATGGCCTTATGGCCAGGGGCTCAGTCGTGATCCCCAGATCAATATTTAATGTCTTAAGGCTGAGCTGAGTCCACAAGGAGCCACTGCGCATCTCACTTACTGGGGAGACCTCGGGGCCATTTCCTCTCTCACAGACTGATGAATGCTTTCTTAGTTTAATCTCGCCACATTTCTTTGAACTTTTTTGTGGGAGATTTGGGAAGAGAAAATGCTCACTATTTCATTTAGTGAGCAATAAGTTTCAAATGTTGACACTTTACATCAATGGGAAATTAGAACCAACAGTAATCAGGTGGAATCTCCTGCCATTGAAAGCTCAACATCAGCGGCCCACAAAAATGTTTGTGATGTGGACTTAGGATTGATAGCTTTTAAAAATAAAATAAAAAATTGCTCCCCTGACTTTAGCGGCAACATGACACACAGAAAATAATCAGGTAAAACCTTTCATGGCATGGGAGATAAGATGATGGGAAGAGTTTTGCCTCATTATCTGCATGGCAGGCTGCTGCTAGAGGAACACGAGCAAGGCCACGAAAAAGAAATGGCAAGATGAAGCATAAAAACAGTCTGTAGAAACTTTCTGGACTCCCATGGGTCCTCAGTCAGCATGGCCAAAAGTCAGGAAATATGAGAGCTGTAGTACAGCAATATGTAGAGGCGGCCACAGGGTTTCTCATATTTGCTTCATGTGGAATCCAGGGTGGAATCTACACACATATGAAAACCGTTCTGAAAATGTTTTTTGAAAACGTTTTTAAAAATACATTTGTCAGAGCCGCCCGAGGTCCCAGCTCACAAAGGACCAACGCCAGTTCGTTGTTATATACAAAAGTCTTTATTGAAGTTCAGTTTCGCTTTCACAGCCGCGGCGCGCAGCTCTACGTCTCAAACTCTAGACTGCTGAAGCTCCGTCTGAATCTCCTCCCCCCAGACACCAGTTTAAGACTCTAGCCTTGCTCCACCTCTTCCTTTGCTCTTTCCTCCTCTGGTTCCGCCTGTCCGCTGGGGTCTTGCCCTTCCTAGACTCTTCTGACACTGAGTCCCCTGAGTCTTCCCCCTGCCTCCGGCGGGCTTTAGGACCTGGTTCCCAATCCGGGTTTTCTGCTGTCCCGCGCGCCTGTACATTCGAACTTGGCGCGTGCGCCCAGCCGGCAACCTTCCTCCTGACCGTTACACTGCTCCTGTCACTGCTTCCCCCTTCGGGGAGGCTAGCTGGACCTGACCTCCCCTCCGTTCCCCCACTCTCCGATAGAGGCGTGGTCAGCCCTGACTCATCTTCTCTCCCCGCTGGAGGAGACGCTGGCCCTGACACATGGGACTCTTCCCCCCCACTACGCTCTGGTGGGGAAGCTGGTCCTGATCTCCCGCTGCTGCTTTGGGAGTCCCCGCTGGCCCCTTGTTTCTGGTGCATCCCCCCTGGGACCCCCCTTGCCCTGACCATCGGCGCCCCCTTCTGGGAATCTTCTGATTCGATGGAGAAGCTCATGGAATCTCTCGGGTCACTGTCATACTCCCCTACGCTGCCCTCAGATTCTTCCCCTTCGCTCTCCATTTCCTCTCTCCCCTGTGCCTCTGCTCCTGAGCCCCTGACAACATTGAATTTTCCATAAGGCTCATCATCGCCATCTAGTGCCACATTGTATATTGCATGTAAACCACACTTAAAACATTTTATTTGCAGCTGGGTAGCTGAGCCCCGATAGGTTTCTGATTCTTAGAATTGCCAGATTCCTTGCAGAACAGGCTGTTTAAAAAACAAAACAAAACCTAAAGCACTAAGAAGTTCACACAAAGACAGGGGTGGGTGTCCTGACTACAGTCTCAAATGCAATGACAGGGTCCCCTAAGGAAGAAAGCTTTGTTCCAGGTTCCAGGTTTACAAGGATTCGGGTCAAACTGTCGGTGCAGATTGCCAGAGTCACAACTAAGAGTTCAAGAATGACATCAGAGGTGCAAGACTGGACGGCAGCCGTCACTCACCTCCCACCAGCCTTTAAAGGTGAGACACACTGTTCTCACTTAGGAAACTCCTTCTATATAAGACAGGAGGCACACACGTCTCTGATGGGCTCATGCCTGCAGCCAACAACAGACAGCACTGAGTTCTTAGTGAAGGGATGGAAGTTGGCCCCTCTGCCCTCTCCTACTTCAGCTGTCTGCCCTCCCCTCCTGGCTATTTGACACCCTTCCCCGTTGCTAGGGAAGTGCTTCACTCTGAGTCAGTTGGGAGAAGGAATCAGCAGGACAATTTCCTAGACCTCTGGAGGCAAAGGACCACGGATACTATCCTCCTCTTGGGGCTTTCAGAGCCAGTGTGCTGTAGTGGTTAAGAGCGGTAGTCTCGTAATCTGGGGAACCGGGTTTGCGTCTCCTCCACATGCAGCTGCTGGGTGACCTTGGGCCAGTCACACTTCTCTGAAGTCTCTCAGCCCCACTCACCTCACAGAGTGTTTGTTGTGGGGGAGGAAGGGAAAGGAGAATGTTAGCTGCTTTGAGACTCCTTAGGGTAGTGATAAAGCGGGATATCAAATCCAAACTCTTCTTCTGCAAGCTATGAGAATAAGTTGAACTATAGGAATGGGATTCGAAGTAATGTTATGCCTAAACTAAGTAGCTTAATATTTGATGGAAACAATTAAAATTATAGGCATAACACATTAGAATTAGAACGTAAGATTTGAAATAAGGTAATAAATTGCGGAATATAACTTTTGTCCGGAGAACGCAGGAAAGGGAGACGTGAGGAAGTCCAGAGGGTTATGAAAAAATGTATGAAAGGCTGAGATTTTTTATTCTTATTTCTGTATATATTCGTTGTCTGTTATAAGTCTGGTGATTTTCTTCTTTTAAAAAATGCAATAATTTTTTTTTTTTAAAAAACAAACTCTTCTTCTGCAAGCATCCTCCTCTACACTCTCCTCCTCTTCCTCATAGGACAGAAACTCCCACCCCAAACCAGGGCTTATCCACACTTCCTCTTGTCCCACTGCTCCCCCAACCTGCGGGAGGAAATGCTCTTTAGTGCTCACTTGGAGCAGACAGCAATTCGGGTTTTCTGCAGATAAATAGCACGCTTTCCCTGGGAAAGCAGCGGGTCAAGGGGAAAGCCACTCAGAAAACTACTCTCTTTCTGTTCTTTCTAGGCACGGGACAAGCAGAAGGGTGGGCCAGCTGCTAGTAAGGATTGTGGGGCTCATGACAGTGAGAAACATTTTAGATGAAGGGATACATCCTTTAAGTGACCAGATGCAAGTATGAGTGGTGCTGTCAGCAAAAATGGGCGGAGCAACCAAGGTAAAGTTTACCTTTGCACAGTCGGCTAGTTTTACACACACACACACACACACACACACACACACACCTATTCAGGCAAGCAAGGGACATTACAAGACTTCAAGGACACATTCTAGCTAGGCAAAAACATTCAAGGCATGGTGAGTGGTGTGGCTGAGAAGGAGGGGTACTGTGGGGAGTGTCTTAGGCCAGATAGGAGGTATGCAGGGATGCATTTGGCCCCCAGAACTGTTTCACCCATCCTCCGGCACTAGGAGAAAGCAGTGGGAACAACAGCATGTGCTGTGCTGTTTATGCCATAAAAGCATTGTCTGGTTTCCTTATATTGCTTGTCATGAGGTCTTTCCAGTGCCATCCTCCAAACCTGGTCTCTGTGATCCCTTCCTTTAAAACTGCAGAGTCAGCAATATCAGATGGGAATGATTGGAAGTCAGAGCCTTTTTAATTTCTGGCTTTGCAGATGCTCAGTGTGGTATAAACCATGGAGGTTTCTTCGCATCCCCCCACCCCCAGACCTCATAGCCATCGCAAGCACGGCACAAAGCTTACTGCAGAATCTCTGCCCCTCTGTCTCCCCTCTCTGTTTTAAATAATGACAATGCCCAACCTTACGTAGAACCTTATTTACATATTTCCAAAATTTTAATCTACAGAGCCAAATGACAAATCCTTAAAAAAACTCAAGCCAAGAGAATTGGAGAGAGAAATTTCTAAGATGCCCCATTTTATTGGTCTACATCATGCAGGTTGATGTAGGCTGTGGGGTTACAGAGAATTATTCATCTTTCAGAATAAAATGACCATTCTTAGCAAAAAATAGAAGCGTAAATAGTGACTAAAATACGTTATTTTGAAACCTCCCCTTTCCAAAAGTAAGTTATTGTTTCATTCTGTGGTTAGCTATGGAGGTTGCATAATATAGAAATCAGTCCAATGCAAGTTCTTATCCTGTTGATTTTCTATATTATCTGAAAGGCCTCCAAATTAGGTAATACAGGCTAGAGGAGGAAAGCTGGGAGAAACATGCCCCCTAGACAAATAGCTTGCCCCACTGGTAGCTGGACTCCAATGGTTACTTGAAAGAAATAATTTTTTGACATGCAAATTATAACTGAATCATTAATTGGACTTTAAAGGAAGGCTGCAGTTCCAAGCATGTTTATTTGAAAGTTAGCCTCAGCAAAATCAATAGGATTTACTTCAAAGGAATATGTTTCATATGGGAACTTTGAAGAGAAATAACCCTGTTGTTTCTCATTCAGAAACAGAACATGTGGGACAAAATTGTCCTTCTGTGAAGCTCAGTGGCAAAGCATCTGCTATAAAGGTAAAGGTAAAGGTACCCCTGCCCATAGGGGCCAGTCTTGACAGACTGTAGGGTTGTGCGCTCATCTCACTCTAGAGGCCGGGAGCCTGCACTGTCCGCAGACACTTCCGGGTCACGTGGCCAGTGTGACGAAGCTACTCTGGTGAGCCGGCACCAGCGCAGCACACGGAAATGCCGTTTACCTTCCCGCTATAAAGCGGTACCTATTTATCTACTTGCACCCAGGGGTGCTTTCAAACTGCTAGGTTGGCAGGCGCTGGGACCGAGCAACGGGAGCGCACCCCGCCGTGGGGATTCGAACTGCCGGCCATGCAATTGGCAAGTCCTAGGCGCTGAGGTTTTACCCACAGCGCCACCCGCGTCCCTATCTGTGCTATATCCAGGTTCAATTGAGACACGAGAAGATCCCTGTCTGAACAAACAATCACGAGATAGATGCACTAAGGGTCTAACCTGGTATAAGAAGCTTCCGATGTTCCCCTACATAGCCTTTGACCACTCAATGCTCAACATCCTTATTTCTTTCTCTATATGTAATTCTTAATCTGTAAACATTATGTACTCTTTGCACTGCTCTGTTTTACATAAAGACTGCAGTCCTGCATGCAATAAAACGGCTTCTTACATTCTATTCAATACCAGGTGATTTACCCAGTCCAACAGCATGTAGAATTGCAGTCCAAATTCTGCAGCGTAATTCACTTTTACTGTCAAGAATTTGGGAATGAGCCACACCAGACCACATGAGCAAAGCCATTTAGTACTTCTAAAAAAGAGAAAGAAAGAAATCAGTAAATGGATTTAGTGATGAATGATAATTGATTATTTCTTGCTGGCTTATTTGTCACAGTTGAGCTGTGCTGATGTCGGCCCAGCTGTGCTTAATTAGCACCTGTGACTTAGAAAACAATATTATAAAGACATTTGTGATGGAGCTAAGACTTTGTAGTTAAGCACTCTTCGGGGAATGTGGAAGTTGTGGGATTTAGTGAGGGCTTGCATCAATTTTGGCGATATCTAATACACATTTTCAAAGGAGAAAAATTTCCAGATGAATCATGCTTTGTAAACAGTAGTTGGAGCTTGTAATTGCTGCCTTGTATTAGGGATGTTTGGATCAGTACGGTATATCTCTGGTCCACATCACTTTTGCATGTGTTAAAGTCCATTGCATCCTATTTCCAAACGAATTTAGGGGATTTTAAAAAATCCACAAAAAATTATTGAAATACATGTTTTTAAATATCTTTTTCTCTCTATGCATTTCAAAACATTTTACATTATTGAACAATGAACATTCAGATAAGGAAGAGTCAGGGGGTGACAATGTTAGTCTGGATATGCTGAAGTTCGTAAATATTGAATTTTTTGCCTGATGCATTTGACAACTACCTAGCAAAATAAAAGTTAAGGTCAAAAGTGCTGCATGCCTCCTAGTGATGGTTAGGAAATAGTGTCCTGGTAAGCCAAGTTTAGAAATAAACCTCTGGGAACCATGGCTGAGTCACTTGACTGTGTTACAGGACACAGTGCAGTCTTTATCTGGCTGAACATTTCCCTTTGGAAATTAAAAGCACCCCCAAAGCACACAACGGTAGTTTCTACTTTGTGATCTAGGGACTATAGGGTTTGGGTGTGGCAATTCTGAGTTCAAATGATAAGCCAGCCAAATACTTGTTAGGTATTCTCAGTCTTTGTTTTCCATTCATGAAATTGTAGCAATAATGTCACTCACTTAACAAGTCTGTTATGAGAACAAGCAATAATTTTTACAAGGAAGTATGTTCTACTGAAACCAATGGGAGTTCTTTCCAAGTGACATGCGTGGAATAAATAGGGTTGTAAAGCACTAATATCCCCATGTAAATAGGATTCTAGATACAAGGGAGGAATGAACTCCTCTGCCTTGCATAGTGTGGGTTTAGAAGACATCTGAAGGCAGCCCAGTTTAGGGAAGTTTTTAATGTCTGATGTTTTATTGTATTTTTAATATTTTGTTCGAAGCTGCCCAGAGTGGCTGGGGAAACCCAGCCAGATGGGCGGGGTATAAATAATAAATAAATAAATTATTATTATTGGTGAATTTCATTAGCGACTGCTTTTCTTACCCTTGCATATCTAGCTGCACCTGTTGAAATTCAAATCCCCTGTCCTACCCTCAGTTACAGAAGACCTGATCCTTTTGATTAGGTTTCCCTACATGCACATTGTTACTCACTGGCAAAAATGTACCGGTATGTAGCTTTTTGAAGAATAAAAGCACAGTTGCCCTTTCAGATGTTACCATTAAGTTTTCAGAAAACATGAGCTGGGGGAAGGAGCAATGTGGCCAAGTGTGGCAGCTTCACACCCTTGCCATCATCCCCAGTGCCTGCCAACATGTCAGATGGGGAACGTCCTGTATGCATGGAGACTCTCCATGCATTTTAGAACCCCAGGAAAGAGGATTCTAAAAGCTTTAAAAAGACTGTTTGGAACAAAACTAAAAATATTTCTGTCCACTGCATTGTCAAAAAAGCCACTAGCTGACTTCTCACTTGTGAAGGCAGAGCTTTCCCGCAGTTCACCCCACAATAAGTTTAGTTTTCCCCAGGGAATTCTCTGAATATTGGACCTTCCAGAACATTTGCTGAGTAAGGTTGGAAAAAACTAAGCCCAGGGCAGTTCATTCTCAGCTCTTCCTCCCCGTCTCCCATCCCAAGAAAATTATGTTTGCAAAGAACAGATTCGCTGGAATCAGAAGAAGCCTGTAGGCTTGGAAACGAGGCGCTCATAAATAAGATCAGAAAGAGTTTTCCCTGCCAAGGTGCTTTTGGAGTTTTAGTTCTCTCTGACTCTTAAATCAATGAATTGGGTTGAAAGGAACTGGAAACAATTTCCCATGCACCTGAACAGAACGTAATACACCTCAGCATGCTTAGGAATATCTAAGCTTCCCAAATGGTGTTCCTCTCTCCAGCTTTGGAAAGTTAGATTTGCTTGAAGGGGGGGGGGGACCATGCTAAGAAAGGCTGGCTGCTATGGGTGAACCCTAAACTTCAGAAGATTTGGACTGAGCTCCAGACTGTGCGGATTTATATGTGTGCACCCTCCCAATTTCTGAAGTTTGGTGACATTACTTCTTCTCAGCCTGCAGTAAGGTGACTTAAGTGCAAAGGAATCTAGGGATTACAGTGCTACCTCAGGTTCAGAACTTAATTCGTTCCGGAGGTCCGTTCTTAACCTGAGGTACCACTTTAGCTAATGGGGCCTCCCGCTGCCGCCATGCGATTTCTGTTCTCATCCTGAGGTAAAGTTCTTAACCCGAGGTACTTTTTCTGGGTTAGCGGAGTCTGTAACCTGAAGCGTCTGTAACTCGAGGTACCACTGTATATGTATTTAATAGTTCTGTAGATTACTTGTGAGAGGTGGTGGTATAGTGGCCTGAATATCTGATCTGGATGTAAGATACCTGGGTTTAGCCATCTATCAACTTTACTGTGTGAACTTGGTTCTATAAATATGTTGTTGTTGTTTAGTCGTTTAGTCGTGTCCGACTCTTCGTGACCCCATGGACCAGAGCACGCCAGGCACCTCTGTCCTCCACTACCTCCCGCAGTTTGGTCAAACTCATGCTGGTAACCTCGAAAACACTATCCAACCAACACTATCCATAAATATAGCCTAACCCAACTCATCAAGTTGTGAGGATAAACTAGGACAACCCCCAAGTCCTTTAGCCTGAGCTCATCGGAGGAAGGAATACAAATGTGATTATAATGGGTGGAATAATTCTATGCAACTATGAAATATACAACAGCCTAGTTCTCCTTGGCATCTGGTTATCCCAGCCTGGGGACACAGCTCAGAGGAACCACAATAATGTCACCATGAAATGAAACACTTCACTTCTGAAGTTGTAGGAGTATGCTACTGATTCTGAAGGGCACATGAGAAATAATTAGAAACACAGCATAGGTCATGCATTCCCCACCACCAATCAGATGCTGAATTCAATAGCAAAGTAGCTATTGATTTTAACAGAGCTGATAGCATCACTGTGAATGATTTTACCCTTAACTGGGAGTGGGGGAGTGGACTGTTATTATTTTACTATTAGGCTACCTGTCATTATGTTTTTTATTATGTTTTTATCATTGATGTTCTGTAATGTGCTTCACTGTTGTACACAGCCTGGGATCTTCTGATAAAGAGCAATATATAAATTGAAATTATTATTATTATTATTATTATTATTATTATTATTATTATTATTATTGGTTCTGTGCATCAAATTATTGCTTGATGGCCCCATATCTAAGCCTTGGTTTGTGGCTAGCTTTATGAAGTTTATGATTCTCTGCCATATGTTCTTTTAAAAGCTGCTTTTATTGCTTTGTTTTGTTTTAAGCTTGCTTTTAACTCTGCTGCAAGATAGTCTGAGAACCCTGGGAAATAAATACAATGAAATAATGGATTGGATAAAATGCAGACTGCAGCTAACCATGAATGCTCACAGGGCAATTTTGCCTCTATAATTTATTATTTTGCACTTCTCTCTCTTGTAAGTTCCCATATGTTGCAGTTTCAACTGAAAATCTTTAATCAAAAGTTAAGAATGGAACACCAATTATTATTTTATTTGTTTCTGTGTTTTCAAACTTGACAGTTCCATCTTTGCTAAAAAGTTTTAAACAGGCAAAATATCTGCGATGGGATGGGATGGCAGGTTCTGGAGATATGCGGCCTTGTTGTTCTTGTTCTTGTTAAAACCCCAAGATCCACCAATCAGATCCAGGTGTAAAATGACAGCTGGGATAGTGGTGGATATGCACTTATAATGAAAAAAACAGGGTGTCCCCGAGCACAGAGCCAAACCAGGAATTCATTTTTTCCAGTTGCAGAAATCGTGTCCTCCCTAAAAGAGGGCATGTGTTGTTGTGAGACCTGAAGACTGACCTCCTGTGTTGTGGGTGGGTTGGGTTGGATTGGTTTGCCACAACACCCAATTGGTAGGTCCCTCGATGCTGGGTTCAATTTGACCATGGGGCACAGTCCAAACGGATCGAGGGACCTATTTAATCCCTTGCACGTGACCCAGAGCTTCCTCTTTCGGTGCATGCATTCAGAACACCTGCCCACCTCTCCCTACTTTTAGGGCTTTGCGCTTGACCTTGCTATGCCGTCGTGTGTCGTCTGTCGTTGGGACAGGGGCATGGCAGAAATTTCCCCACTTGGCTGATTGGCTGTTGCCATTTGGGTTTTGCCTGCCACATAGCAAATCATCACAACTTGTAAGGTTGCAGATAGGCACTGGTTCAGGTGATAGGGATGGGAGAACGGTATTCAGTTAAAGGAATCCAGGGACTCAGCTGGTTTGGTCAACCCCTGAGAGGGGGTTGTGCCCATACCCGAGTACAGGCGGGCATCTGGTTGGTGAACAGAGTCTGTTCCCAGCTTTTCACCTTCCCAGGTGTTCACCCTTGGCTGACCTATGATAGAGCTCTGGGTCAGTGCTACCTGCAAGAGTGCAGGGAGCTAGTCGAAACAGAGCCTATGCAACCACTCACTTTCTGTAATCAATAAAGTTGTGGCCTAAATTCTGCCAAAAACCAAAACTAAAATTTGAATCATGTGTTAATTGATTTAGGGGCTGAACACACAATTGAGCTCACAGCTCATTTACATAAAATTCTACTCCTGGTTTTCCTCCAAGCTTTCTTTTGTTTCAACAGCCTAATTGTTTCGGAGGGAGGGAAATTCTTTTTATCGTTGCAATTGTTAAAATATTAGGAGTTGATAAATCCTTGCTGCCCTTTTACAAATCACCCAGAGATCTACTGGCAGATCCCAATCTACCTTCCTACAATAGATCTTCCAGTAATACTCATTCTTCCTTCCTGGCTTCAAATAAAAGCAGAAATGTGTGCCCTCGTGAATTACCTCCAGGGTCAAATGCATAATGTAGCAGCTTACCTCCTGTTTGATTTCCAACCCGAGGTCCACTGGGGATATATCTTTATTGTTGCGGTGTTGCCTTCTGGCACTACAGGCTAACAGATCAATTCAGCCTTCAAAGCATCCTATTGCCTGTCGATATGAAATTCTAGCAATTGCCGGAGAGGGCTGGCTGCAAAGCCGGTGAAAAACAGTCCCTATTGATTAGCCCATGGCTCTAGAGTATGATGAACTTGTTTAAGAAAAATTGATCTGACAAATTGATTTTATTATCAAAGTATCTTGTGCATGCAATTAAAATTGCACTCCCCACCCCCATCTCTTGCAGAATTTATTCTTATTTTTCTGGATAATCTTTTTAAGGACTCCAAGTAAGAAAGCACACAAAAGCATACATGGAATGATTTAAAAGCGCTTCAGTTGTCCTCAAGGTTTAAGAGATCAATTTGAAAGACTTTAGCTGTTGTTTTTTTCTTTAAAAAGGGTTTGAAAACCAGATGAACTCAAAGTAGTAGAATATCTCAAAAGACTGAAGCCCTCGCTTACATGCAATCCTAGCTATCCATCTCCACTGGGAGCCCATCTCTCCTTTGCCATTTCTATCTCCCACATCCATTTTGAATGTAAAATATGCATTGACTAGATTTTACTAAACCTTTGTCAGCCCTCAAACACAGTTCTCTCTACCTTTGTGTCACAGATGCCATGTCAATTAGTCAAATTTGTAGTCATTTCTAGTGCTAGGCTGCTTTGAACTTGTTGACCTTGTGGTTTACTCTAGCATTTGCATGAGCCAAGAACCAAATACAGTGGTACCTCAGGTTCAATACGCTTCAGGTTACAGACTACGCTAACCCAGAAGTAGTGCTTCAGGCTAAGAACTTTGCTTCAGGATGAAAACAGAAATCGTGCTCTGGCGGCACAGCGACAGCATGAGGCCCCATTAGCTAAAGTGATGCTTCAGGTTAAGAACAGTTTCAGGTTAAGAACAGACCTCCGGAACGAATTAAGTACTTAACCCAAGGTACCACTGTAGACAAGGCTCAAGCAATATTGCTTACATTTTAGGATGTGCTGCTGGCTTATTTATATTTAATCCCATTTAACAACCATCAAGTGCAGGTGGCTAATCTCTACTGCGACAAGAGGTGGTAACAGCGGCGTAGCGTGGGTTGTCAGCACCCGGGGCAAGGGTAATTTGCGCCCCCTAACCCGCGGATTTGCCCTAACCCCAGATGTTGCGCCCGGTGCGGCCGGCCCCCCCTGCACCCCCCACGCTACGCCACTGGGTGGTAAGATAATGCCATCCTCCTCATCTGCATGTCTGGTGACACCAAACAGAGCAGCTACTACTTCTGCTCAGTCACCTGTTGGCCCAAACATCCAAGATGTGTTGAAGGAGACATATCAGTCACACACCCTGCAATTAGCCCTGAAAAGACTAAGCAAGCAGGACAAAGAAGTGTCCAATTTCGGCTCCCCTTAAACTGATTAGCCTTGAGAAATTGGTCTAGGAGGCAGTGGCGTCGCAAGGTGGGGGCGGGTGGGGGGTTCCATGTCTGGGAGGGTAACAAGAAGGCATCCTGCGGGTGCTTGCCCTGCTGCCTTGGCCCAGGTGTGGCGGTGCAATCAGCCATTGCGCTGCCGCAGCTGCATGTGGAGGATCCTCCGTTCGCAGCTGCAGCTGCGAGCAGAGGATCCTGCCACAGTCTGTACAGCTCTCGGGTGGCAAACCACTATGTAATAGTAATAGTAATAGTAATAGTAATTTATTATTTGTACCCCACCCCATCTGGCTGGGTTTCCCCAGCCACTCTGGGCGGCTTCCAACAAAGATTAAAAATACATTAAAATGTCACACTTTAAAAACTTCCCTGAACAGGGCTGCCTTCAGATGTCTTCTAAATGTCAGGTAGTTGTTTATTTCTTTGACATCTGATGGGAGGGCATTCCACAGGGAGTACACCACTACTGAGAAGGCCCTCTGCCTGGTTCCCTGTAGCTTAGCTCCTTGCAGTGAGGGAACTGTCAGAAGGCCCTCGGAGCTGGACCTCGGTGTCCGGGCAGAACAATGGGGGTGGAGATGCTCCTTCAGGTATACTGGGTTGAGGCCGTTTAGAGCATTAAAGGTCAACACCAACACTTTGAATTGTGCTTGGAAATGCACTGGGAGCCAATGTAGGTCTTTCAGTGACGCTGCACATGCTCTGTACATAGCGGTTTGCCACCGGCGCCGCTGGAGTGCCATACGGGTGGTGGGATCCCTCCTCCCCGGCTCGCTGTAAGCGGCTCCCACTTTGCCACTTTGCCATTTTACAGCGAGCTGGGGAGGGAGGGAGGACGGACGGGAGCCATGGCTCCAGAGAGGACGAGCTGCGCAGCTTCACCAGCACCCCGGCAAAGCAGCATAGCTCCCCCCTTGCCCCAATGGCTCAGGGTACTTGGGAGTCGCAGGGGTGGGGGCGTAGAGGTGTAGGAAGGGGGGGTGGACATTCAGCGCCCACCCGCGACTCCCAAGCCTATGCTGAGCTGTCGATGTGGGGAGAGGGGGTGACAAAAAAATTTCTGCACCAGGTACCACCTGGTCTTGCTACACCTCTGCTAGACGGAAGCCCATTCACTCTCCAAATAATGCCCTAGGATGCTCACCAAAGTCTCCAACTTAATTTCTTACCCCTTTACTCTCACTGACTTTACCAGCTGACAATTGGGATAAACACAAAAAACCTACAGAAAATCAATAAGCCCAAATTCTGTGCACGCTGTTAAGTTGACCAAAAATGAACAGAAAGAAACCCCAATCCTTGTAGCCAATTTTGGTCAAAAGGGGTGGGGTGGGATAGTCTATGCTGTCCTAATAGGCAAGTGACTAGCCCCACACACCAGGGCAAAGGAAAGTGGTGGGTGAAGCAACCCAGCAAAGAAAAAGACAAAAGACTGAATGCACAGACTTCCAATGTCTTAATTCCTAGTTGAGTGAGAGTGAAAGCCATAGCGGTACAGTGACCAGGGTAACTGAATGTGGAAAATTCTGGTTCAAGTCCCCAATCAAATCTCACAGCACATTGGGTCACCCTGAGCAAGTAATTATTGCTTGACCTGACCTGCCTCACGGGGTTGTAGTGAGTTTGGCATGCTCCAAGGAAAGGCAGAATGCAGATGTAGCGTTAATAAAGCATAATCTTGACCTAGGGTTGCTATATTTTGAAGAGCAAAAAAGAGGACACATTTGCCAACTTCTACTTTTAACTATGGATCGCTATGATGACAATACCCAGGAAAAAGTGGACGTGTCCTGGAAAAAGAGGACATATAGCAGCCCTGTTTCCCCCCCATTTATTAATGAATGCAGACCGGCAGGAAAGGAGGTGCCATTGTTTCCTTGCAGTTAAAAGAGCATCACAAGAGGTAGGTGTGTGTGTGTGTGTGTGTGTGTGTGTGTGTGTGTGTGTGTAAGAGAGAGAGAGAGAGAGAGAGAGAGAGCGCAAGAGCTTGCTACAACAATGTATAAAAGTCCTATTTTCAAGACCATCTCAGTCTGTGGTAGCCGTAACGGGAAAGCTATTCAATCAATACATTTATTTTGACCTAACACCACGGAAGCTGGTGTTGTTACACCTAAATGCTCGAGAGGTTTCCCTTCTACAGGTACATACCTCCACATGTGGTGGCATTGTCCCCAAATTCAACCCTTTTGGGCATCAGTCCTACAATAAATATGCAAAATAACAAAACAGGTATTAGAAGCCACTGGCCCTATTGAAAAATTTCCAAGACAATAATGCACACTGGCGTTACAAAGAACTCATCAGCCACCTACTCTCAGTAGCCAGAAGCATCATATCTAGACGCTGGAGGGACCTGCCAGGAGTGAACATGGACCACTGGTACCAAACTATATGGGAAACAGCCCTATTAGAAATACTAACCAACAAACTGAAACTAGCACAGGGACAATCAAAAGAGGATGCCTTCACTCCGTTGTGGCTTCCCTTTATTAGATATACAGTGGTGCCTCGCAAGACGAAATTAATTCGTTCCGTGAGTTTTGTCGTCTTGCGATTTTTTTTGTCTTGCGAAGCACGGTGTCGGGAAAGTTTTGGAAAAGCTTCAAAAACCTCAAAAAGCTTTAAAAACCTCAAAAAAGGCTACCACACTATGTGTTGTTCTATGAGTTGCTCCTTGAAGCCAAGTCGCAACTGTATTAACGGTGTTAAGAAAAAGGAAACAAACTTGCAAGACGTTTCCGTCTTGCGAAGCAAGCCCATAGGGAAAATCGTCTTGTGAAGCAGCTCAAAAAACAAAAAACCCTTTCGTCTAGCAAGTTTTTTGTCTTGCGAGGCATTCGTCTTGCGAGGTACCACTGTATAGCCCAACAAGACAACAACCACCTCCCCCCAACTGCATATCAATCAATATAGCTAACTTGACCTAACAACCCTCTCCCACTCTCACATGCAAACAAAACTCACTGCAGTCAACTCAATGTGACCAGCCATGCCCTGGGCCCTCCAATTTCTCTCACTGCCAAGAAAAACTAATCAATGACTATAGAAAGAGAACCTACCCATGTGATGTTGTCACAAAAACCTCACACACATACTTAGTAAAAGAACGAACGTTTATTATCTCCCCCCTGCTTTATCTCCCCACCTCTCCCCCCCCCCCCACCTTGCACTTTCCATAGCATTAGTGTCTTGCATCAAATGTAACTGAGCTGTTATGAAACTATGAAATGAAAGCAGGGACGCTGTATGTACTTTTGTTACCCAAGAAAACCTTAATTATTTTTTTAAAAAAACACACATTTATTTTGGTAAGAGTTGTGAGAATTTTCTGGCATGCACAGTATTCAATATTTTGGCCTTTGGTACTCCAGTGCAATCATATATGCTACTGGCCAAAGGGGACTCTTGCAATTTGCCCACTCATGGCACAGAATTACTTTGCTGGTCCTCAGCAAAAGCCAGTATTTTCCTTGGCTGCAGACACCCAACATGGTGAGTCACAGGGCTCTAAATTATTGCCTTCCTTAAAAATATGCAACGACCTGCCCCACCACATTTAAATAGCTGTAGAAGCATCTGTTATAAGAATTTTAAGGTCATTTTATATTTAACCTCAAATATTTCTCTGCAAGGTCAAAGTGGGAAACCTCCCCATTGTCTCTTTCCTCACAAATCCTGTCTCAAGGGCACATTTAAGATATGAACAGGGTGTGAGCCTGTGACCTAGATTCAAGAATTAAGTAGTTATAATAACAAAAGAGTGGCCAAAACCCAGATAATGCAATTAGGTAACTTGCCAGACAGGAGATAAACAACGCACTCAGATTTCTGTTGTAGACCGCCTTTTCTGTGATGTAGGTATGATGTATCTGGAGGGTTGTCTTGGGCTACACCCCTTCTGTGATGTATGTATGATGTTTCTGGGGGTGGTCTTGGACTCCAGGGTGGGCAATTTAAAATGTCTATATAAGGGCAGGCACACCTTTGTTCTGGGTCCTCCTCCTCCTCCTCTCTCCTGCGTGTGGGGGAGCACCCTGCTGCAACAGTTAATAAAGATCAGGCTTATTTTGCTTCTCATTATTCTCTGGTTGGCCTCTGTTATTTTCTCCTACCAATAGAGAACCTACAAAAGGACTCTATATGGGCTCTTGGGTACCCCATAAGGGGAAAGGAGCAGGTTTTTTCTTATAACACATCTCTCCCCATATATGTCCTACAAAGGTGGTATAGATTGTTATCCTGACCAGAAAAGCTTTTATTTTAAAAAATGTTGCTTCTCTCCTCTCCAACACCATAGGGAAATCAGAGTTAGGATGTAAGGAAGTGAACAATTTAGGTGGTCAAAACTAATGACATAGTGGGCAAACAATGGATAATGGGTAACAAGATCCCAGGCAAAGCTAGTGGAATGAAAGGATACCAAGGCAACAGAAACATAACCCTTTGGCATTGCCCTCAGGTGTGACTGGCTGCATATTTGCCTGGAGGGCCCTATGCAAACCTGCTTTGTTAAGCTCAGGCATTGACAAACATGACATGCAAATACATGCAAATGAAGAAGGGTTTTTAGCCAAATCTCCTCTTCACAAAGTTGTGAACCCTTCCGCCACAGTAAAGCTCTGATATTTCCATTTTATTTCTGACTCTCTGGTGGTTGTGTAGTCGCTTGACCAAAGCTCCATTCAAATGCATGAACTCTGTCAGGTAATTGGCAGTGTGAGGTATAAATAAAAGCCTGGGCCACCCACTATGAATGACCACAGAATGAGCCTCCTGGAAGTGCCTTGGGTGGTCATCAGTGGTGTTGCATCCTTTGCTGGAACTTGGGGCCAGGGGCTGGGCGCGGAAGGTAAACAAAACCCACCGTGCCAGCCTAAACCAGGCATAGGCAAATTCGGCCCTCCAGATGTTTTGAGACTACAATTCCCATCACCCTTGACCACTGGTCAAGGATGATGGGAGTTATAGTCCCAAAACATCTGGAGGGCCGAGTTTGCCTATGCCTGGCCTAAACCTTGTTGCCGCTGCCACCAGGTGGGCTTGGGGCATGGAGGGTTCATGGGGCCATGCTGTGCCACCCACCCATGCAGGGGGGAGCCCGGTCGACTAATGCAGCCCTTGGCGACTGCATCCCCCCAATACTGGCCAGGTGTCGTAGTCCTGTGCTGCCAGCCACGGCAGAGCTCAGGGGAGGGAGAGGTCAGCCAACCAGCTGAGTTTCAGGGGGGTACTTGCCTGGAGGAGTAAGGTCAGGAGTATCTCAGTTCGTGTAGCCAGATGATCCAGGGGTGAAGAAAGCCGAGGGTCCAAGATCACAAGGTCCAGTCAGGAATGACAAATGTTGTTTCCAGCAACTGACTGAGACTAGAAAGCCTGCCTAAGAAAGCTGGAGCCAGCTGGTTCTCATCAGGTGCAAGAAGGCTGATCAGCAGCGGGTGGAGTCACTTTGCCTTCTGTTCCTTCAGGCTGCTGCTCAGCAGGTGAAGCTGACTCCTGGCTCATGACACCAGGTAGCCATTTAGAGAGGGGGGCAGGGGCATGGTGGCAAGGCCAAATCAGGTTCTGGGTTTCGGGGCCCAGAGACCCCTGGCAGTCGGCAGAGCAGGGATCCCTCTATGAGTGTACCTGGCTTGCGCCAGCACCCCCCCTGGCCCTCCCCATGCTATGCCCCTGGTAGTTATCCAACAAGAAAAAATATGATAGCTCTTCCCATCCCAATGATTATATTATTTCATCCCTCTTCACTGAAGTTTCACAGAGTTATCCCTAAACCTGTTGAATATCTGTGTGGGAAGGCAAAACAAGGATACGTTCACTACTACCTTGTCAATGTCAGCTTTGTTATTAAACCAGAGGCCTTCTGTTTCAAGTGCTTCCCAGATAACATGTGGTCTCTCTTCAATGCAAAGCTCGGCTTTCAGCAAAATTGTTAATTATAGATCATAATAAGCTGTTAGGAGTGAAACGCATACATAATTTGAAAGTGAAATGAGGCACAGTACATAGATAAAGCAATTGTTTGTTTAAGAGGTGATTAGCAGTAGCAAAACAAGCAAACTGATACTTGAACCTGAAAGAAATTACACCCATTTGAAATCATTAAACTGTTTGCTTATTTGTGTACTGAAACCTAATGCAAAGGTAAAGACATTGGCTGCCTTCCCCCTCCTGCGCAGTGAGTTGTTCAGCAGACATATGTCATATCCAAATCAACATGATATTAAACGAATAGTCTGTCAAAGAGGGGAAAGGGAGGGAGGGAGGGACGGGTATGGGGTGGTGGAGGAGAAATGCTTCAGTTCCACAGCTGAACACAACTGGGATTTAAATTGTTCTATACCATGATAAATTATAAGCCTTTAAAGCCACTGTAATCACTGAATGAACAAAACAGTTTGCCTTGGGTAATTATGCCTTTTGGTCTCTTTTCACTTTCAAGTTTATTCCCTTAAATGTTACATGGTGTGCTTGTTTGCTATGTCAAAGAGTGTTAATCTCAGTGAAAAACACTGTGATTTGGGGTGATGGGTAAGTGAGCCTAGAAACACTTAAGCCTGGATCAAGCTGGATGCCGTCAAGTTAATCTAAGCCACTTTCACTGCAAATCACCACTTAACTGAGTATTTAATTTGACTCTCCAAGGACACTGATTGCAGTGGAAAGGCAAAAATGGTGCTTGGGTAGCACCAGGCTAGCTGGCTGTCCTCCAGTGACACAACAGACTGAAAGCAGTTAGGAGCTCGGTTGTGGAAGCACAGCAATGCTGCAGAACCAGTCTCTGTGAAGAAGGGATATGTTTCACTTTCAGGGCAGAGAAAGGTGCCAGTCTGATGCCTACCCCACTCACTTTCCTTTGCCTCCTAAATCCAGATGCATGAATGCACGAGCTGGCAGCAAATCAGTGTGAATCGCCCATCATTAAAGTTGAATGAATGGTGACTACTTCAACTGTGTAATCATTGTTGTGCATCAGAGCAATGAGCAGTTACTGGGGGAGGAAGGAAAGGAGGGCTGGAGGGGGGACAACCTGCCTCTCCTGTCTTGTATCAGTGCATTCAAATATATAATGGAGCATGCAAAACGTCTCCATTTCTAACCTCAGCTTTATCTTTTCAAAAATTACAAAAACTGATAAGCACATATTAAACAAATAAAAAGTTATTATTATTTTGTTGTTGTTGAACATTGCATGTCAGTGAACAGCCATATTAGTGTGAAATTTGGTTCCTGTACGACTTTCGCAATAGCCAGTGGCCGGGTTGTCCCACTGACACCTGAATGGCTACCAGTGATACATCACGAATCATTTGCCTTTTCTAGATCCTTGGCATTCATAGTCCAATGTGATATATGCTGCCAAGACTGGTCTGGTCTAATAGGTGGCATAGACAGCTGTCTCTGGAGGTAGCATTCCAGGGAATACAAAGCCTTCCAGAGGGAATACAGTTCTCCCAAGGTGACTATATTCCCCCTTTCTCAGCCTCTTTCCTCTTGTTTCATACAAGGGATTGGAACAAAGGTGGCCTCGCTTAACTCCATTCAGGCAGGGAACTGCAACTGGAAAAATCCTTGAGAAAGAATATTTTTTCCTCTCTAGGATCGGCATAGAACAAGATGTCATCAAAGTGCAATCAAAATTCAATTTTGTGAAGCACCATAAAATAGCTTGAGCTGGGTGTGCATGCCACTAATGCTGTTAGGGAAGCCAACACTTTCTTTCCTAACCAGATGATTAAGTCTAGATTTTTCAGATAACTAGTTGCAGTCTTCTTAGAATTCCACACTCTACTTCTTTGGGAAGCCTCTGGCACCCGGAAAGGAAGGCCAGTCTACCACACTTCTTCCTTCCTGCCCCTATCTTACCTCTAAGCAAGTTCAGCATGTTTCCCTTTTACATGCCTTTTGCTATAGGGCATAGCATGAATGAATGGTCTGGCATGCAGGATGAGGGGAAAATCAAGTATTTAAATAACACCAGCCTTAAAGAGAGATTATAAAGCTTGCTTGCAAATCAGAAGGCTCACTCATGTTGTTCAGTAAAGGATGACAAAATGATGGCACATTTCACACAGGATAAGCCTCACTGTTATCCTTGAAGATGAGGGATAGCCTGTGTTGTTGCTAGGCCATTGGCCATGTGGTCTGGAGCTGATGGGAGCTGTAGCCCCAATACCTGAAGGGTGACCTGTTGTCTATTCCTGTTGTCAAATAAGGAGAGGGGGTTGGCAGGAGGAAGAGAATCCACTGATCTGGCGTGACCATAGGATGTTTGCTGTACTTAAACCATACTTAAACCATGAATTGGCAAACTAAGGACCGTGGATTAGATCAGGCCCAATTGCCTTCTGGATCCAGCCCACGGATGTTCCAGGAATCGCCGTGTGGATTGCCAATGCATGCGTTCTTTCCCTCTCCCTCCCTCTCCCTCCCATGACATCTCCACCTCCTCCTCCCTCCCTCCTCCTGGCTTCTCCCTGCCCTGCCTAGAGGAGGCTGGGCTTTGTTGGCGCCAGCAGCAGCAGTGCTCAAGCGGCTGCCATTTTAAGCAACCCCTCTCTGGAGCCCTTTCACGTGCCACTCATGATCCCGCTGCTGCTCCCAGCCCCTTTCGCTCACAAGACACAGGTAAGCAGCCCCCGGGGCTCATGATGCTTTTGCATCATTCCCCCCCCCCCCGAATATAGTCCGGCCCCCCACAAGGTCTGAGGGACAGTGGACTGGCCCCCGGCTGAAAAAGTTTGCTGACCCCTGCCTTAAACCTTCCAGGCATAGGCACCAGTTCTTAGGGGCCAAGGTGTTTTTGGCAGCCCCAAAAAACCTGTTTGAGGGGGATGGGCCCCCCAAAGTTGATGGGCATTGCCATTGCCCCGCGAGAAAGCACCAGGAACATGGCTGCCACATGGCACTCACTCATGCTCTTCAGCTCCCCTCCCTCTTCCACCCATCACTGCTCTGTTGGGACTTGGGGGCAGGGAGTGAGCTGAGGAGGGACGGGGGCTGTGCATGCTGGCTGGCTCTCAATCTTGCACTCTTTTAAATGTGCTCACATGGTCTCCAGCAGCTCCCCTCCCTCTTCCACCCATCACAGCTCTGTTGCTCTGCATGTGCCACTTCTCATGATTAGAGAGATTGCATGGCAAGAGTTTGAGGCACATCAAGGACTCAAGGCAGGGCAGGAGGTGGCGCCGGTCCTCTCAGTTCTGGGTAGGTCTGCCTGATGTTCCCAAGTCACCCATCTCTGGGTTCTCTGTATCCTTCCATGACTGTGGAACAAAACATTAAACATTCCTTCCCCAAGCACACTAGTCCTGCTGTAAAATTGCTTCCCTCCCCATATTAACTTTTTTTAGAACCAACCAACCAACCGCTACAAAATGTAATGTGGGATATTTGAAGCAACAGGTCTTTTATTCTTATGCCTTTATCTGCGGCCTTGTGAAGGCAGTTGGTTTGTACTTCTGCTCTCTGTGATAAATTAGGCAGCTTTACAAGGTCAGTTTTCTTTGAAAGAATCAAAACTGTAGGCTTTGTAATAACATGCTTTCTAACAAATATTAAAAAAAAAGACCACAAGAATCAAAACTGTAGGCTTTGTAATAACATGCTTTCTAACAAATATTGAGGAGGCAACCAAACAGGTTGTACTAACCCCAAAAGAAGGACTATCCACATAACCTCCAGCTGCTTCTATCAGTCAGGAACTTCCTTTCATTTTTGCCCAGCTAGCTGTAAAACGCAGAAGGCTTAATTGTTCTCAGTCTCTATTTGGGATGCACCAATAGTCCCCCTGCACAATCAGATAGATATGACCCACTTCAGGATATTCCTGAATCCGCAAATCCATCCGCAAATCACCGCATCAAGACTGTGCAGTTCACCATTAAGTGCCAGACTGAGGTTTGCAACCCTGTTGTCAACAGACCTCCAGTATTGTCAAAATGAGATGGAATGGTTGCACCAAGTCAGACATTACTTCCTCTGCCCACAGGTTTTGCTTTCATGTGTCACCACTGGGCAGCATCCCTGGGCATGCCAGAAACCCAGAGCAACTTTCAGCTGAGATTTTGTGAGTCTAAATGAGGTTGGAAAATCTCAAGGAGAATTAAAACTTTTTTTTCTGACTCAAAACATCCAGACTACATCAGGTTCACCCATTGTTAAGATAAGCCTGCAGACATACTGCCAATTACCTTACAGTAACTTGAAATAGAGCATGTACCGGTAGACTTTGCAAAGCAATTAGAGGCTTTTAAAACACTCTGTTCATTTAGTCTACTCAGAATACATCGCTTTATCTATTCCTGTCTGCTTGCTTTTCTCCTCTTCATTTCACTCCTCCATTTGTTAACAAGGCTTCCCAGGGTTAAAGTTTCAGGGACATCCAAGATCCATTTGAGGCCACAGAATCATTATAAAGTTGCCCACAGAAACATCTGATGGGTTTGACCATTTATCTAGTGACCCTGAGTGCCTGATAAACAATGCAAGGCTGACTAAATCCCCTCCCTCTGTGGGCTTTGCCTCTCTCCCAAGACAGTTGCGCTGAGACACGATAACCTGTCTTCATTAGAGCTCTGACTCATAACCCAATTAATGGTGTCAAGAAATGAAACACTGTCTTTGAGTGCAGCTGGCTTTTGAAAGCAAGTCCCAACATGTGCTGAGCACTATAATAAATGAGATACTGGAGGAGATGCGCTGAATGCACTCCACATGCAAATGAAGATGTGCTTTGGTAGCGGAGGGGGAGGGGAGCCGGCATTGTTCTCCTTCTAGGCAGAATCTGGATGTTTGGCAAAGTAAAGAGAAGCAACATGTGAATTATGTAAATTTGCCTGGTAAGCCTTTTGCCTCCTTGGCCCCAGCGCTTGACAGCCACTTCTGTGTGATAGAGTTAGAACCATTCAGAGCTGCTTCATCATCCTGTCTGGTACTGTGTGCTGTATTTTAAATGAGAAGCTCAGCTCAGCCACTGTGGCTAATATGCACTGAAACTGAAGATGATATAAACAATCATAAGCTGTCTGTGACCTTGCAGAGGATAGGGGCACATGTTTCTCATGAAGTCCAGAAACCCAGATCATTCAGGATGGGGTCACAGTCCAGTTCCTATTACTTGTAAGGATGTATTTACTAGCTATACCTACTGCATTAGTTGATGTTCAGAACAGCTAATACACCCAGAGGCTAATACATCCTGGCTAAGATTGACATATGAGGGGGGTTAGCTACTGTGGTCCAGCTTTCTGATTCATGAGGGGCAGTGGAGAATGCAGCAAATCAACATCAGCTGCACAACAGAATTGCATAATTATGATGAAACAGAGATGGGTACTTCTGGTAAATAGTCTGTGACATAGGCTACATTTTTGTCCTACAATTGTGGGTTAAACCACAGAGCCTAGGACTTGCCGACCAGAAGGTCGGCAGTTCAAATCCCCGCGACGGGGTGAGCTCCCGTTACTCGGTCCCTGCTCCGGCCAACCTAGCAGTTCGAAATAACACCAAAGTGCAAGTAGATAAATAGGTACCGCTCCGGCGGGAAGGTAAACGGTGTTTCCGTGTGCTGCTCTGGTTCGCCAGAAGCGGCTTAGTCATGCTGGCCACATGACGTGGAAGCTGTACGCTGCCGCCCCCGGCCAATAAAGCAAGATGAGCGCCGCAACCCCAGAGTTGGCCACAACTGGACCTAATGGTCAGGGGTCCCTTTACCTTATCCTGGGAATCTTCCTTTTCTCGGAATAGATCTCTCAAACCAGTACCTTGTTCTTAAGCTGCTCTACCCCCTAATTCAGTATCCTGTAATCCCGGAGTGCTATCATTCCCTAAATCAGAGAGAGAGAGAGAGAGAGAGAGAGAGAGAGAGAGAGAGAGAGAGAGAGATTATAGCACCAGGGACAATCCATCCCGCTTCACCACCTGAGGTGAAATGGCAATGTGCTTCCCTCTGACCCTCCCACCACTGTGCCCCACCTCCCGCATTTCCACCGCATGTTGGAATGATGTTCTGCAAGATCTCGACACTTGTCTTCTCCACCACAGGGGCAGGGAATACAAGCAGCACACAGGAATGTCCCCTCCTCTCAGTGGGCTGGCTCTGTATGGCAGGAATAGAGAGCTGATGGTCTTCCAGGTGCTGCGGGACTGTAACTTCCCTCATCTGTGACCAGAGGCCAAGTTAGCTGGGGCTGATGGTAGTTGGGGTCCCACATCATCTGAAGGGCCCCCATTTCTGCATCCCACACTTACAATGATGCTTGACTATGTGTCTTGCTGCCCTTTCAAAAGTATTTCTGGAACTAACAGCTAGGAAATGAGATCTTATTGGTGATGCAACGTTTTGTCCCAGCTTCTGATCTCATGCTGTCGTAGGCCATTCCCAGAGCTTGCCTGAAACAGAGCTGAATTCATTTCTTCAGTTTTCACTCCACTGTTTTTGATCTGAACCCTTTGCTTGTCCAATTACCCCAGTGCTGTGACTTTCCATAAGACAGAAGCATCCCTGCATTAACCATTTGCATGTTAAACAGTAAGACTAACAAGGTATGAAATGAATTTTCATTAAGAATGGGAACTTGTAATATGGCTTAACTGGACCTCTGCCGGCAAGGTGCTATCACAATATATACGAAAGCACCTTTTATGGTTTTCTTTCTTTTTTCATACACATTTCAGTTTGTCTCCTCTTCTCAAGCAACCATCCATTTTTAATTGTTAAAGTGATTTTTGTACTATCTTAAATAATCAGTACTGACTTGCCCTCTTCATGCTCTTTCAAGGGTAGAACAAAAGCAACTGTTTTATGTCTATTCAGACCATATGCTACCATATCATAAGGACTACACAACATGTATGATACTTGGCTGTGCACATGATTGCTTTCCTTATTCTCTGTTGATTTCTCCAGGATGATTTGAAGCACCCTGTGTTTTCCACAGACAAGGAGCCAAAGACCACCAAGATCATGTGACACAACATCTCACAAGTCAGCATTTCAGCTTCGACACACACCATCCATTTTGTACAATGAACATCCTATCTAAGTGAAGCTGGAAAAATCCAAGCCTGCCAGATGGGTAATTGTCTAGAGTATTCAGGGAAATGGTAGTTATTATGGTTCACTGACTCTCCAAGGTGGTTTGGCTCATTTATCATTTTAAGCCATCCAGAATTATAGTAACCCAAACACAGTGGCTTGATCTTGTCAGTTTCATTTTGTTCAGCGCACTCCGATTTTCAGAGTCTGAGCATTTTATATGGCATCTCTTCCACGAATGACATTTTTTTCTGCTACAATGTTCTACATGGAGTGAGTAAGCAGGGGGTAAATGTGAACTTGAGAATTTTCATAATGTCAAGCTAGAGACGTGTCCTCAAAAGTGATTTTTGAGAATAAAGAACACGGCTTCTGCTTTATTTGTTAAGCCCTTATAATTTCAGCCCATAGATTTTCATGATAGAAATCAGAAACCTACAAAAACACAAGATCTGATAGTGCTTCACTCTGTATTTGATCTTTCTGCCACTGCACCTGCACCGTCCTGCCCTTACTGCTGCCATGCCCAACACCTCATCCCTGCACAGCCCAGATAGGAGGTAGTGATGTTGGTGTCAGGGGAGCATCTCCATTGCTCTGCTCTCCCACCCCAGCCACTATTGGTGATAAGAATATTGAAATTGAAATACTTTATTGTCACTTGTACAACTTGTATACAGTGAGATTACACAAGCACCCCCCCCACTCAGCTCTCTTAGTCTTAATTCCCCTCGTTTACTGACGCACACCCACCAAACCTGAAAGCTGTGTCCAGCAAAGAGAAAGAGAGGGGAGGGGAGTAGAACTAGGTATTATGGTTTATTAAATACTAATAAACATGGGACGCGGGTGGCGCTGTGGGTAAAAGCCTCAGCGCCTAGGGCTTGCCGATCGAAAGGTCGGCGGTTCGAATCCCCGCGGCGGGGTGCGCTCCCGTTGCTCGGTCCCAGTGCCTGCCAACCTAGCAGTTCGAAAGCACCCCCAGGTGCAAGTAGATAAATAGGGACTGCTCCGACGGGAAGGTAAACGGCGTTTCCGTGTACTGCGCTGGCTCGCCAGATGCAGCTTTGTCACGCTGGCCACGTGACCCGGAAGTGTCTCCGGACAGCGCTGGCCCCTGGCCTCTTAAGTGAGATGGGCGCACAACCCCAGAGTCTGTCAAGACTGGCCCGTACGGGCAGGGGTACCTTTACCTTTACCTTTAATAAACATGGGCCAAACAATAACAGCCACTGGGTTATTGAACTGTTCAGGACACCAAAGGTCCTTAGCTTCATATTGCTGTTGGTTTTAGCTTTTCAGCACCTGACATTTTGCAAGCATGCAATTTAAACAATCACAACAAATTATTCTGCTCCATGGAGGCTGGTCCATTAGGGAAGGAGGGGCACTGCCCACCCTAAAGCCTCTCTGTTCTGTACATTCATATTTGATATAGTACCTCGCATTATGAAATATGAAATACTTTATTGTCACTTGTACAACTTGTACACAGTGAGATTACACGAGCACCCCCCACTCAGCTCTCTTAGTCTTAATTCCCCTCATTTACTGACACACACACACACACACACACACACACACACACACACACACACCAAACCCAAAAGTCAGTTGCCCTGTTCTTTTCATTCAGCAGCTTAACATCCCACGGATAGAAGCTGTTCTTTACCCTGTTGGTGCAACTAATCATGCTTCTGTATCTTCTGCCTGAGGGCAGGAGATCAAGAAAGTGCCGGCCAGGGTGTGAATCATCCCTGGGAATCCTCCTCACTCTCCTGAGGCAACGTTCTTCCACTATTTTATCCAGCGGATTCACGGGACAGCCCATAATATCTTGTGCTGTATTCACCACCCTCTGTAGACACTTCCTATCAGATGATGTCAAACCAGTGTACCACACTGTGATGCAATATTGACAGTTCCCAGAACAGGCAACCCTCACTTATTATTTTTTTTAGCTCTGATTGTAGTAGAATGTTCCAGGATAACTCCTGTAACAAAAGTGTAATGCATGAAGGCCCCTGGTGCTTACACAACTTACTCACTTGGGGCAGCAATTCATTTGGATACCAATCAAGAGCCCAGTCTGTGATCCAACGGGTAGATTCCTTGCAATACCACAGACAATGCTGGAGCAGTGCCAGCAGATCACCTCCAGCTATACTTAGAGAGTTGAACCCAACTTCATCTTCGGTGCAGTCCTGTAGTGCATGATTTTGAAGTGCACAAACTCAGCATGTCAGCTCCTGTCGCCATGTCCTCAAGGAGAGTCAAAAAATGCAGGCAGCTGTAGTGATCCTTTATCATATAAATTAAGATATCAACCACCTGTAAAAGGTTCAGCATACCTGAAATCCTATGCATTGATGCCTGAGAGTTCCTGAATTCAGGGATACTTCTGCCTGTATAGGTTCAACTTGTAAAACACACTGGGCTTTAACAAAAGACATTCTCCGCTCCTCCACCTGCAGCTGCTGGGTGACCTTGGGCCAGTCACACTTCTTTGAAGTCTCTCAGCCCCACTCACCTCACAGAGTGTTTGTTGTGGGGGAGGAAGGGAAAGGAGAATGTGAGCCGCTTTGAGACTCCTTCGGGTAGTGATAAAGCGGGATATCAAATCCAAACTCTTCTTCTTCATCATCATCATTCAGCTCACTGCAATGCAGACTTTAGCATTTAATTAAAGTAAGAAGTAGGAACCCCATCAAAGAAAAGGAAAAAAGTTACTAGGTTTCCCTTAAAATTTCCTTAAAAACAATAGGTTTTCCAGAACCTACATTACCCAAACATAGTAGCTGTGTACTTAATTCCCCCTTCCCCCTTCATAATGCTTGGTATGTCTTGGGACATTATAATTGCATTCCTTCATCCCTAGCTCTACATCACAACTGTGCATGTAGCAAGGATGGGGAAGTGAAAGGCCTGGTGAACTTGATTGTGTGTGTGTGTGTGTGTGTGTGTGTGTGTGTGTGTGTGTGTGTGTAGTTGTCACACATTTACCACAATGTCTAGTTTGGTCCATAATAGAATTAAGAAAAAATAAAATAATGTTGTACAGAATAGGGCACACGCTCTGCTCTCTCTGTAAAGCTATTCAGAGATCACCACCCATGTTTTAAAACCATTTTGAATGGAGAAAGATGTCTTATTTTATCGCAAACTATTGCTGCCTATATTATTGACAAAGATTCATTTAAAACCTGGCTTTGATCCATTCAAATTTCTCTTGACTATAAAGACATTTAGCAGAACTTCATTCCTTTACCAGGAGGGTGGGGGTGGGGGAGCCTTTCAACAGTGTTACAGTGACAAGGTTGAAAAATAAAAGATGCTAGAATTATATTTTCTTACCGGTGGTGACCTCTAGTGTGAAACAATGGCATTTTAGCAATCTTTGGGATTTAAAATGATAGTGTTTTGCCAATTATATCAGCTTTCACAAACAAAGCTACTGTATCTAGACTCTGAGAATGAAAGGTAATTCCTCTTTTTTGAAAAAGTGTGTCTCCTTGTAATTTTATCATCTCAGACTTAATTATTCTTCCATGTTTCCATTTCTTTTCCTTTTTAAAAAAAATGCATTTCTTATTTTGAAAAAGAAAAGAAAATTGATCTGGCTTAATAAATCTGGATTATTTGACCTGACCTCATATTAACGACTTTGTTGCATAGCAATCAGTGTTATAAAATGTCATTTGACTTTTGCATTCAGTTCCTTCACTTCTGAGTGTCTTCATTTTGATTGCAGGCAATATCAGGAATGAAATATTTTCACAAGCGCAGTTTAAAAGAACCATTTATAAAGATAAATGCGCCAAAATGCTGGCACTTTAAATTATGATGATGAAAATGGCTTTAAAGATGGCACGCTTATTGTATAATAAGAATATTCAGTATATTGATACCATGTCTTGCCACTCGTGGGTGTCCAGGACAGAGTAAAATGCAAGAATGGCAAAAATAAATAGCAGGTTAAAACCAACAGTATCAGCACTATCTGCAGCATATAATATACTGTATTTTTCCATGTATAAGACTAGGTTTCCCCCCTAAAAAATAATGTCAAAAATTAGGGGGCATCTTATACATGAATACATTTCTCCCCCATTTTCTTAAATATTAGTCCCACAAAATAGGAGGTGTCTTATACATGGGGGCATTGTATAGACGCAAAAATATGGTAATTTATGCAGTAAAAACCATGAACCAGGCTACTTAACTTATGAAGGTGTGGCACGCAGTAAGCAGTGGTAGCTTTGTGCATGGGTATAGCCAGGATTTATTTGAGAGGGGGTCAGGCTTTTTGTTCGGGGGGGGGGGCAGAACCGAGTTATCTGTGACACAGTTGGTCAGTTAGTTAAGTACTTTTATTTATTTACTTGATTGGGAGGGCAGCTGCCCCCTCTGCCCCCCCCCTGGCTATGCCCATGGATTTGTGCCACCCACTCAGTCCTGCATAGTCATGAGAATGGCACAAACTGTATAGTACAGCCTTCCCCAAACTGATGCTCTCCAGATGTTTTTGGAGGAAAACACAGCTGTGCTGCCCAATGTAAGTTCCCTATCTGGATGGCACCAGGCTGAGGAAGCCTGCTTTAGTACAATGTAGCCACATATATTAGGCCACAGGCAAGTCCACCTGGCTGTTACCATGAATGCCCATCACTGTAGTTCTGTATATATACCTGTAAACTCTAGTTCCATGTTCAGGGAATAAACCCTTCTGAAACATACATTACTGGAGTAAAAGCAAGCTGTTTGGGGGGAAACACCCACAACCTAAGAGGGGGAAGGCTGGAGATGTTTTGATGGACAGATCTAGCTTTTAATCACAGTGAATTACATCCCCAGTGCACTCCAATTACAGGGATTTGCAGGGTAGGGGATTCGGACATTTAAGATGGCATATTTTACCTGAGATTTCCCTGCTATTCCAGTTTATGCAACAAATAATCTCTAGGAGACTTGACCGTGGTTTATTGCACCGGTAGTGCTAAGTGTTTTTTTTTTAAATGTTTTTTTATGGTTATTACTGTTTTTCCTTTTGTTCCCCCTGTGAATCATGTCATGGCCTTTGGCTAGCACAATAAAGTTTATGAATGAATGATTTGCGGGGGGTGGGTGGGGGGCATTGAAGTAAGTTGTGAAAGGAGGCCATAAACAGCAGTTAGGCCATGGAGGTGCCCTGCTTTTTCCCAATCACTTTTTCTGTAATAAAAATAAAAATAATAGCTATGACACTTTTTGTCTTCCTGGTGGGAACTTCAAGGAAGTGGGGAAGGAGTAGCTTTTTCAAGGTTTTTTGTATAGTGAAAGTAACATTACCTAGCATGATAATTTTTGGACTTTTTAAAAAATCATTTTTATTAGCAATTTAAACATATCAGATTATCAAACCATATAATCACATACATTATTCCCTCCCCTCCCCCACAAAAGACTTCCCTCAGCTCCTGATTTCTCAGCACATATTATTCTCTGCACGTTATAAAATTTTACATATCCTTACATTATCTATCGAACATGTTATCAACCAATAAATTTGTGTATATTTGTTCAAAACCTGCCAAGGAGTTCACTTCATCGACTTATTTGTCTTAACTCTGCCAGTTTCGCCCCCAAGGCTCATCCTCATGGTTTTCAAACTGTTTGCCCCGAAACAAATAGGGACAGGAATATGATTTCTATCCCCCCACCCCCAAACCCAGTAAAGTTTTCCTTTGCAGAAGAACTGCTGCAGCTATCTTCCTGAAATTTGACAGCTTTATCAACTCAGAAGGGGAGACAGTGAATGTAATTTCCATCAAATTCTGTCAGAAAATTTAAAAATACAAACTTTTTTAAAAAAAGAAATTTTCATGGATGAATATGCCTAAAATTTGGCAACCTTTATCCATCCTGGAGGGGTTCCTTTGCCGCAGATGTCATCCACATGTGAAAGGGGGGAAATTATAGCCATTTTAAAATTCTCAATTAGAATCAATGAGGGCGAAACACACCTTTGGATTTAACAGATCAGATTTCGACCCAAGTAACAATTCGAATTGGAATGACACAGAACAGATCTGAGACAGATCAGTCTGCTTCCAAACGCTACAGATTCAGATTCAGGCAAATATTGTGGACACTGCATTTCCTCACTATTTGACAGCAGAGCAGAGCAATAATTTATGTGAACCATTTTAGTTCATTAACAATGGGGATTTTAGCATGAAGACTGTCAAGTAGTAGTAACGTAAAAATTTACTTCATGTTTTATTCACTAATAAGAAGATTAACTTGTTGACTTGTTAGGAAAGCAGCATCATTAAAGGAAGGAATAATAAAGATGTAGTGAACATAGAAACAGGAAAGGGAAAATGATAGTTTGAACACTATATTATAGATTTCCTATTTAAAAAACAAAAAGAGTAGCAGTGGAATTATTGCATACCATTCATTTTAATGTTTAAATGGGATACAGCTGACACCCAAGTAGATGTGCTATGCCGCTCACAATGCAAGGCAAGGCATCCACCCAACTCAGACCCGCTGGCATACCGGTGTCTCACACAAAGAGCTTGAATACCCTGAATATCCATGGAATATGCCTGTGTGTGAAGGTGATACCTGTGCCATGGAAGAATTCCCCATTCCGTATAGTTAAAGCTATGGTTTTCCCAGTAGTGATGTATGGAAGTGAGAGCTGGACCATAAAGAAGGCTGATGAATTGGTGCTTTTGAATTATGGTGCTGGAGGAGACTCTTGAGAGTCCCATGGACTGCAAGAAGATCAAACCTATCCATTCTGAAGGAAATCAGCCCTGAGTGCTCACTGGAAGGACAGATCCTGAAGCTGGCCACCTCATGAGAAGGGAAGACTCCCTGGAAATAACCCTGATATTGGGAACGATTGAGGGCACAAGGAGAAGGGGATGACAGAGGACTAGATGGTTGGACAGTGTTCTCGAAGCTACCAGTATGAGTTTGACCAAACTGCAGGAGGCAGTGGAAGACAGGAGTGCCTGGTGTGCTCCATGGGGTCATGAAGAGTGGACACGATTAAATGACTAAACAACAACAGCCGCTTCATATGTGTGAGTAGGGCTAGATCATTCAATGGTCCCCCCCAAAATTTATTGGCAGTCTAGTCTGGTAGTTATAAACAAATGAATTATACTAATCACTGCTTTGAAGTAAAAAGAGAGAGGGTTGTTTGTGTCCTACAGTATTGAATGTTGGCTGTTTCTTACAACACAAATCAGGGCTGGATTTAGGTTTGATGAGGCCCTAAGCTATTGAAGGTAATGGGGCCCTTTATATGGCTAGCAGGCGGGGCCCAATACTTACATCATAGGAGCCTACACAACACAAAACACTGTTGCTGTACTTAGGTTTTATCTTATTTATTTTTTATCTTATATTTTGGAAATGTACATCCAGGTTTTTTCCCTTTAAATTTTTTTGGGGGGCCCAAGAGAGTGCGGCTCTAAGCTATAGCTTGTTTAGCTTATATGCAAATCCAGCACTGATACAAATACATGTGACTACAACAAGTACATTCAGGCACATCTGCTAAGCAGGAGCCTACATAGCCAGTGGTAACATTTCAGTGGCAGAGAGTCCATATGACTTCCTCTGTTCCTTCCAAGGAGATAATAGCTTCCAGGATTACCGCCTCCCTTTGCATCCACACCATATATTTAAAGCACATGGGTTTCCCCCAAGAATTCTGGAAACCATAGTCTGCTAAAGGCGTTGGGAACTGTAGCTCTGTGTCAGCTGGGAAAGGTGTGGCCTTGTCTACTTTGGGCCTTGAACGACCACTCAGCTCTAGCCAGGAAATGGAGCTGCCAGGACACTGGCAGATGAAGCCTTCTTGTCCCTATAGGCCCAATAGTATTGGTCAGACAATGACCCTTGACTTCTATAAAAGCTCTTAGGTCAGGTTTGCTCTCTGGTTTGAGAGACAAGAAGACTCAATCTTCCTAATAGCACCATCCTTCTTTTCTCTCCCCCCTTTTCTTTAAGGTAATATAGTCTTGAGTGCCTTAGCAGGTTGATGCCATCTCACTTCAGATTACCACAGTGGCGTAGCGTGGGTTGCCAGCACCCGGGGCAAGGCAAGTAATTTGCGCCCCCTAAGCCGTGGATTTGCGCCCCCTAACGCGTGGATTTGCGCCCCCTAACCTGTGGATTTGCCCTAACCCCAGATGTTGCGCCCGGTGCAGCCGGCCCCCCCTGCACCCCCCACGCTACGCCACTGGATTACCATATTTCCCACGATGTCTCAACTTGCGGCACAAGAAGAAGACACAATACAAGCATGTAGGATCACGCAACTAAGTCCCTGTAGCTCTTCACCACTTCTGGATTTTTCCTATGGTATGGAAACATTAAAGAGCGATAGCTTGTACTCATGCATACAGAAAACACTAGATCTGCAGTTGTGAGATTCATGACCAGGGGGCTACTGAGAAGCCTATAGGAGTTATTTTCTAGTATCGATTTGCGCACAAATTTACAAGCAGAGCAATTGCAAACAATTACTCTCCTCGTGTTAGCAGATGATATTATGGAAAGATCATCTTTTCAATGTCAGTTTAGAAGTTGACCAAAACATTGGAGAAATTTTGAGGGAAGGCTAGTGACACAATTTCTCAAGGTTTGTGACTATACATATCTATAGTTTGCCCCAAAATCATTTCTGCACAGTTTCCTCTGCCTAAGATGCAATTATGTCGTGGATCAGACCAATCCAGTTACAAATGTTTGTATGGCATTGATGAGAGCTTCATTGCTTTCATATGCTGTGTATAAAAAGCAGCCTTTTAAGCTCTAGTGCCCTCGTTCCTGCACATGTTGTGAACAATACAATTCATTAGTTTAATTTTTATGAAAAGTACATGCTGTTTAAAGCAAGCACTTTGGCTTGTAATGGGCTCTATTGCATTTTAAGATCCTTTCTAGAGATGTTTTATAGACCGGGCAGCCCAATTAGGTCTGTAAAATAATGTCAGGATGATCTGGCTTTATAGGTGCTCAGTGTTAATAGCTCTCAGGACTCCATTAAAGTTGTTTGGATTCAATAGCTGCTAGTCCAAGCAGGAGGCAGGAAATTAGTATATCAAACATATGTAGTAAACATCACTTTCAGAAATGGCATTTTCCACAACACTTCAGCGTTTAAAATCTGTCACTGAAGTACTTCTCTAGAGCCCTTCTCCCTTGGTCTCCCCCGTTCCCCTTTGTTCTTCTTTCTTTCTTCTTTTTCTTTTAAAAAATGCTATTTGGAAAGGATCCTCTTTGCTGCCTTGGATACCTGCCTGCTTCTTCCGCGCTGAAAGGCTTGGACTGCAAATATGTTTCAGCCATTACTTCAATGCAAATGTGAGTTCGTGAAACATGAAGAGCCTCCAAATTTAAATTGCACATCTACAAGGAGCACTGGCTAGGAAAGTGGACTTACTTGAATAATGGATAAGGTGTTAAAAGAATTACTGTGATAATGAATGCAATACATTAAAGTACAGTCATTATCATTGTTCGGCTGTCTGATTTTTGTACTCTTCATTTCACCTGCCCCACCTTCCTCAGCTTATTCCTGAACACTTTGATCTCTCTCCATAGCCGCCCCCTCCCAGCCCAGCTCTCATCTGAGAGGCCTTCTTCCGCAACCGTCGTGGAAGTGCCACCACAATTAGATTGCCATTCTAAGGTGACATTTCAGCATTTTCCATTTCACTGTTCCATTCTATCATCATCAGGCAGTCCGTTCACATAGACACAGCCAGGGTTTTTTTTGGGTTTTTGTGCTCTTCTAACTACTTTCGCAGCACTACGGCCTCATCACCAGCACTATTGGGGTAAGCAATTGTCAACAATTATTGCTCTGTGCTTTCCCAGCCAGTTAATGGATGTGCAAGGTGCATTTACTTCCCTTCCAATATTAGGAGTAGGTTCCTTTTTTGTCTTTTTTTTAATCCCCAAATGTAGTTTCAATTGTTGTTCATCTTTGGCTTTCAGTTGCATGTTTGAAAATGATGAAACCCAATGCTCTTAAGTAGAGTTTTATTTATATCACACATTTCAAGGGTGTGAAGGGGTTCATACCTTTGGCATCCTTACAGCTTCAATGGGACATCACAGAAAGCTATCTTCTACAGAGTCAGACATTGGCCCATTTAGCTCAGTAATGTCTACACTGACTGGTAGCAGTTATCCAGGGTTTCAGGAAGGGGACATTCCCAGCCCCTACCCATGTGCATTATGAGAGCCAGTGTGGTGTAGTGGTTAAGAGTGGTGGACTCGTAATCTGGTGGACCGGATTTGCTTCCCCGCTCCTCCACATGCAGCTGCTGGCTGACCTTGGGCTAGTCATACTTCTTTGAAGTCTCTCAGCCCCACTCACCTCACAGAGTGTTTGTTGTGGGGGAGGAAGGGAAAGGAGAATGTTAGCCACTTTGAGACTCCCTAGGGTAGTGATAAAGCGGGATATCAAATCCAAACTCTTCTTCTTATGCAGCAATATTATGAAGATTGTTTATGTGGTTAATAGCAGTTTCCCCCTTCAAAACAACATGCAAGCGACAACAAGTAAATCACTGTACAGTGGTGCTCTAGCATTTACTAGCCATTTCCTTCTCTATTAACTGTTTCTCTAGGGATCAACTCTGTAGATCCTCCCCTTTTCAAGTAGCACTGCCTACACATCTATCATTCCTCCCTTCTAATTATAGCTGGAAGGACGAATCATGAATGAGAAGCAAAATATTTAACCCTTTCTACTGCACAATGCTTCCAATAAAAATTGTCCACCTTTAACTTATGGCGCTGGGGAAAGGAGGGGGCTACCTGCTTGATTGCAAAATGTTTGATTGACCACACACACACACACACACACACACACACACGATTATATGAATATTTCATTCTTGCTTAGTTTTCAAATTCAGCCACAAATACCTCATAGTTTTCTTTGTGGAGCTTGATGCTTCGCTTTCACAAGGCCTGGCTATTCAACTCCCTTGTTTTGTCTGCACCTTTTGGGACCAAGGATTAAGTTGTCTTATTAGTTATGCAATCCATGATATGCAGTATCAGATGCAGCTCGTGAATCTGTTTTAAAGAATTATTCATTATTCAACTGGTATGAATAAAGGCATTGCACTTTCTTGTTTGGATCCACCGCCCCCATCACAATCAAACAACATTTCTGCCTTCAATTTTTGGACAATGTTTTTGGGTTCTACTAAGGTTTGAATAATTTTTATTCTTCACTTAAGGCAGCTTTCTGAGGAAAAGAAATTTGAGAACCCCCACACCACCAAACCTCACACTGGTGCCAGAGCTATCGCCCGAACTCCTGTGGTGCAGAATTAGACTTAAATATCTTTGGGTTCAGAAGTGAATAAAAGTAAAACATTCAAGGGTGATAATAGGCAGAGCAGAAGGAGAACATAAAATTCAAGAGAGGGGAGAAGTAGAAGTAATAAAAGTATGTAATTCCATGCTGGATAATTAAAGGAAGATTGAAATTCTGCTGGAAGTGCAATGAAAAGGAGGGGGGGGGGGACCAGCGCATTCTTTAAATGTGAAGTGTTTTAAAGCCTCTCAAAGGTGTAGCTTTTTTTTTTAAACCCAACCTGACAGCAAAACTGTCTAGATGCTTTAGGTCTCTGCTTCTTGGAAGGAAAGGTCACCCCGCTGCCTCTCCAAAATGCGAACAGTAATCTTTCGTAAGCAGCAGAGTACTTCTATTATCAGCTGAGCAAGGTCCCATTGTCAGTGATTGACAAGGTTTCCACCTCCAGATTTCTTCCATAACCGTGCTTAACAACTTGGGGCTTTCAGGCTACTGCTTGTGATGAAAATTCAGCAGGGTAGAGAGAGGTGGAAAATTCAGCAGTGGGCTTCATGCCGCGCACATTAGTTATCATTGTGCTTGGCGACAGAATGTTCTGCTTAGCAATGCAGAACATTTGAAGGCAGAATGCAAGGCTCTCCACTTTGGTCACATGTCTGCTAAAAGCCTATTAACTCACCTGGCACACAACGTTAGTTTAAAAGAGATCAAGGTGCATTTTCTTAAAACACAACACACACACACACACACACACACAGAGAGAGAGAGAGAGAGAGAGAGAGAGAGAGAGAGAGACCCAGTATCAGTTAGTTATAATGAAGCCATTGCACTAGGTTTTACCAAACTAACAAAAATACCATTGTACAAATACAAGACCATTATAATTGATCTGTACTACCTGAAGATGTATAGAACATTGGGGCAAATGGGAGCACTATATCCATCAAGGAATGAAATGGAGCGAGCTTCTTTTGTTATTTTAGGGCTAACTCCATGTTTTAATCTGTTCCTGTTATGATGCTTTATTGCTACTTAGGGCTGGGGGAGAAATTTACTTCTGTTTGCATTTTAATGAGAAACTACTTAATTCACACTTCTAGAAGCAATATGTGAACCAAAACCCACTTAGCCTTTGAAATTCACACTCCTCTGAATTTTGCAATGCAGTTCTCCAACTAATTAATGTGTAAAAAAAGAAAGAAAGTATATATTATGCGAAATACATGCAATTCTGTTTGTTCACATTCATCTATCTTGCCTTTCGGTTTCCTCCTTTTGTTGTCTTCCCAACAGTTGAGATTTGGATTGTAAATTTATCGTGGCAGCTTTCCCCCCTATGTCTGGGTCTGCTGGTATTTATTTAACAGGATTTATATACTGCTTAATCATCGAAAGCTGTAAGTGGCTCATAAAAATATATATACGAAAGTTACTTCTGTATATTACTCTGCAAAGCAGCACGTGTGGGGTGATGTACAGAGATAATGAAAGACAGCCTGTGACAGCTAAATCTGTTTCCAGCAGTTTAGAAGAAAGTTGTCTCAAACAAGAACAGAGTGTGGAGGGAATTCCCCTTGTGGGGTGGGGGTGGGGGGTCCAAGCTTGGAGGTTTATACCAAATTCCCATTGGTCAGATTTATTCAGGAATGCATTACCAGACAGAACCCAAAGAGTCTGTGAGTTCATTTCCTTGAGGACTAGCTCTATAAAGGCAAATGTATTACCTGCCACCCCAACAGTTCACCATATCTCATTCAACCACAGTCCATGATGCTTTTTTGCTGTACATGTCAGAATCCTTCTTGTACTTTATATGGAGTTGTTTTTGTCTTAACACTAAGCTGTTGCTATTTAACTGGCTTTTACCAGTCTTGTGATCAGTTCATGTTCTTGGGTACATGGCACTCAGCCTCATTATTAATGGTTCTAACAGTAATTCCACCTCACGAGCAAGCTGTTGCAGATGTGGCTGTGCTAGCAAGGATTATATTGCATTGCTGATGGTTATTGCCACTGCTCTGATATAATGGACTTCCTCTGCAGCCATTTTTACATCTCAAAATAAAGCGCTAATACAGTGGTACCTCGGGTTAAGAACTTAATTCGTTCTGGAGGTCTATTCTTAACCTGAAACCGTTCTTAACCTGAGGTACCACTTTAGCTAAAGGGGCCTCCTGCTGCCGCCGCATGATTTCTGTTCTCATCCTGAAGCAAAGTTCTTAACCCGAGGTACTGTTTCTGGGTTAGTGGAGTCTGTAACCTGAAGCGTATTACCACTGTACACATTTATGATCTTATGGGCCATACAGACTTACATTTTTGCACTCATGGATCGGCATTGCCCCGCCCCCTTCATGTGAGTGTCTGCACTTGGAAAAAGTTACATGGACACGTAACATTTCCCCTGAAAGATCTATGAATAGGTATCTAGATCTCTATATGTATTATATCCAGAAACATTGCATGAACAATACATTCCCACAGAATAGTTCTATGTGAAGCCACTCACAGGATCTATTTTAAAAGCCTGCCTGGGTGTACAAAACATTTCACTCAAAGTGGCTCTTTATCTGGTATTAGCCGTGCTCAACAAAGAAACGAAAGAAAACTTCAACTCACCACAGTTTATAGCTGTTTATATCTAATTTGGGGAGGGGGAACTCAGCTGGGAACAATTTCTCCATTCTTCCCTGCTGTTTTCTGTAAGGTTACCCAAAATGATATTCCAAAATATGGAAGGAAAGGGAGACTACAAGATCAGTGCTAGGAGTGCAGTGAAATATCCTTAAGGGACACGCGTGAGCAATGGGATTCTGACCTTGGCAAGTAAAAGAACAAAATCTTAGTTGCAGGGTTAAGGCTCAAGACCCAGAAGCATTGCTGAGATGCTGAGATGTTTGATATTTTTGCGCTCCTCCAGTGTCTCGCCAAGAGGAATGGCCAATGGGAGTCAAAGAAAAATGCCCAGCAGCTTTGTGTCAATTATGGGATACATCCTCAAGAAACAAACAAAACAGAAATCTGTCACTATAGTTTCCCCCATACATAGTCAACAGGATTCTTTTGATTTACCACCCATTTTTTTTACTTCTCCTGTCCTCGAAATCTTATGCTTCTGGCATGTGCTGATTTTGTAAGGGAGTTGTAAGTGACAACATATGGAGAAAGCGATAACCTAAAATGCTTCCTTTCCCCAACATATATCAGTTGGGGGAAAACATAGACTCACAAACCTGAAAGCTATTCTATGTATTCTTGTTTTCTCACTAGGTAATATCCTCCCCCCTGCTGCATAAAAAAGGGATGAGCAACAAGAGAAAAAAAGACAGTGGTACCTCGGGTTACAGACGCTTCGGGTTACTCGTTTTCAGCTTATGGATGCGCCGAAACCCGGAAGTACTGGAACGGGTTACTTCTGGGTTTCCATGCTCGCGCATGCACAGAAACACAAAATCGAGCTTTGTGCATGTGCAGAAGCGTCGAATTACGTCAGGCGCCTGCGCAGACGCAGCATTGCAGGTTGCGAACGCGCCTCCCGCACGGATCACATTTGCAACCCAAGGTTCCACTGTAGCAGATTTGGGGCAGTTTTTCATATAAGAGGAATTAAATGGTAGATATAATTCAGGGCTGTGTGGGAGAATGAATTAATAGCTCAAATGAGCTATATAATCCCACTCCTCTGCTGCTCTAGGTGGCTGGGCAAGGTGGCCTTGGTGGAGGAATCAGGTTGCGGCTGTGGGCTGTTGCAGCAGCTCTGTGGGGCCCCCTCTCCAATCAGCTGGCAGCGCTATTAGAAGCCTGAGCGGAGCAGCCAGTGGCACCCAAGGGTGCAAGGGATAGGAGGGTCCCAATACAGCTCCTTGACAAGGGCACAAGGGAGCCTAAGATTGCCTTTGCTCACCTACTGGTAAATTCAGGTCACACAATTAAAGCTGATTGGGAAGTCTTATGCATCTACACATATAAATTATCATATGAAATTTCAGTGTAAAATTATGTCCGGGCGCGGAGCAGAGGTGATGCAGTTCCTCATTTTGGGCAATATGAAAGTGGCCAGCTGAATCCTGCACCATTTATAAAGTCTGGAGCTTCCCAGGAAAGACATGAGTGACGAGGGGATATTGCCTTCCTTGGCCATGCCAAGAGGTGAGAGCCCTCAGAGTCTAATGTGCTTTGAGAGCCTCGATACATCTTACCTGAGCATTCCTTTAAGTCTTTATTCTGTATACTTTATTCTGTATTCTGAGTACCCTGAAGAACAGTTGTAAATGGGCTAAACTCTTGCCCTTTGAGGAAATAAAAGCACTGAGGGCTGATTCCTCAGTGGCTCATCTCAAATAAAAATATCTTTTTTTCAACCAGCTCTTAGGATTCCCCTGGGTTGTTGAAAGCTCAGCCAGACCCCCATAGGGCAAACTATAAGGGGAACTGCTACTCAGGTCTGTGCCCTGTCCTAGGCTGTGACAGATTTCTCTTAGTCACAGGTCACTGAACTTCTGCAGTGAACTGTACATTTTACCCATCAGAAATAACGTATTGCTGTTTATGGTTTACCTATTACTGTTGACTGATCCAGGTGTTTGAAGAGTTGCTGGATTTTTTTTTTAAAATGTTGACTATCTTTCAGCTCCAACTTTGAGAATGAATCTCTTGAACATGTAATCATATTGGGGGATAAAACAAATTCAGGTGACAACTTATTGCTAATTATGAAAACAGGCACCTAGCAGTAGCCTGAAATCTTGCAAAATTTGATTTCCCCCCCCCTCAAATGTCTGGAACCTCAAGTAAAACTTGCCATACCTTCCAAGCTTTGAAAAATCTCCTAGATGTGAAAATTAGTTTTGGACCGAAGGATTTCTGTTTGCTTTACCCATACAAACAGACCCAAAGAATGCTTTAGCAAAGTTCATGCTTTTCAACCAGAAACCTCCTCTGCTCTTCCTGTAGTTATAGAAAGCATATTTTTCTGCATTATACATTGTGCGTACAATGCATTACCTTAGGGTATATGAAAAATAATCATTTAATAGGACTGAGAAGAATTCAAAATCTTTATAGGTAATAAATCTGCTAGACTTAACAACACATTGGGAAATGCTATGAAACATCATATTGCAATTTTGGAAGAGATACAAACTATCCCAGCATGTGGACTGACCTCTGACTATCACAGAGGAAAGGAAGAGGCAATCCTTTCTCCCCTGAGTAGGTTATTCCATAACTTCTGTCTGAAAGATTTTTTAAAAAATGTTCCATTCTTTGCAGCATCTGCCACAGGTCATTATCAAATACAAGGCACAACATTGCCTGTGTTTGGAGAAACCAATATTTAGAGGAAACTGTGTCCTAGAACTTTTATAAAAATCTTCCACTGATTTCTCATTCACTGTAACTAGGAAATCAAGGCTTTCAGGGCCGGAGGGATTAGATGAGACATTTCTCAGCCAGGTGAAATTAACTGTTTTATCACCTGCTGTGCCCTGAAGGCTGTGGACAAATTAGTTAGCCACCATTTTCTTTCAGGGTTTTCTAAGGGCAGCACTGCTCTGTATTATTGTTAAGGGATTTCCCAGACGAGTCCAAGGGCACTTACAGATGTGTGCATGTGTCCCTATATTTTCCTTACACACAGTATGCATTTGCTCTGGGAAATACCAGAGCAGCAAGCACAACGTGTCATGTGACCTTTCATTCCTGCTAAAAGAAAGGATGTGTTGCCATCCTTATTCAGGCAAAACAAACAATCAAAGAAACAAACAAATAAACAAACCATCAAGCTAATTCTTTGATTTGTGCGGTTAGGAAATCTATTTGATCAGATTTGCAGGGAGGAGCTCTCATTGTTGACTTCCAGAATCCTAGTTGTTGTTGTTGTTGTTTAGTCATTTAGTCGTGTCTGACTCTTCATGACACCATGGACCAGAGCACGCCAGGCACTCCTGTCTTCCACTGCCTCCCGCAGCTTGGTCAAACTCATGTTAGTAGCTTCGAGAACACTGTCCAACCATCTTGTCCTCTGTCGTCCCCTTCTCCTTGTGCCCTCCATCTTTCCCAACATCAGGGTCTTTTCCAAGGAGTCTTCTCTTCTCATGAGGTGGCCAAAGTCTTGGAGCCTCAGCTTCACGATCTGTCCTTCCAGTGAGCCCTCAGGTCTGATTTCCTTAAGAATGGATAGATTTGATCTTCTTGCAGTTCATGGGACTCTCACGAGTCTCCTCCAGCACCATAATTCAAAAGCATCAGTTCTTCGGCAGTCAGCCTTCTTTATGGTCCAGCTCTCACTTCCATACATCACTACTGGGAAAACCATAGCTTTAACTATACAGACCTTTGTCGGCAAGGTGACGTCTCTTCTTTTTAAAATGCTGTTACATGTACCATTTTATTTATCTACTCTTAGACATCCAGTTTACACTCTGACTTATAGTCTGATCCAGACCCAACCTCATTTAATATAGCCATGCTTATACACAGATGAGTAAAGCATCTGTATAATGGATGGAGATTTAGTAGTCATTCGCTATGTAGAAGCCCCATGTCCTTGAATGCCCTCATTCCCCTGAGCTAAGGTAATGTACATAGGTGAGGGGGGGTGACAATTCTTGGGGGGGGGGGCTGGGGATGACTCCATGTTAGAGGAACCTGGGTATATTGGCCTTAAGGTCCCTCGCCTCACACAAGTGGACTCTGCCCAAGTTTCAACATTAGAGTTGCAGAACTGAGTGGCAGTTATCAGGTATGGGCACATATCTCCATATCCCACATTTCCAAACTCTTAATGAGATGGCCAAGGAGGGCTAAAATCCAAAACATTTAAAAGAAGGAAATCCAATAAAAGAAGAAACAAATGAACAACTAAGCAGGGAATCAACACTGTAGATGTCTAACAGACAATTTTTGTGTCTGTTCGCCCCATAAGTCAGGCTTCCTCAAACTCGGCCCTCCAGATGTTTGGAGACTACAATTCCCATCATCCCTGACCACTGGTCCTGCTAGCTAGGGATCATGGGAGTTGTAGGCCAAAAACATCTGGAGGGCCGAGTTTGAGGAAGCCTGCCATAAATGCATCAGAATAAAAATTAAAATCTTGTGGCACCTTGAAAGTTAAGTATGTTACTATGGCATACACTTTAGGGCCTCACTACTGACTTTCTTGAGTAATTTAAAGACATTCCTGTTTACTCAGGCATTCAATGGCCCTGGCAATCTTGAAATTAGTAACTGTGGGGGTATGGGGTTGTCTTTAGATGGTTTTGTTTTTAAATGGTTTCAGATGGTTTCTAATTGTGTTTTGTAAAATGTTTTCAGATAGTTCTTAACTGCTTTAACTATGTCTTTGTTTCATTTTAAATTAAATTGTTGTAGCATTTTGATGTTTGCTGCTCTGGGCTAATTTGTAAGGAAAGGCAGGATACAAATTTAATAAACAATCATGATAATAAACCTACACCATAATAAACTTGTTAGTTTGTCTGCTGTCGCAAGACTCTTTGTTGGTTTTTCTGCAACAAGACCAACATTCTGTCTGTCCTTCTGGAAATCTTGCTTGGGACCAGGTTACCTGTCAGACCACCTTCTCCTGTTTGTATCTATCAGAGCCTAAAGCTCTTATTCAGGTGCCCTGATGTAACTGCCCCCACCAAATGAATTGAAGTAGGTCACCACTGGGGAAATAGGTCTGCCCTGGTTGCAGAACAGTCTTCCTTGAGAGGTTTCCCCACAGCCATCCTTGTGGTCTTTTCAGTGCCAGGTGAAGATATTTAGGCCTTTTAAATCCCTCACATAGTCTGAGCCTTTCAGGTTTTAAATACAGTGGTACCTCTGGTTGCAAACAGGATCCATTCCGGAGGCCCTTTCGCAACATGAGCAGAATGCAACCTGCGTCTGCGCGTGTCACGATTCGCCACTTCTGTGCATGCACATGACGTCATTTTGCGCGTCTGTGCATGCACGAGTGGTGAAATCCAGAAGTAACCCTTTCTGGTACTTCCGGGTTGCCGTGGGACACAACCTAAAAATGTTCGACCTGAAGCAAACGTAACATGAGGTATGACTGTACTTGCTTTCATTTTGGGACTGTAGTATGTTCCTTTCATTTCATTTTGCTATATTTAGATTCTTTTCAGTTTTATATCTTAATTTTTATTTACATTGTTTTCATGCTTAATTATTGGAGGTATGGTAATCTGAGCACTAAATGCACAAACCTGTTTGCCCTGAGACAGCCATGCAAGTTCAGTGTGCATCCCTTTACAATTCCTGTAAACAGGCCCACAGTTTAACCCGGTCAAAAACATTTTAAAGTAGTAACATTTTAAGTTAGCTTAAAGGGGAAAAAGCACCCCCAAACTTCTTTATACTGAATATTGTAACTAGATGAAATTTGCCAAATACCTTTGTGAGATTTGTGCATTTATATTGTGCTAAGAAGAGAATGCAGCATATACTCCCCCTTTGCATTTTTATATGTAAAAAGGGTCATGGCTCTGCTATTTTTTCATCTTGTCTTTCAACAAGCCTTCAGAAATCCATTTTGTCCCTGCACCTCGTCGACCAATTGGCCAATAGACTGAGAGGCTTGTGAAAGCTGCAGGTAAATTAATAGCAGAGAATGTGCCTGAGGACCATGCCTGGCTGCTCTTGAAAATCCTTCTGAAGCCTGAATTATTTGTATTAAGATAGGCCAGCACTCAGGCCTCTATGAGTCAATTCTTTGTAACAGTTGCCAATATTTTTATACCTGGGAGAACCGCTTCATTCTTTATTATTGCTCAGGAATCAATACTCCCATTGCCCTCACAAAATGCTATACAAGCATTATTGGCATTTCACTTGGCAGTGAAGGGTATCAACATCAATCTCTCCAACTGCACACTTCGCTAACCCCGTTCCACTCCTTGGCTGTGTGTTTGTATTCCATCTGCGCTGCTCTCTTCTGCTTGATTTGAATAGGGACCTCTAATAGAGTCTTGACACCTTCAGAGATTAGACAATGGAAAGACATCATTTAGCCACTGACTACAACATGCACATTTAAAGCTTGCCTAGCCAAATGGTTATTTTATTCCTTCCTCCACATTCCTGGCTATTAACATTTATTGTTGCAATTTATAACTGTATTTATGGAATGCCTCCTTCACCTTCGCCTTTGGATCCAGACCCAGCTTGCAACCGCAGCCATTCGTCATGCAATCTATTTTGAATTTCAGGGACTTCTCTTCTTTAAGGAAACAAATTCCTTATTAATTAATGCATCTGGTAGCACAAACATCCCCATGCGGGGAAGAGAAGCGATATATTGCCGAACAAACGAAATATATTGCAGATCCAGTGTAAAGAGAGGTTCTCTGGAACATCAGCCTCATTTTTCTCTAATTGTGTACAGCTGCACCAGTTTGATATGCTAGCTCAGTCACAAAGATTTGCATTCAGCATGTAAATTCAGCTTTAAACATGCAATTTCTCGACGTAATCTAAAATGGGAATTGTTCGAGGCATCCTCTTTCCTGCAGGGCCATGTAACGCTCCACACTACAGTTGCAGGCATTAATTTGTTTGAATAACATCAGAGCCATGGCAGCTAGAATACTGTTAAATAAAATAATAATCCCTTCAGCATATCTGCATTTAAAAAAGAACCCAGCTTCTGTTTTCTAGCTATATTTCAGTACTGTCTTGTGCTGTCACTCAAACTGTATATTATTCCCCACCCCACCCCACCCACATCCCATTGTGTTGTTATGCTTCTGTTTCCCCCTGGCTAAGACTGAATAAAGAAATAATAAAGTGAGTTGAGTTTTTGTCTGAAAATTCAGGGACATGAAGCTGTGGGGCAATGCAGCTTTGTATGTGGGTCCACTGAAATAAAGTGGCTGTTTTATGAGGTGTGTTCAGTCTTAGGGGGGAAATGTGAAAATGCTTTGATCAGAGCTAGCTGGATGAAATCCTACAATATGCTTTAGCCTTATGTGCACAAACCTTGAGCATGTGCACTTGTCTCTTCTGGCACGGCTGCAAGGAGAAGAAGCATCCACATTTATTCTAATATAACCATACTTCATTTTTTTGTTTTTTGTCCAGCCTGGGACAAACTGAGGTTAGTTTAAACTATGGTTTGTCAAAACAAACTAAGATCAGACCACGATCTCTGCTTGTTGAGATAAACCAGAGTAAGCACTTTGGACAAAATGACAAATTGCACTTCTAGCTTAACAATGACAGTATGCAGGGCATACTTCTAGAACATGGGTAGGCAAACTAAGCCCCGGGGGCTGGATCCGACCCAATTGCCTTCATGTTTTTACATGAGTAGAATGTGTGCTTTTATTTAAAATACATCTCTGGGTTATTTGTGGGGCATAGGAATTTCTTCATTTCCCCCCCTTCAAAATATAGTCCTTGCCCCCACAAGGTCTGAGGAACAGTGGACTGGCCCCCTGCTGAAAAGGTTTGCTGACCCCTGAAGCTTAGCACCTAATCGAAGTCTAGCCTGTACCATTTGTTTGCTTCATCCTGTTGAATCTGATCCCTCTCTTAATCCTCTACATTTCACACCACTGAACTTGAGATCTGTGGTTGTTCTCTTGCATCATTGCACAGTCCTTGTTCTAGCCTCAAGTTCTCATCTCAGGCACCCAGAAAGAGAACCAAACTTGTGAAGCCAATAAACCTAAAATAGAAGGATAATGGAGGGAGGAAATATTTAAAGTCTTTCCATCTTTGATGCACAAATAGTCAATCAGCACTTCTTAAATACTGTATGTATACAAAAAAGAGAGTGCTCATGTTCTGTGAAGAAGCTGGAGATGACGAAAGCCTTGAACGTAGATCTACATTTTTGCTGTGGGTTGATATTGGTAGTTCAATCCCTAGCATTCCACTTAAAAGGATCTTGGTTATCAGGACTGTGGAGAAATTTGGGGTCAGAAAAGACAATGTGGGCTAGATAAAACAATGATCTAATATTGTAAAAAGTACATTTGCGTTAACCAAAACCACATTAAAGGGCATGGAAGTTCCATTCTAAGTCATATTTTGAGGAACCGCATGAGCCATCTCATCTTATTTTGTAAAGGGTCCCATTCTGTTGTCCACTGCTAGCCTTATTAAGAAAGGTTATTTCAGCTGTAATTGCAGCCATGCACACTCTGCCCCCGCCCCCACCTGAGTCTCTGCTGCCATTTTATTATTTTTAATGGAAAAATGCAGGAGTCTGGGCTATGTTAAGTGCAATTTCTTGATCTTGAGTATCTAGCATCTCTGTTGGAATGGAGATTGTTGTGTTGGGGAGGGGGTGGTGGAACTGGTTACAGATGTAGAAAATAAATGAAAATATGATCAAGGACTGCAGAACAGTTTTGAGTAAGAGCTCCTATTTGCTCTCATCCTCAGCAGCTGATTAAAATCAGACAGCATCCACATATAAAATAAGCTGAAAAAATTGCTCTTTACTCAGTGCATATATAACCTTTGTAAAATATAATCGAGGGCAAAAGATTAGTGGGATTCTCAACTGGATTAGACATTTGTATGGGTAAAAAGAAGAAGAAGAAGAAGCCTCACACATTCCCATTACAAATCATGTGATTAGATGGTGTTTAGTATACCATATATGGAATATTATGGAGGTCACTGCTGCTATTCATAGGGAGATAGGTGTTAAAATGTTCAGGTAAGCAGTCAGCAACCCAGGGTCCAAATTTGTATCTGGACCACATGCTTAAGAAAAGTGTCCTTTCATGCATAGGAAGTTAGCTATTTTCCAGATCCAGTAAACACTATTGCCGCTCTTCCATCCTTGATGAAATGTAATTGCCCCCCATTGTTACAAAGTGCATGTTACAAGTACAACTTAAACTGTGAGGTAGTTTAAGACTTTCCCCCTTTTAAGATTAAATCTTCAGTGCTTATCATTCAGCTGAACTTTTTGTCATCTGCACTGAAATGTTGCATGGCTCAAGTATGCTTCAGGTTTTCCTTTCAGGGTTCCCTTCAGGGTTTTCTTTCTTGGCAAACCCTCAGCCATTGGCGAGGTGAAAGTTATGGAGTGGGAAAACTGCTTTGTACAAAGTTAAAAGGTTTTTTGGAAGCTGTGCCAATTGTTGGTATATGCATACAGCTATCTATCTAAATAAGGAGTGAGGGAACTTGGCTCTTCATATGTTGAACTCCAGCACCCATTAGCCCCAGCCAGCTTGACCAATGGTCAGATATTATTATTATTATTATTTATTTATTTATTATTTATACCCCGCCCATCTGGCTGGGCTTCCCCAGCCACTCTGGGCAGCTTCCAACAAAATATTAAAATACAGTAATGCATCAAACATTAAAAGCTTCCCTAAACAGGGCTGCCTTCAGATGCCTTCTAGTACAGCACATCGGAAGGGCCATAGGCTCCACATCTCTGGCCTACATACGTAGTTATACCCATGCCAAGTGAGGAAATACTCTTGCCTTATGTATTTTTAATACCTATTGTTGTTTAGTCGTTTAGTCGTGTCCGACTCTTCGTGACCCCATGGACCAGAGCACGCCAGGCACCTCTGTCCCCCACTACCTCCCGCAGTTTGGTCAAACGCATGCTGGTAACCTCGAAAACACCATCCAACCATCAATACCTATAATAGCTTCTACCAACCTGGTGCCTTCCAGATGTTTTGGACTACAACTTTCATCAGCTCCAGCTTGTGGTCTGCTGGCTGAGCCCAAAGCAACTAGAGGGCTCCAGGTTAACAAAGGACGAGTTATCAATACATATACTTCTTTACGGTGTTTTGATGAATGAAGGTTCCTGCTTAATGAGCCTTAGTGGTGCTGGGCAGCTCCTAGCTACTGGGTACACCACACCTGCTTGGATGTGGGCTTGAGAGCAAGCTGTTTCCAGAAGAACCTGCTGGATCATGACATTGGCCCGTCTAGTACAGCATCCTGTTCTCACAGTGGTCAACCAGCCTTGGGAAACTCAAAAGCTGAGCTCAAAAGCACACTAACCAGTTGTGATTCCAGACAACATGCAAACTTTCCCAACATTCCCAGTTGGAAGGAAGCATGGAATGGAATGAAGTAAGAAAAGGAGGCAGGAATGTTGGGTAGGCTGGGATTGTCAAGGGCATTCTGCTTTGTTTTGGGAAACTGATGCTGCTTCCAAGATTGGCTCTCTCCTGCTGAGGCGTCTTCTCACACATCCACATCCACCAAACTTAATGAGCAACTATTACAGGATCAATTTTCTTATAAGGTGAGAGTACTGGCAACTCTCTTTATTTATGCATCATTTTATTAGGACATTTGCTTCCTGAATCTTCAGCCACAAGGGGCTGCAGAGTGGCTTGTAAGAATACATAAAATAATCAATATACACCCCCCCCCCCGCAAAAAAACACCTTTCGGTGACATGTCCCAAAGAACAACAAAAACCAGAAGCAGCAAAGGACCAAAGCTCTTCAAGAAACAAAACAAAACAGCCTGCAGTCAAGTTTCAAACAGAAAATAACCTCACTTGCTGCCTAAATGTGCACACATCCCAGCCTCCTGAGTATCGCAAGGGTGAACACAGGAAAGGGCCTCTCTCAATGAAATCAGTATTCATGTCTCACCCCTCAGAATTCCAGGTTCAAAGTCATTCAGGAATTCAAAAATAAGAACCAGTACAGTGTTATGTACTGAAGTTCTCACCCTGGGCCAGCAGGGGGATACTGTAGATAGTTTTCACTCAGATCCACATAGGCAAATAAGGGATAGAAAGTGACGTTCAGAGGTTGGATAGTTACAGAAAGTTGTTACAGTTGCGTTGTAGTGGAGCTCCATATAAGCAGGCTGGCTGAAGCTTTCAGTTCAGTTCAGTTCTGGCCTGTGAATAAACAAGAGCTGTTTGAAGAATCACTGTGTCGTCTGATATGTTCACCCACAACTTAACATACAGCATCTTGAATTGGAGTGCTGGAATCATAGGAGCCACCGGTGAAGCTGATGGAACTCTGGTACAATATGATCACACAACTAGGCCTCATAGACAACCTCGTAGCTGCATGTTGCAGCAAATGCAGTTTCCAGGCACTCTTCAAGGGCAGCACCAGGGAAAGCACAGTGTGATAGCCCAGCTGATCTAGAGAAGACCCGCTTTTTCCAGAAAACACTGCAGCAAGCATACCAGCCCAAGCACCCTTGACCTGTTTGACCAGGAGCAGGGCTAAGCCTAAGAATACTTCCAAACCATCCATCTGCTCTTCTAGAACAGATGTAGAACAGGTTGAATACCCATTTCCAGATCAATCCTACCATTAGTACCTCCATCTTGACTGGACTAAGCTTCAGTTCATCCCCCCACATCCAGTCCTGATTTTGGGTCCTGATTAAAGACTTCCACAGCTTTCCTGGAAGTAAGAGATAGAGCTGGGTATCATCAGTATGCTAACACTGAGTAGGGAACACTTTTTTTATATATTATCTGTAGGCTTAATTGCAGGTAAACAGTAACACTTTCATAATCTCCTCACAATGAATTAGCTCTGCAATAGTTGCCCCCAAACACTCTCTCTCTCTCTCTCTCTCTCTCTCTCTCTCTCTCTCTCTCTCTCTCTCTCTCTCTGTCTCCATATATGGGTTTACTTATATTTATTTAAGGCATATAGGTATGTTTAAATGGATGAGGGCATTAATTTGTGTTATATGCTCAAGTAACTGATTTCATTTCACCTACTCCACAAATTCCAGGAATTGCCATCCCTGCTGATGGAAATGATCCCAAATCATATGGGAAGTTGAAGGAAATTTGAAGCTATTTTCAGAAGTACTGCTTGAACCCCGCCCCCCAATTTCCTGCCTCTGTAAATCAAATGAGCAGACTACACGGAATGTACACTCAGTTTAAACATGGCTGGCTCTCTTCTGAATTATGTATCACAGCAGCATCTGCACATGTCAAATTATGTCTCTTTTGAGGATCACTTGTGAAAATGCCCTGAGAATGGCAAATTGATACCAATCAGTGTCAGTGGCGTAGCGTGAGTTGCCAGTGCCCGGGGCTGTGTGGAGGGGTGGTGGTGGTAGGGAGGTAAATGCACGGAGTACGCAGGAGATCACATCTGCAGAGATAAGAAAATAATAGTTGTTCTGTTATCTGGAGAGGACACTTCCGGGTTTGCATGGAGAAGCTGTTTTCAACAGAGACCAACCACAGAAGCACACAGCTGTATTGAGGCAGGCCCTGGGTATTGAAATTTTGTGCTCCCTAACAATTTTGCACCTGGGGCCACTACCACTGTGCTGCTGCCCCCCCCCCTGCTATGCCACTGGTACCAATGGTACCTTGTTGGTACTATGCCAGAGCTAAGCTGTTCATGGTTTTTACTCTCAAAACATTTACCATTTTGTGTCTGAAGACATCGTGCCAGGACACTTAAGAAATGTTACTTGGTAAGAACAAAATTGTAACTAAGCTAAGGAGGCCTAAGAGACACACATAAAGAGGTTAATGCGCCCACAGGAGGGAATGTTTTGCTTTTGCTGCATTCTTTTTGTTGGGAAGGCTGCAGCAACCTCTAATTTCGCATTTGCAGGGAACCGTGATGGAGTCAAAAAGAAGTTATTATTTTAGTCAGCGACATCCATCAGGCCTCAAGAAAGGAAATGGGAAGAAAAAGTATAAGAGGTGATATTATTTCCAGCTAGCTGAGTGCTTGTTTTAGGGTGATTATGTACTCTGGCCATTCGGAGAGTATGATGAGGGCAATAACGAGGCATTGTTTTTCAGATTCCTCTTAGCTTTATTGTGGAATTTAATTAAAATACCTTTCTATTGCCTTTTTACTGTCTCTCTCTGGTCCTACCACTGCTGTAATTTACTGAGAAGGAGATGTATGACATCCTGTGGGCATCCACGGTAGCTTTTCAAACATTGATTTATATTTCCTGAAATTATTTTTCTTTCACGGAGAGGCCGTTTCCCCTTTCTTTTTGGTCACAGAGAGTGAGTGACCTGATTATCTGATGCAGAATCGGGAGGGCGGGAGGAAAACGACACTTTCTTTTCTCTTTTTTTCCTGGGCATGTTGAGCGCATGCTAATGTGCCTGGAGGAAGGCAAAGCAGGAATATCTTACACATACAAATTGTCTAGCTAGGAAAGGAAAGATGGTGCTGCAGCTGTGGAAGTGAACTGCGAATTAGGTGCTAGTTTGCAGCTCTGACACTGTCTCCGTGTATGCAATCCAGGGGTACTGGAGCTGATAATGGCTTTTCAAAATCAGAACTGGCATACAGATTCAGATGAAGCAGCAGCTTCCATTACTGGATCCACCAGCTCAAGAATGACAGGAAGAAACAAAATATAGGAGTAGCCCAAAGCTGCATGTTTTGCACCCAGAAGGCCCTGGCATCTCCAGGCCGAGCCGAAATCCCCTGTAACTCTTGAGAGCTGCTACCAGTTCGTGTAGAGAATTCTGAACTGAATAGGTCAATATAAGCATAAGGCAGCTTTCTATATTCTTCCAATTAAAAACAAAGTTTTTAACTTTTTAAAAAATGGGTGCAAATGCCTGGATTCAAATACAAGCACTAGTCCCTCTGTCCCTTTGAAGATGCTGTCAATGGGCTTCACTAATTATTTCCCTCAAATTCCCAGTAATTCATTCCCTCAAAGAATTCTGAGCGCTGTACGATACACCTCACAAAGTTACAATTCCTAGCAACCCTTAACAAACGATAGTGCCCATAATTCTTTGAGGCAAAGAATGTGCTCTAAAGGTTTCATGTGTATGCAGCCTGAGACTCAGGCCAAACACCTTCTTACAGTAGCAAACAGCTCTTTATTTAACACATACCTGCTGGTTACTGCAAATAAAGTGGCATGGAGAGGCATTTGAAGGTTAGGAATGCTGTCCAGGTGGAGGGAGTGTTTGACCTGTCTACACCTGCCATTCCTCCTTTCCAAATCCCATCCCATTGCTTATTTTCCTCAACAGCTGTGTGTGGTGGATAGGAGCTTTCCCCCTGATCCTAATAGCAGCTTGAGGGAAATTTTTGTCAAGACTGAAAGGGAGAGTTAACCTCTGACTCTGCCTATCTGGCTGAAAACTTTGTCACATGAAATGCAACAGTGCATTTAATCAACGTAACATGCAGTTTGGCGTTGAAGATGGCCTATGTATAGTGGCTATAAAATGTAATATGGCCCTTATTTTGTGTTCTTGAATGTTGACTGGATCTGGAATAATAATACAACAAAACAACAACACCACAAACTAGCTTATAAGTATAAAACCAAATTTACTAGAATAATAGCTAGAATAGAGATAGACTTGTAACCATTCAAACAACAAACATACTCAGGTGCCATGTGCAAGACGAAGCCTGGAGATACTGTAAACATGGAGTGGATAAATGTACAACTCTATCTTAACAAGTTACGTGCGCAGTAAACGTTATACAGACTGGATAAATGAACCGTTCAACAAGTAGCGTAAGTCCAATCACAGAACGGCAACCCCGTGCCGCCACAATGGCAAGGGTAGCACGCTGGAGAATATGAAAAAGCTTTTCAAAGCTGTCTTTCAAAGATTGAACTGGATGAGATGTTCTTCAAGGGGTCTTGAGTTGGAAACACAAAGCCGTGTGCATGGATCAGTCACGGGAAGGCAAATCAAAGCCACCACCCTGGTGAGAATAACGCAAATGGGGAAAAGGAGACCTGTTCTCCGGATATATTACAGGTTTCGCTACACACTTCATCAGTCCAAGGAGCCAGTCATACAAAACATTTTGCTCAGGATAAAGAAAGTATTCACAGGCACGTAGCTTTTTCTTTTGGGAACATTAAAATATGACTTGGTAGGACTCCTAATGTGTAATACACATTACATTCAATGAGGGAATTATATGTGTACCAGCACATTCTCAGTGTGTGGTTGCTGTTAACCAGGCTCATTTGGCAAGTAGGTGCAACAAGCCAAATGGTTAAAGGTTGGTGAGCACCCTAAGGCATCTTTAAGGGTGAAGGCCTGTGGGACCTGCTAGCAGGGGAAGGGGACAGCTTCTGGGGTGGCTGCCCAAGTTAGGGGTGGGTAGCACCTCTTGTGGGCGGCACTGTTTGGATGGCTTTTCCCATGGTTTTACTTGGGGAGTGTTTTTCAGCCATGTGGAGCCTTCAATATGGGGTTCTGTAGGGCTTGATCCCCTATGCTGTTCAAAATCTACAGGAAACCGCTAAGTTGGTCTATCCAGAGTTTGGAGTACGTTGTCAGCAATATGCTGATGACACACAGCTCTACTTATCCTTTACATCTGCAGGTGAGGCAGTGGAGGTGCTGGACTGTTGCCATGCCTCAATAATGAACTGGATGAGAGCCAACAAACTGAAACTCAATCTAGATAAGACTCAGGCACTGTTAGTAGTGATTCCTCAGACCAGATGGTTGGGAGCTTGCCTGCTCTTGATGGGGTTACACTCCTTCTGAAGGAGCAGGTTCATAGCTTGGGGGTACTCCTGGACACTTTGCTGTCGCTTAAGGCTTAGGTGGCCTCAGTGGCCCAGAGTGCCTTCCCTCAGCCTTGGCTGTTGGCTTAGCTGTGCCCTTATCTGGACAGGGATAGCCTAAGTACTGTTGTCTATGTTCTGGTAACCTCTAGGTTAGATTACTGTGATGCATTATACATGAGGCTGCCTCTGATGACGGTTCGGAAACTTCAGCTAGTGCAGAATTCAACGGCTAGGTTGCTCACCGGGGCAAGGTGGTTTGAGCATATTACACCAGACTAGGTCCGACTGCACTGTCTACCAATTGGTTTCCAGGCCCCATTCAAAGTGCTGCTTTTGACCTATAAATCCTTAAACGGTTCAGGACCACAATGCCTCAAGGACCGTCTCTCTCCATATGAACCTACATGGACCCCAAGATCATCTTCTGAGGTCCTTCTTTGTGTACCTCCTTCACGAGAGGTTTAGAGGGTGTCAACAGGGGAATGGGCCTTTTCCGCAGTGGCTCCCTGTTTGTGAAATGCTCTCTGCAGGAAGGTTTGGCTGGTGCCTTCATTATACACTTTTAGGTGCCAAGTGAAAGCCTTCTTCTTTAACCAGGCCTTTGGCGGATTGACATCCAATGTCCTTTTAAAATGTGTTGTGGAAAGGGGGTGTTATGTACTAAGCTTGGATAGGCAAGTAGGATCCTAGAATGCAACAACTGATTGGCTTGCAGAAAAAGACCAATCAGGCCCCAGGATGAAGTTAATCAGCCTATTAGGCTGGTAGGATCCTAGAATGCAACAACTGATTGGCCTGCAGGAAAAGACCAATCAGGCTCCAGGAGAGAAGCAGAATCAGCCAATCAGACGGTACTCATTGTGTAAATAATGTATATAAAAGCCTGAGGTTTGGGGAGCAATTCAATCACTGTGATACAAGCTGCAATAAAGAGCATGAAATCACTACAGGACTCCGAGTATATTTTAGAGGGATTATTGGGTTGTTTGTGTTTTGGTTTTTATTATGTATATTATGGCTTTTATATTGTGATTTTATGTTGTGAACTGCCCTGGGATCTACCGGTCATATACAAATTTTAAAAATAAAAATTTAAAAATAAATAATACTTGCCTGGAGTTGTGGGGATCAGGATGGGACTGAGGTAGTTAGGCTTTCCTACTCAATTGAAAGGCTGGAGCTTAATGGAAAAGACAGGTGGCATGCTACCTGTTGCTTTTATAAAGGTAGGCTCACTCAGTTTGTTATGTCCAGTTAGTGTCCTGCACCTTGGTCTCTATTTGCAGGTCTCTTGTGTTAGATTAATAAAGTTGGCCCAGTTCACCAAACCTGTGTGTTTTGCCTCCTTAATTCTCTTTGTGGTAGCAACAGATGTGCTGTAGAAATCAGAAAGTGTACACTTTTTCACTCAGACACTTGTACATGCACAGAGATAGTTTGTACCTGTGCTCAGTGTAACATGTGAACAAGCTTCAAGTGGTGGAGGAAATGTTGCTTAGGGCAAAGATGATTTCCTTTCCCCGATGGTGAAGCCAGAGGTTCCATATTACAACAAATGATTTTTAAAAAACACATTTTACTTAAAAAACCAAAGCAGCCATGGATAGTGCCTGCAAACTGAAATGGGCAAGGTTGTGTTTTCTGTTTCTGCAAAACTGGTAGAAAAACCAATATCTGCCAGCTTCACTTTACATGGAAAGCTTCCTCCTCAGCTTGCATCTGATGCTAAACTGTTAAATTCATTGTAGCAGATTGAGTGTCACAGACAGTAATGTTCACGCAGCAGCAGCTCCTGCTGAGATGCCAAGTAAAAGCAGCTGAAAAGTGTGTCTATCTCTCACCAGACAGATTCCAGGTGTATAATGAGAAACAGAATAAGCCAGTCCCTATGGGGATGGGGTGTCTGCATTTGGGGGCGGGGGGAGGCAGCAGTGTGTGTGTGTGTGTGTGTGTGTGTGTGTTCTTAAGCTCAATTTCACTGAATAGCCATCACACTCAACAGTGGAATGGAAAGATTTGCATCGTTCAGTTATCAGCATGTTTTCCAGTGGCACAATACGATGAAAGAAGGAAGACGGGCACATGTGGTCTTGTAACAGGCTAATTTAGACATCCAGAAAGCCATTGCACAATCACATTTCCCACCCGTAAACTGGGATTTCTTAAAAAATGCATATCAGGCTGTCAGAAAGCATAGGTGGAGGCCTCAGTACCAGTGATGGTAGAACAAGTGGGCTTTGTTTGCCTTTTTCAGAGGATTTGGTTCTTGCTGATTTCTTTTAAAGGCTTTTGAAAAAGCACCATGCCACGCACAGCACTCAGAGGTGCTTCATTCCAAGCCTTTTACAGACAGGAAATTAAAATGGATTGGGACATCAAATGCATGCAAAACTAATTTGGAGGTATTCTGAGATGGCTTTTTCTTTTTAGAAAGTGACTTTGATAAATCAGCTAGAGCTATTCTGAGACCTTAGTGTTACATATTTCCTTAATCTTATTATGTATAATATTTCGGTATGATAAAAAATAATTTGATATGCAGAAATTCAAGTTAACCCCATCCATGTATTATTGTGCTTTATGTGACTTGGACTGCAATCCCCTTAGCTAAGTATTAAGGGTGGAAGAAGTAATCACTGAACTGCAGCCCTTAATTTCTTAATTCATTCAGATCAAAGATCTACTTAGTCAAGCATTCACTTTTCAACACATTGGGCAGCTAGGCACCATGGGAAGTCCATAAGCAAATATGCAGACACAAACCTCATATCTGACCCCTAGCAAGTGTGATTCAGAGGGTGTGTTGCCTTTTAAGATACCAAGCCAAATATCCACAAGCAAAGCTTTCTTTTGTAACAACACGATCGAAACAGGTTCTAATTGGATTTTGTTGCAAGGAATGTATGAGCAGCACGGCTTCAATTAGAAAATGCCTTTTTAAATGTTCTATATGCTCCGAACACGAGAAAGAGTATGAACTGGCTTTTCTTTTCTTTGGTGGTTTTCATTGATATCATACATTGCAGTAATTTCATAAGGTTTGGAGGTGTGCTATCTTCCTTTAATAGTATGACACTATTAGCATTTCTTTGAATCACTTTATCACGGTTCAGAATAGAACTCGCTGGGGACTAGAGGGCAGGGTTAGGGAATACTGGGCAAATCCCTGGGCTCAGAGCTCTTCTAACAAACACGGGGGGAGTCAGGGAAGCACAAATGAGCCACTATTCCTATTATTGTGTAGTGTTTGAAAAAGAGAATGCGTGTGCCTTCTTCTAGGGAAATGTTTGAGCTGTTCTCACATCAGAAGTGCACACATCTCCCTATAGGGAAGATATACAAGCTCCCTTTTAGAACATTACAGAAGAAGTGCAAAGAGAGAGAGCATAACTCACCTGGGCATCATTTCAGTGGCTTTCAGACTCTCAGCTCCGTATCAGTAAAATGGGAACAATATTAACCTAGATTACAAAAAATGCTTATTTAGATTTATATCCTACTGTATGTGAGTCTATAATTACTTGACCCAAGAAACACCCATAAGAACAGAAAGAGTAAAATACAATGAACAACCTCCTATCTCACTACTATCTAACTTGGTTGTCCTGAAGACAGCCCAAACTGACGGGCCCTACAATGCTTGTGAAAAGTTGCTCAGGCTTGGACTTCTGGGAGATCAGACTGGGGAATCTGAATAGGCAACAACCAAGGATACTTATTTGCATGCCCCTGCTGCCTGAACTTGGTACATGTCAAGGTGAAGATTGGTGTACACTTCATTGCTGGAACAGGAGCCATAAATGTGTTGGGATTTCATTCCTACCGTTGTGTGATTGTGATTGTTTTCATCACATGTCTGTGTTGACATTCCATATTGTTGGAATCATGAGAACGGAAGTTCAGATACACTGTTCTGTTATGTAGCACTATTGCTTTTGTTCTCTCCTGGAGATGAAGAAGGAGGGCGGAACTATGATTACCTTTGTTTTGTACATAATAAAGTACCGGTAGCTTAGAAATCCACACCGCCAATGCCTAGCTTCTGCTTGGACTCTGCTATTGTACTGCGTACACATATCTTTGGATATGTGTCGTGGAAGCGCATCGGGAAAGAAGAGTGATGAATCATCCCGAGGGTCACTTGTGGGGGAGAACGTAGCTGCCTGGTGTTCTCCAGTTGGTGCAAGAAACTCAGCGAGGTCTATCTCCATGTACCCAGGTACCAACAAAATGTACATTCAGATATACATGCTGCATTGTTTTCAATGGATCATGCCCTGGAGTATGTATCAGCATCCTCATTTGAGCTAGTCACATGTAAAGATTTTGACACACAGGACTAGAACTGGGTCAACATGGTACCATTAGGAGGCTATTGAAAGTGCAACGGGACATAAATGCCCCTTTCATTGCATTTGTATTTATTTTACAGCTTACCTTTCATATTTTGTGCAGGACTTATGAAAAGCAGGGCCTTAACATCTACTAGGGCAATACCCTGCAGCAACGGTCTCCAAAGGGACCACTTGGAAGTTTGTGGTTTGGAGGTTGCAACCACGATTAGGTTCTCTGTGCAGTGTATTTGCATAATTAGCATTGCTGTGACTTTATAACAACAGCGTGACTGCTGATTATGTTGTATATTTTTTTTTAAAAGCACTGTAAGGCCATATGTTAGGAAAGCCACAGGATAAAAAAAAGCTGTATCATTTGTGCTAGCCTTGCTTTTTCTGATGTGCTTTAGGTATGCTTTCTGAATTCGCCTTCATTTATTATGTGAAGGCTCTAGCCTGCCAGCTATATTGGCCCTATTCAGGGTACAGAGGATGTTTGCAAACCTGAAGGTCATTTCAACCTCCTCCCCTTAAGCTATAGGTCATAATTCCAGTGAACTAATGTTTATCAAAGTGATGACTAATAAGGGATGCTTATCAAAGCGATGACTAGCAGAGGATGAGAATGGATAAACATTGACCTTTCGACATATAGGAATAAAACATCCCCTGTGTATTGGGAATCTAGGTTAATAATTACTTGAGATCACTGACTGAGATAGAATTCCCTCCCCCTGCCCCCCTTGGGCGCTCCCTCGTTGTTGCCATGGAAGGAAAATGAGGGCTGCTTTACTGCTCCTGTAGTAGCTGATATATCCTGATCTTCATAACACTGCCACTATAATTAAATGGCTTCTATCCAGAGACAGATTTCTTTGCCACTAATCTAAAGTGTCAAGTAGATGCTTCTGAGGAACAGTTAGAAGAATGATGTGTGTGTTATGAAGTTATGAAGTGTGTGTGTGTGTTATGAAGTTTCTAATGAAGTTTCAATTCAGTTATAAAGGCAGAGTGGGGAGCAGGGCGGGTGAAAGATATTAACACCCCCACACACACCCCAGTGTGGCATGCTTCATATTTTTCATCCTGATTTCTAAGTCTGAATATTTGATAGATGCATTAAAAAGGAACATAATATTCTGGTTTTAATTTTTTGCTAAACTTACAAAAAAAGTAGAAAATATGAAAGGCTTCATTCTGACAGGGTACCCTGTTCTGAGTAATGCACTTGGCTGATACAGTGGGATGGAATGACTTGGGCCAACAGAGCTACACACTGATGCTCTTTGATGTGCAATTGCAGAAAGTTTGCCATTTAATGTGCTGTGCATTATAATCCCTTGATGAAAGCTTTCCACCAGATTTCAGGAGTGTATGGTTTCATCAGATTGTATAAAGCTGGACCAATACATTGGAAGAGTTTCATGGCAGCTGCCAAAATGCAGCAGTACCACATCTCCTTCAACCGGTAATGTTTAGTAACTCGAAGCACATGATCTGGTTGTGTTACCACATAGGTGAGTCATGCACAGAATTGTTCTGGCTAGGCTTTGACCGTGATGATATTCCTGTCCTTAGATCTATGCCATGCAACAATTTTGTATGATGCTGCATGCATAATTGCAAACTTCTTGTGGATACCATTCATTGAATAATAGAATCTTAGCGTTGAAAGGGACCCTGAGGGTCATCTAGTCCAACCCCCTGCAGTGCAGGAATGTCAACTAAAGCATCCATGACAGATGGCCATCCAACCTCTGCTTAAAAACCTCCAAGGAAGGAGAGTCCACCACCTCTCATGGGAATCTCTTCCACTGCTGAACAGCTCTTACTGTCAGAAAGTTTTTTCAAATGTATAGTCAGAATATCCTTTCTTGCTACTTGAATCCATTGGTTCGAGTCCTACCCTCCAGAGCCAGAGAAAACAAGCATGCTCCCTCCTCCATGACAGCCCTTTAGATATTTGAAGATGGCTATCATATCTCCTCTTTTCCAGGCTAAACATACCCAGCTCCTTCAAGCGCTCCTCATAAGGCTTCGTTTCCAGACGCTTGATCATCTTGGTTGCCCTCCTCTGCACACGTTCCACCTGGTCAACATCCTTCTTAAACTGTGGAGCCCAGAGTTGGACAAGTATCCCAGGTGTGGTCTGACCAAAGCAGAATAGAGTGGTATTGTTACTTCCCTTGATCTGAACAATAGACCTCTGTTGATGCAGCCTAGAATAGCATTAACTTTTTTTGCAGCTGCATCACACTGTTGACTCACGTTAACCAAGACCCCTAGATCCTTTTCACATGTACTGCTAGTAAGCCAGGTGTCCCCCATCCTATGGGTTCTGGTTCTTCCTGCCTAAGTGCAGAACCATACATTTGTCCCTATTGAAATTCATTTTGTTAGCTTGTGTCCTGTTCTCCAATCTGTTAAGGTCATTTTGAATTCTGATTCTGTCTTCTACAGCATTAATAAGCCCTCCCAGTTTGGTGTCATCTGCAAATTCAATGAGCATCCCCTCAATTCCTTCATCCAAGTCATTTATAAAAACATTGAACAACACTGGGCCCAGGACAGAACCCTGCAGAACCCCACTTGATGCTTTTTCCAGGATGACGAGGAACCATTAATGAGTACTCTTTGGATTCTGTCAGTCAACCAGCCACATATCTACCTAACAGTTACCTCATTCAACCCACATTTTACCAGCTTCCTCGCAAAAATGTCACGGGGGACTTTATCAAAAGCCTTACTGAAATTAAGATTCACGTGGCGCTGTGGGTAAAAGCCTCAGCGCCTAGGGCTTGCCGATCGAAAGGTCGGTGGTTCGAATCCCTGCAGCGGGGTGCGCTCCCGTTGCTCGGTCCCAGCGCCTGCCAACCTAGCAGTTCGAAAGCACCCCCAGGTGCAAGTAGATAAATAGGGACCGCTTACTGGCGGGAAGGTAAACAGCGTTTCCGTGTGCTGCGCTGGCTCACCAGATGCAGCTTGTCACGCTGGCCACGTGACCCGGAAGTGTCTCCGGACAGCGCTGGCTGCCGGCCTCTTGAGTGAGATGGGCGCACAACCCTAGAGTCTGTCAAGACTGGCCCGTACGGGCAGGGGTACCTTTACCTTTACCTTTTTATGTCCACAGCATTTCCCTGATCCACAAAGTTTGTAATTCCATCAAAAAAAGGAAATCAGATTGTCTGGCATGACTTATTTTTGAAAAACCCATGTTGGGTCTTAGTAATTCAAAACACTTCATTGTCACATACTAATATACCACTGGAGCTCTTGGGTAGTAAAGCCAGAGGCGGATTTGCGGAAGCATAACTGATTCGTTCACACTGTGTGCCAAGCCTTGGGGGTGCCGTAACTATGATTTAGAACAGAACATGAGAAGTTAGGGGAGCACCAAATTTTGGTATTGCACAGGACACTGTTGAAATTGGAGACCATGAGATCTGCAACTGGAAAAGTAGACTGTTATATACTAAGCCCAACCTCAAAGAACTAGCAAGAATCTTTTATGGGACAAAACATATATATATGCTTCAGAAAATCAACTTCTGAAGGAGACCACAACTACCAGTCCTTCCCCTTCCTTCCTCAAGTCATACAAACTGCTCCTTTATAGCAGGATGAGACCAATCTGCAGCAAACCTGTTGCATTATAAAAGCAGTATCTATTAAATAATGATTGTGAAGTTTCTATTTGCGGGTTTGTTTGTTTTTTATTTAACTGTCTGATAAATATTCAAGAGGACTTACATTCAAGTATGCATAGGATTGCAACCTTAGACTGACTTGGTGTAATATTAGTTTTGGTGAAAGAATATGGATCCTTCAGGAGTTTGAGCCTGAAAACTGCTTAAATAATATATATATATATATATAGAGAGAGAGAGAGAGAGAGAGAGTGTTAGAAACCAAAGGTTTATTGTTTTAATTATCATTTATTTCATGGGAGAGGAATATAAAGCCAGGGGCAATGGTTCTGGGCTAGGCTGCCATGTCCAAGCAGGGGATGTGAAAAGGAGATTGACTTTTCCAAAAGAGATATTAAAACTTGAGCTTGCACAGCTGCTAGCATGCTTGGAGATCTCCCAAGTGATCAAACAATGAGAGGAACAGATACGCTTATATAGATCAAATTTGAACACTGTTCAAACACCAATATGTATGTAACACCCCTTTTATTTTCAGGGATCTAAACGTGTGTGTGTGTGTGTGTGTGTGTGTGTGTGTGTGTATTTAAGGAATGAAGAAAGTGCCTGAGAGCAGTGCTTCAGTGATCAGAGTGATCAGCATTTTGAAAATAAAATTGTAATGAATGCTAGGCTTTGCACACACACACACAAACAGACACAATGATGGCAAAACGGCATTCACACTGCCTGCAAACACATCACAAGAGGAAGACATTCTGGTATATGAAGGAAACAGACTTAAACCCGAGGCATTAACATTTGCAGGCAGAGGAGATGGCTACAACCCACTTCAAATTGTTTTGCCTGGAGCCTGAAGAAATAACTTTATGGACATTCATTTCTTTATGGCACAGATGTAACGAAATGCAAAGCTGAAGCTTCGCCCTCTTCTGACCATTAATGTAAATGTGGGCAACTTATCTAGCAGTGTCGGTTCTGTTGGAAAACTACCATGAATTGAAGGAACAGCACTGACACACATATATTTAACAGACTTTGCATAGCGTTTTTACAAGTTGGGCAGATGTCAAACTGCAAGTTAGTGAATATGTTACATTTACAATATTCTTACTATGAAATTCTTGACATTAACTGTGAAGAACTAAAAATACTGCTAAACTGACTTACAAATTGATCTCAACCCAACTCAGCCCAAAGTCTCATAAGGTTGTTTCACTTGGTACATTGGCATACTTCTTCTTTCCTTCCAGTGAGGCATGTGCATTATATACGAACCTACAACTATGACTGCAGCCATTTGTGAGCTAGTGTAAATATGGTGGGTAAGAGTCTGAGTCAATAAGTCTCAGGTCAAATTCCACTTTTCTGTTCTTTTGAAATCATTTTTATTGATTATAAAAACATCTTGAAGGTCCCAGGCCACAGAGAGGTTAGGCTGGCCTCAAGTAGAGCCAGAGCTTTTTTGGCTGCGGCTCCAATCTGGTGAAACGCTCTGTTGCAAGAGACAAGGGCCCTACAGGACTTGACATCTTTTTGCAGGGCCTGTAAGACAGAGCTGTTCCACCAGGCCTTTGGTCAGGGCGCAGCCTGACTCCCTCCTTTGGCAATCTTTACAAAACTTTAGTTTATGGTTGCCATCAATTTGTATTTTAATTAAGTTTTATAATGTTTTTATAATGTTGCACTGTTTTAGTGTTGTTAGCCGCCCTGAGCCCGGCTTCGGCTGGGGAGGGCGGGATATAAATAAAATTTATTATTATTATTATTATTATTATTATTATTATTGATGTTACAAAATAAATTTCACATTTACCACATTTAAATTTTAAAATCAAACAAGATTCTTCCGAATCTTAGGACTTCTCCCCTCCATGGCTCCTTTGGATATCTAAATCAACTGCATATTATAGTTCTTCCACATTTGTTTAGTCATTTGGTCATGTCCGACTCTTTGTGACCCCATGGACCAGAGCACGCCAGGCACTCCTGTCTTCCACTGCCTCCCGCAGTTTGGTCAGACTCATGTTTGTAGCTTCGAGAACATTGTGGTCATTCCACATTATGGTCCTCCAAAATATCCAAAATCTTTATAACGTTGCAAGAGTTACTAAAAGCCTGCCAAAGAACTCAAATGATTACAGTGTTCTTTTAAATACAGTCTATATTTGTCCCATTCCCTATTGAAGCTTTGATTCTCCTGAATTCTGATTTTCCCTGTCAATCTTGCCATCTCTGCATACTCTCATAATTTCATCTGCCCATCCACTTTTGTCGGTCAAATTCCACTTTAGTCACAAACTTACTGAGCCTCTGACATTACACAGGATTGGGAGCACCTGCAGAGTTAATGCTGGATGGGAAATCATAACATCTGAAGAGTGTACAAGAATACTATTTATTCAAACTCCTGTAATCTAGCATGGAGTATTTGATTCAATGCCAACCTAGCAGTTCGAAAGCACCCCTAAGTGCAAGTAGATAAATAGGTACCGCTTTATAGCGGGAAGGTAAACGGCGTTCCGTGTGCTGCGCTGGCTCGCCAGATGCAGCTTTGTCACGCTGGCCACGTGACCCGGAAGTGTCTCCGGACAGCGCTGGCCCCTGGCCTCTTGAGTGAGATGGGCGCACAACCCCAGAGTCTGTCAAGACTGGCCCGAACGGGCAGGGGTACCTTTACCTTTACCTTTATTTGATTCAGGGTGGGGAACCCCAAGCCCTGGCCCCCAGGACTCTGCCGAAGCCACACCCATTCTCCCAGACCACTCAACGGCTTCAACCTGCACAGGGACCATGAGGAGGGTCTAATCTCCAGATCTGAAGGCACAGACAAAATGCACAGCTGTATATGGGAGCAGCCATTCTGGGGGAAGGGAGGCATTCTGTCACAGGCAGAAGTGGAGAGGCTGTTGGAGTGCTGCCTACTGCGCTTCCGCCACCTGAGGCAAGTGCTTCATCTTGCCTCATTGGTGGGCCAGCTCTGGCCACTCGTATCAGTAACAAAGGGACACTAGACACAAAAATGTCTTTTTAATGCTTTATTCACTCCAGTATTGGAATATTTCACTTCAATGCACACATCCTATTAAAAAATCCAACCTCACAAGCAAATAGTTTCTGTACAAAGTCAACACAGGATCAGTCCCATGAGTTGATTGATCATGCCAATTAGTAGAAAAGAAACTTTCTGAGCCAGGAGATGTGTCAGATGTGGGATGGTCCCTTTTTCAACATGTGTATGTATCCTAAAAGTTAACACTGGACCTTTTAAAATTTTGTCTGAAAGTTCTTTGCCTAGTTGCATCCTTCCATTATTTATACATATGTCATGCTATAGAGGCTTGTGATCACCTCATCTTTTTCCAATATGTAGTATCTTCTTGATATGATATGATTAAAGCTAAATCTATGACATTTGTTTTTATTCTCTGTTTTCTAACAGTCTTCTTCATATCACTTCACTGCCATCTTTTAACATGTTTACTATTTCTGCTATCAGCTGTTCACAAATGACCATGCTTCAGTTGACTTCCATCAGCTATTCCATCATCTATATAATTCAGCAACCTCTGTTTGCCCCAACAATATTTTCATTAAAGTCTTTCCCAGAACTGGTATTTTATTCAAAGTCCTTTCTTTAGAGAAATTAAAGAGCATATTTCTGGGGTCCTTCTTTCAAGGTTCTCCCCAGTAGCACAGATATGAAGCATCACAAGCTACCAGTAAGGTAAAGGTAAAGGTACCCCTGCCCGTATGGGCCAGTCGTGACAGACTCTAGGGTTGTGCGCCCATCTCGCTTAAGAGGCCGGGGGCCAGCGCTGTCTGGAGACACTTCCGTGTCACGTGGCCAGCGTGACGAAGCTGCTCTGGCGAGCCTGCACTAGCGCAGCACACGGAAACGCCGTTTACTTTCCCGCTATAAAGCGGTCCTTATTTATCTACTTGCACTTAAGAGTGCTTTCGAACTGCTAGGTGGGCAGGAGCTGGGACCGAAAGACGGGAGCTCACCCCGCTGCGGGGATTCGAACTGCCGACCATACGATCGGCAAGTCCTAGGCGCTGAGGTTTTACCCACAGCGCCACCCGCATCCCTTAAGCTACCAGTACTGGCTACCAATTAGTTTCCAGGCTCAGTTCAAAGTGCTGTAAAGCCTTATGCAGCTCTGGACCCTAATCTCTCAAGAACCGCTTCTCCCCACATAGAATAAAAGAATTGTAGAGTTGAAAGGGGCCGCAAGGATCATCTAGTCCAGCCCCCTGCAATGCAGGAATCTCAGCTAATGCATCCATGGCAGGTGGTTATCCAACCTCTGCTTAAAAACCTCCAAGGAAGGAGAGTCCACAACCTCCAGAAGGAGTCTGTTCCACTATTGAACAGTTCTTACTGTCAGAAAGTTCCTTCCTGATGCCATCATAATCTCCTCTCAGTCTCCTCTTTTCCAGGCTAAACATGCCCAGCTCCTTCAATCTTTGCTCATAAGGAACTGACTGTGTTCATCATTTGATGTCCTTCTCCATATGCCCACTGCACAGGAGGTCTGGAGGATCACAATACATGAACAGGCATTTTCAGAGGTGGCTCCCTACTTGTGGAATGCTCTCCCCAGTGAGGTATGCCTGACACCATCTTTAGCTGTTTATAGTCACCAGGCAAAAGCTTTCATATTTGTATAGATATGATTTTAGGCTTTTATTGGTTGTGTTTGTTATAATTGGATTGTTTGTATTTTCTTTGGGAGCAACTTCGTGTCACTTTTGTGAGGAAAACCACTAATAAAATCACCACCATCATTTATCCAACTTTTAGACACACCTGTGGGAAAATGTCTGAGATATAGGGTTTAAACAACAAAAACAACTTAAAAGTCTCATTCCGTTATTAAACTGGCGATACCTGAGCCATGTTACATACAAACAATTTTGTCTGCAAAGTAAATCAACTCATCACTGAAGGCTGGTGATGATTCAGTTTTAACCTCAAGAGCCTTGATTCACCAGGTCATTCTCAACCCATGAATGGAACTTTGCAATGAATGGCACTTTGTAAATGCAATGGCAGTAGAGAAGAAAGTCGTCTTTGCTGTCACAGCATAATCTTTTAACAATGTGGCTGTGGAGTAATTAGTCACCTTCACACCTGTACTTTATGTGAATTGAAAAGCAGCAGCACTGCAGGTGTCTCCCCTTCCACTTCACCCCTTTTAACTTCCATGTAATCCAGGGGTGGGGGTCTCAGGTGTCAAAAGAAGTGAGGAGGACACCTGGGAGCCACTGTGTTAATGCTTCGTATCAGTTTCGTTTTCCAATGACAAGGCAGGCATCAAGGTCAGTGGGGAAAGACATCTTCAAATCAATTAAGTATTGAGAGCTGTCGAGAGTTGTGAATATGTATCATATGTGAGTTACAGATAGGTAGCCGTGTTGGTCTGCCATAGTCAAAAAATTCCTTCCAGTAGCACCTTAAAGACCAACCAAGTTAGTTCTTGGTATGAGCTTTCGTGTGCATGCACACTTCTTCAGATACCAAGGTTTGGCCTGTTTCTCCAATATAGAGAGCTGAAGGACACTGTTGGCATTTGATGGCATACACAATGTTAGACGATGAGCAATTAAATAGTCCCGAGATGGTATGTGTGATGTTGTTGGGGCCAGTAATGGTGTTGTCCGGGTGTATGTGGCAGCAAAGTTGGCATCTGGGTTTATTGCAGGCTCTGGTGCCAGTGTCCGTGTTAAGTCTGGTTGTAGTATTATTGTGGGTTAGGAGTTGTTTAAGATTGGGTGGCTGTCTGTAGGCAATGAAAGGTCTTCCTCACAGAGCTTGAGAAAGAGAACTGTCATTGTCCAGGAGAGGTTGTAGATCTCTGATGATGCGTTGTACTGTTTTAACTTGGGAGCTGTATGTGATGACTAGAGGTGTTCTGTTATTTTCTTTTTTGGGTCTGTCTTGAAGCAAGTTCTCTCTGGGTATCAGTCTGGCTCTGTTGATCTGTTGTCTAACTTCATCTGCTGGGTATTTTAGTTCTAAAAAGGTTTGCTGTAGATCTCTTAGGTGAGAGTCTCTGTCTGTAGAATTGGAACAGATACGGCTGTAACGTAGTGCCTGGCTATATACAATGGACTGTTTGGTATGTTTGGGATGGTAGCTAGAGGCATGTAGATATGTTTGTCGGTCAGTTGGTTTACGGTATAAGGTGGTGTCTATGCGCCCATCCTGTATTTTTATAGTAGTGTCCAAAAAATGTATTTCTTGCATAGATTGATTCATTGTTAGGTTGATAGTGGGGTGAAAATCATTCAATTTCTGGTGGAAGGTGTCCAGGGTCTGTTGACCATGTGTCCAGATGATAAAAATATCGTCAATGTATCGCAGGTACAAGAGAGGTTTGAGTGGGTAGGAGTTTAGGAAACGTTGTTCTAAATCTGCCATGAAGATGTTGGCATACTGTGGGGCCATGCGGGTGCCCATTGCTGTGCCGCTGATCTGAAGGAACAGGTCATCACCGAATTTGAAGTTGTTGTGGGTAAGGACAAATTGGCAGAGTTTGGTGGCAAAGTCCGCTGTGGTTTTATCTGAAATGGTGTTCCTTATAGCTTGTAAACCATCGTTGTGTGGGATGTTGGTATACAGAGATTCCACATCCATAGTAGCTAGTATAGTATTGTTGGGAAGATTATTTAAAGATTGTATTTTCCTCAGGAAATCTGTGGTGTCACGTACATAGCTGGGAGCACTGATGGCATATGGTTTCAGAACAGTGTCCATATAACCGGAGACACCCACTGTAATAGTGCCAATCCCTGAAATGATGGGGCGTCCTGGATTTCCTGGTTTGTGTATTTTCGGTAGAAGATAGAAAGTTCCTGGTCTAGGTTCTGTTGGTGTGTTGGTGAGGATCTGTTCTTGGATGTGTGGGGGTAGCTCCTTAACAATCTTGTTCAGTTCTTTTTTGTATTCTTGTGTGGGGTCTGAGTCCAATTTTATGTAAAAGGCATCATATGTGTTGGTATCATATGTGTTGGTATCATATGTGAGTGCATGACAAAACATGTAAATGAGATTAATTTATCTTTTAACTTCTATCACACTGTACAATGCTGTACAAAAAATTGCAAACATGTAGGCAACAGGTTATTTATTGTGTTTGGGTCTTAGACAGTAGTGAAGGAGCATTACGATTCTGAAGTAGTTTACGATTATTGGTTTATAAACGACTCTGGTCTTTCTCACAGAAATCTTTAGACTCTGAGTTTCAAGCACTGTCAGGTCTCTGAATACCATTTTCTTTTCCATCTACTTATCCTCACACTAAATGTCTCAACTGATGGACATGACAAATGCGAGTGGGATGATTATTCTTTCTACTCTTGTCAAAGATATCCTTTAATCAGTCAGAAGGTCTCCACTGATCCTACTTGGCAGTCATGCTCAACGTCTGGAGTTAAATTGGACTGAGATTTCCCCAGTGAATGAGCTCTTAGATCTTTACATCAGCTCTAATTCCCAATTGCTTTTATCCATATAGGCCCAGACAGATGCATGGAACTGTTTGCAAAAGCTAGTGGTTGTAGTTCTCAGGATGCAAAGGGAACGTCCCTAGGGAGATACGGTCAGTAGTTAGGGCAATATGACTTTTTTCTAGACCATTCTCCATTGTGTTTTTATGCACAGCAGTCATCAGTTTTGCCCCTTCTCCACTCTTGCATTCTCCCAGTCTCTGGCAAGAGCAAGCAACAGATCCATGTGGTTGTGACTTTCTGAACTACGTGTAGATTTGTTTCCACATGTGTTTCCAGCTATCCCACTTTTGGAAACCTTGCAAGAAGCTGCTTCAGGAGAGGGGCTGTGAGTAACAACATGGGGTGAGCTGCTGCCACCTGAAGGGTGGTACCAAAGGACCAGTCTTACTCGGGGGAAGCTGAGGCCAAGAGATTTGATCAGGCTAACTAGCTTCTCCACTCATTTGTAGTGGGCATAGCAGCAGCACCTAGAACATCTGGGACCAAGGTGCAAACTCATTTATAATATTGAGATGTCATTTGTTTGTTGTTTTATTTGATATATGCTGCTGTTACTATGAAATTGTTCTTGCAGTTTTTGGATTTGTGAGATATATTTTTAAGTGGAAAGGTGGTATACAAGTAACATGATGATGAAGTGCGCCAAATGTGGTTTCTTTAGGAAGGAAGGCAGAGGGCTGACATACCCTACCAAGTATTTCTGACCAGGAATTAGTACCCTAAATCTTTATGCTTCTGCTAAATGGGCCCTACTTCCCCTTCATGGTTAACTTTAATATTCTAGGATTTTTTTTTAATGCTATTGAGCACATGTGCATCCTCTTGTGGGCTAGACAAACACTGAAGAATGAAGGCTGCTTAATGGAGTTTCTGCTAGGCCTCTGCTAATTGTTCCCAAGGCTGGAGATAAACCCTTCTTACGAGTTCTTGTCACACACTTCATCCAGGTAAGCCATAGCCACAGGTGCTAAGGAAACTCTCTCAGCTTTCCCTCTAGGGCTCAACTGCACAATTAGTGTGAACTTGGGATTACGTTGTCATGTGAACAGATTGACACCAGGCCTTGCCCAAATCGGCCTAATATAATATTTATAAGCTGCTACACTAATGACTCCTAGACTGAAGACGCCACGAGCACCAAACCTCTTAATAGAGGAGCCAAGCAAATGCATCCAATGTTTGTTTATTGGACCTGTTTAAAATCTCAACTTGCTCTATATAGTCTCCATTACTGGCTTACATGCTAACTGCAATTTTTGTCATTGCTAACGTAATATTGATCATTTTTGTGTCTGCCAGTCCTCTTTAGTTGGAGTGCACTGTCATCAGAAAGCTTGTTTGTTAGAAAGTTTTATTTGAAAATGCAACTATTAGCGGCAAGATGAACTCTCATTCCATTTTTTTTAATGTTCCTGCTTGTCCTACATAATGTAGGTTTCTCGCTGTCTGCTCCTGGGAAAATGAATATAAAGACAGAAGGAAATGAAATAAAATTATCTCTGTGAATGTGGACAGAGGTGTGGTCAACATCAGCAGTCTCTTCTTCCTCTGAATAATATTGTTTTGTAGTGATTGTTTAAAAACACCTCGGTGGCATCACATTCTTGTCAAGCAGGAATGCAAGAAATACATATTCCATGTTAAGAAAATTCTCTTCCGTTTTGTATATTGGTTTCCTTTTTTGCTTAATTGATGTTAAATAACATGGGCAACAGGACTGAATCCTGTGGGACTCCACAGGAAAGCTCCCACAGGGCAGAGCAAACAGTACACAATGCTATTATCTGAAACCATCCTTGCCGTAGAACCACTGCAAAGCCTACCTCCAACTCACAACAACATCAGATGTCCCATTAGGCTGTCATGGTCACTGGTATATAAAGCCTTCTTGAGCACCTAGACACAAATGGGGACATTGATAACCATTATCAAACACTTCTGGGTTCTGGGAGATTCTCTTGTAGGAAGCCTGTATCACCACCTCCTTGAAGGCCAGTGGAACCCTCCATCCCTCCATCCCATAATGAGACATTAATGACTCCCTGGACCCACACAGTCAAACTCCTACAGCTTGCTCTTATCAGCCAAGAAGGGCAAACTTTGAGAAGTCATTTTCAAGCACCAGTAATATAAACTGATCCAACAGCACTACTCCAGCTGGAGCTTAGCTCCATAGGACTCAACCTAACCGTGATATCCAGTTCCAAATGAATCTGAGTGACTTTAATTTGTCACAATAGGCCTCTTGGACAACCACCTTCTCCATCCAGGCAAATCCTACCACACGGAAATGCTCTGCTGAAGATGGAATGGTGGCAGAGAAGAAGGCCCTTTTCAGCTGTCACTACCACCACATGGTAGACATGAGGATGTGTTTGTATCTGTTTGGTCAGATTTGTCCTGGGATTTTCACCACTTGAATTCTAGCTAACATCATTCTTGCTTCATAGCTCAAAGTCCCCCGTTATATCAAGGAGAAATCCAGGCCCCACGATGTTGGAAAAGACACTTAAGAGCAATCCTGTGGGGAGAATTCCCCGTCTCGCTGTTCCACAAGAAGAACAATAGCTGCAGCAGAAACATTGACCATTGTGTTACTTTACAAACTAACTTGCGGACATTCTTACCTGCCAACGGGCAGATAGTAGCAGCTCAGAACCTGCATATCGATTCCCATATGAGTCTACAGGATCCGTGGAGGAAATTCCATCCAGTTATTATCATTATCAATACTCTCTTGGACCTGGAAGTGTGCATAGCAGCAGACTCTGAACTCTGGTGACCCCTGTTTTATGTATGGGGTCTCTTCTTACTTTAGGAAAGCTTTTAATGAAGAGTTAACAAAGGTGACAAATCCAAGGTCTTATGGACTTAAACAAAATTATTTTATTTTATATATACTTACATATGTACATATCCTTTCTTAAGGAAAAATGGATTTTATTGTACAGTGAACCAACTTGGCTCAGTTACTGAGAGGAGAAAAACAGTCATGCTTGGTGAATAAAATAAATAACAGTGCAACATCAATATATAAGAACAGCTCCCAATGAGGCAGCTTTCTCTTTAATTAGAGAGCGCCGCTGCATTCATGCCTCCAATCCCCTAATTACTCGTAGGCTCTCCTGGAGACCTCCTTAGGGATAGAGTGTGCATGTTAGGGAGGCTTAGGGAGGCCTGAAATGAAACTAACAAATGAAAAGGCATTGTGCAGTCCAAGCAAGTGGGCCTATTTGCAAGGGCTGGTAAACTGATTTCATTATTGGCTGCCTCAGGTTATCAGGGTAGACAAAGACAGATCATTTTGTCGGGCCTGGAGGGAGCCAGATCCGTCTGCCTAAGAAAACAAATACATCCAGGCCTGAGATGGAAGTTTAAAAAAGAAGGGGGATTTACAAGGCTCATTGATGCATTCCCTCCCCACCCCCGCCCATCTTAGAGTAGATTCTGGCTGGTGGCCATTGGAAGCTGTCCGGCTTCACGTACCCTGCAGCCTGCGGAGCAAGTGAATCATTTGCTTCTGATTGCAGCAAGTTTTGCTTTCTTGAATAGCATCTGGACAGAAAATGGACAACAGACCACACAGGAAAAGGGGGAGAGAAGAAGAAAGGGTGACGGGGTGGGGGTGGGGAATGACAACCACAAAGGCTCTTTTATCAAAAGATCTTATAAAACAGAGAATGCATCTTTGAGTTCCCCACCTCTCTGTGAATGGGTTGAATAAAAACTAAAGTCATCAAGACTGTGAAAGAGCAATGAAATGCCCAACTATTTTTTGACTGAGCATACAGAAAAAACAATTCTCGTTATTTAATAATAAACCCCTTGAAACTTGGATTTTTAAAAGAAGGAAAGGAAATTAAATATGTGATGGGTTTCTTGTTTGTTTGTCTCAGAACATTTAATTTAACCTTTATCTTTCCTGGGCTTTTCTCATAGGAAAGCTTAGCTACTGCCAAGGCTACAATTAGTGGGAAAGGTCAAAAGAGAGGGCTAATAATGGCCATTCACTCGCAATGCATGTAGAAGAGGCTTATTCTGTACAAGTTGAAAAACGGCTTCAGTGAACTTGACCCAGCACATCATATAACTCTGGCAGTTAAGGTCAAAGGCCTGCAAATCTTAGTTAGGGGCAGTGGCATAATTTTTCCATGAACCTCACAACTCATTTGGATATACTGTCTGATTGCTACTGACATATCAGGATTTTGCTAAATTTCTTCTCAGGACTATCAGTCTACAAAGGTCCTTGACTTCCTATGTAAAACCCCTGTGGTAGTCTAAAAAGTGATAGTTCTCTTACTTAGCGTGTCCTCTCTAAAATAGGGCACATGTTGCGGTGAGACCTGGAGACTGACCTCCTGGTTGTGGGTGGCCATATTGGACAGCCACAACACCCGATTGGTAGGTCCCTCATTGCTGGGTTTAATCTGGCCAATGGGGAGCTGTTTAAACAGATCAAGGGTCCTATATATGCCTATGCACATGACCCAGAGCTTCCTCTTTCGGCTCGTGCATTGGAACACCCGCCCACCTCTCCCTATATTTAGGGCTTGTGCGCTTGACCTTGCTATGCCGTCATGTCGTCTGTCGTTGGGACAGGGGTATGGCAGGAATTTTCCCCACTTGGCTGATTGGCTGTTGTCATTTGGGTTTCACCTGCTGCGTAGCAAATCATCACAACTTGTAAGGTTGCAGATAGGCACTGGTTCAGGTGATAGGGATGGGAGAATGGTCTCACTATCCCTATGTGAAGGGTATTCTGTTAAAGGAATCCAGGGACTAAACTTGGTTTGGTCAACCCCCGAGAGGGGGTTGTGCTCGTACCTGAGTCCAGGGAGCATCTGGGGGAGTGGACAGAGTCTGTTCACGGGCTTTTCACCTACCTCAGTTGTTCACCCTTGGCTGACCTATGATAGCAAGGGTGCAGGGACCTAGCCGAACCAGAGCCTATGCAACCACTCACTTTTCTGTAATCATAGAATCATAGAGTTGGAATAGACCACAAGGGCCATCGAGTCCAACCCCCTGCCAAGCAGGAAACACCATCAGAGCACTCCTGACATATGGTTGTCAAGCCTCTGCTTAAAGACCTCCAAAGAAGGAGACTCCACCATACTCCTTGGCAGCATATTCCACTGTCGAACAGCTCTTACTGTCAGGAAGTTCTTCCTAATGTTTAGGTGGAATCTTCTTTCTTGTAGTTTGGATCCATTGCTCCGTGTCCGCTTCTCTGGTGTAGCAGAAAACAACCTTTCTCCCTCCTCTATATGACATCCTTTTATATATTTGAACATGGCTATCATATCAGCCCTTAACCTCCTCTTTTCCAACTTTAGTCAATAAAGTTGTGGCCTAAATTCTGCCAAAAACCCAAACTAAAATTTTGTCAAATATGTGTTTATTTAGGGGGGAGGTCTCAGGGTCTGAACATGCAAACAGAGGCCTTCTATCTTGAGTAATGGGTTCTAATGTGAGTTTGAAAGAAGTGTGGGAAGCTGAATTTGTTTTGACAGTAGAGGATAAAACTTGTCGAGCACTGTGGTAAAAGCCTCCAACTAGAGTTGTGCCTACTAGGGTTAAATGAAAGTAGTATAATGAAAGTAGTATTATGCTTATATTCAACCCCTGTGAAACTAGAATGAATACTGAATACTGATCTTTCTAATTTAGCAGGTGGAAGACTATTTTTACCAGACACAGATATCTCAGACCCTCCAGTGTGTTGCAGCAAGAAACCAGGACAACCGTCTTCCAGAGTCTGCTCCCGTGCGAGTCATGTGACCCATGAGAGAGCACAGTGCTCCAAAATACGTGTTTTTGGGCACCGTGCTCTTGCAAAAGATCAACTGCTGACAGAAGCGCATCTTTTTGGGGTTGCAATCTGTGTTTTGGGACACCCCCAAAATTGGGTGTCCTGATGTACAGTTGAGCGGTATGAGATTTTACCTGATTGTACATTCCACTTGGGACCCTGATTGTACATTCCACTTGGGACGCGGGTGGTGCTGTGGGTAAAAGCCTCAGCGCCTAGGGCTTGCCGATCGAAAGGTCGGCGGTTCGAATCCCCGCGGCGGGGTGCGCTCCCGTTGCTCGGTCCCAGCGCCTGCCAACCTAGCAGTTTGAAAGCACCCCCAGGTGCAAGTAGATAAATAGGGACCGCTTACTGGCGGGAATGTAAACGGCGTTTCCGTGTGCTGCGCTGGCTCGCCAGATGCAGCTTTGTCACGCTGGCCACGTGACCCGGAAATGTCTCCGGACAGCGCTGGCCCCCGGCCTCTTAAGTGAGATGGGCGCACAACCCCAGAGTCTGTCAAGACTGGCCCGTACGGGCAGGGGTACCTTTACCTTTACCTTTACATTCCACTTGGATACAATATTTTCATAATATTGAAAAACCTCTGTAAAACCTTTTTTCAGGGACCACAATCATACCTTGTATACTATTACCAGTTGATTTGATTTACTTTGATTTAATATTTGTATCTACTTTTCCAACTATGGTCCACGGACCACCAAACATTGCAGTCACAATACTATCAAACACAATAACGCATAAAGCAAATAATAAATTCATCAAAATGATTAATTGTTTAGTCGTTTAGTCGTGTCCGACTCTTCGTGACCCCATGGACCAGAGCACGCCAGGCACTCCTGTCTTCCACCGCCTCCCGCAGTTTGGTCAGGCTCATGTTTGTAGCTTCGAGAACACTATCCAACCATCTCATCCTCTGTCGTCCCCTTCTCCTTGTGCCCTCCATCTTTCCCAACATCAGGGTCTTTTCCAGGGAGTCTTCTCTTCTCATGAGGTGGCCAAAGTATTGGAGCCTCAACTTCACGATCTGTCCTTCCAGTGAGCACTCAGGTCTGATTTCCTTAAGAATGGATGCGTTTGATCTTCTTGCAGTCCATGGGACTCTCAAGAGTCTCCTCCAGCACCATAATTCAAAAGCATCAATTCTTCGGCGATCAGCCTTCTTTATGGTCCAGCTCTCACTTCCATACATCACTACTGGGAAAACCATGGCTTTAACTATACGGACCTTTGTTGGTAAGGTGATGTCTCTACTTTTTAAGATGTTGTCTAGACTTGCCATCGCCTTTCTCCCAAGGAGCAGGCGTCTTTTAATTTCGTGACTGCTGTCACCATCTGCAGTGATCATGGAGCCCAAAAAAATGAAATCTCTCACTGCCTCCATTTCTTCCCCTTCTATTTGCCAGGAGGTGATGGGACCAGTGGCCATGATCTTCGTTTTTTTGATGTTGAGCTTCAGACCATATTTTGCGCTCTCCTCTTTCACCCTCATTAAAAGGTTCTTTAATTCCTCCTCACTTTCTGCCATCAAGATTGTGTCATCTGCATATCTGAGGTTGTTGATATTTCTTCCAGCGATCTTAATTCCGGCTTGGGATTCATCCAGCCCAGCCTTTCGCATGATGAATTCTGCATATAAGTTAAATAAGCAGGGGGACAATATACAGCCTTGTCGTACTCCTTTCCCAATTTTGAACCAATCAGTTGTTCCATATCCAGTTCTAACTGTAGCTTCTTGTCCCACATAGAGATTTCTCAGGAGACAGATGAGGTGATCAGGCACTCCCATTTCTTTAAGAACTTGCCATAGTTTGCTGTGGTCAACACAGTCAAAGGCTTTTGCATAGTCAATGAAGCAGAAGTAGATGTCTTTCTGGAACTCTCTAGCTTTCTCCATAATCCAGCGCATGTTTGCAATTTGGTCTCTGGTTCCTCTGCCTCTTCTAAATCCAGCTTGCACTTCTGGGAGTTCTCGGTCCACATACTGCTTAAGCCTGCCTTGTAGAATTTTAAGCATAACCTTGCTAGCGTGTGAAATGAGTGAAATTGTGCGGTAGTTGGAGCATTCTTTGGCATTTCCCTTCTTTGGGATTGGGATGTAGACTGATCTTCTCCAATCCTCTGGCCACTGCTGAGTTTTCCAAATTTGCTGGCATATTGAGTGTAGCACCTTAACAGCATCATCTTTTAAAATTTTAAATAATTCAGCTGGAATATCATCACTTCCACTGGCCTTGTTATTAGCGATGCTTTCTAAGGCCCATTTGACTTCACTTTCCAGGATGTCTGGCTCAAGGTCAGCAACCACACTACCTGGGGTATACGAGACATCAATTTCTTTCTGGTATAGTTCCTCTGTGTATTCTTGCCACCTCTTCTTGATGTCTTCTGCTTCTGTTAGGTCCTTTCCACTTTTGTCTTTTATTATGGAAATCTTTGTACAAAATGTTCCTTTCATATCTCCAATTTTCTTGAACAGATCTCTGGTTTTTCCCATTCTATTGTTTTCCTCTATTTCTTTGCATTGCTCGTTTAAGAAGGCCTTCTTGTCTCTCCTTGCTATTTTTTGGAAATCTGCATTCAATTTCCTGTATCTTTCACTATCTCCCTCGCATTTTGCTTGCCTTCTCTCCCCCGCTATTTGTAAGGCCTCGTTGGACAGCCACTTTGCTTTCTTGCATTTCCTTTTCATTGGGATGGTTTTAGTTGCTGCCTCTTGTATAATGTTACGAGCCTCCATCCATAGTTCTTCAGGCACTCTGTCCGCCAAATCTAAATCCTTAAACCTGTTCCTCACTTCCACTGTGTATTCATAAGGGATTTGACTTAGATTGTATCTTACCGGCCCAGTGGTTTTCCCTACATTCTTCAGTTTAAGCTTGAATTTTGCTATAAGAAGCTGATGATCTGAGCCACAGTCAGCTCCAGGTCTTGTTTTTGCTGACTGTATAGAGCTTCTCCATCTTTGGCTGCAGAGAATATAATCAATCTGATTTCGATGCTGCCCATCTGGTGATGTCCATGTGTAGAGTCGTCTCTTGTGTAGTTGGAAAAGAGTGTTTGTGATGACCAGCTTGTTCTCTTGACAGAACTCTATTAGCCTTTGCCCTGCTTCGTTTTGAACTCCAAGGCCAAACTTGCCAGTTGTTCCTTTTATCTCTTGACTCCCTACTTTAGCATTCCAATCCCCTATTATGAGCAGAACATCCTTCTTTGGTGTCACTTCTATAAGGTCTTGTAAGTCTTCATAGAATTGGTCAATTTCAGTTTCTTCAGCACCAGTAGTTGGTGCATAAACTTGGATTACTGTGATGTTAAAAGGTCTGCCTTGGATTCGTATCGAGATCATTCTATCATTTTTGAGATTGCATCCCAGTACAGCTTTCACCACTCTTTTGTTGACTATGAGGGCCACTCCATTTCTTTTACGGGTTTCTTGTCCACAGTAGTGATTAATACAGTTCATCAAAGTCACAGCAACTCAGGTAGTTCAGCTTGGGGCAGGGGAGGCATCTACCACAAAAATATATATATTTATTATTTGGGGGGAATTATGCAAGGCAGTCTTATTTGTCTAGGATGCAGGCTGAGAAATAGAAAAAGACATTTTGAGCTCTAGCTCAGAGGAGGATGGCTAAAACTAAAAAGCTTCCTTTAGAACACAGGTGATGGTTGTCCTTTGGCTGAATATGGTCCAGGAGCCTTTATTTGCCTAGCAATGCTTGCAGTTCACTTGCGCTAGTCAGTAACATTAGTAACCTCTTTTCCACAGCACACACATACTTTTGCACAGGAAGTCTTCCCATTTCCAGTTTAGCATTGAAGCATCAGATCAGAAGCAAGGAGTTTGCTGTACAGAGGAAGCCTGCCTTAGGAGTAAGCTTGGCTTCTTGTAAGTCTAGGACAGATATCAAAGATTTCAAAGGAAACAGCCTTTCGCTCTACGTATTGCTCTTGTATATGAAAACATAATGCGACTGAATAATATTTCCTTTATCTTGCCAGATATAATGCTGCTCTTTCATGTTGTGAGAGGAAATTGAGATAGATTGGTATGCAGACTGACTGTAGAACATCTGTATGTGGAGCGAATATATATGTGATCTCTAAGAGAACACATCAATTGAGATATCACGCTTCTGGACATGTTCTGATACGGTTAAGGACTTTTTTTATTGTATTAGCATGCCATTTCCCCCCTTTTTCTTCAATGCAGAATAAAAAAACTGTTTAAAAAAATGAATTGGAAAACCCAGGAACTCTGCAACATACACCCACAAGACAACCAGTATACCAGTCCCTTCTCTGTAACGTATTTTCCCATTATCCTCCAAGGCTCCCTGCCACCAAGTTGCCAGAGGAAATTGCAACTGTTATTCCCTTTCTCCCTTGTGGAAAATAAGAAAGGGGTGGTAGCTCAGTGGCAAACCATGTGCACAGCATGCAGACAGTCCTAGGACAGGTGTTCCCAAACTGTGGTCCATGGACCACCAGCACTCCACAAGCTTCACTCAGGTGGTTTATGAACACTTAAGATTTGAATTCAAATTGTAGCACAATTAAATACAATTGAAACAATAAAATACCAATGTTTTTCTTGATAAGAAATACATTAGAAAACAAAAATAAGCAACTCCTAGCAGTACTCGATTTATAACATAGAACACAACTACATTATAATAGGACCACGGGGCACCCAGAAAGTGTAAAACAATGTACAGTCATATGTCGGGTTGAATGTGCTTTGGGATGAGCGCGTTCGAGTTGCGCTCCGCGGCAACCCGGAAGTAACAGAGCGCAACTCCGTTCGCATCTAGCGGTACCACTGTAAACAATGCAGCTACATAAGAACATGAATCATCCCCAAAATATAATGATAAATAAGCCTCTTATATGTGCACCTTAAGTATGCATACAAACGCAATGAGAGGCGCGAGCTTGTTTTGTCGGGTAGTTTTATCTATATTAGATCTAATTTGAAACAAACCAACCCTCATCTCCTTTCTCTGTTCTGATCTTTCATATTTGTCAGAGTTGAAAATCCCTGTTCACAGCAATATGTTGTGGAAAATTGTAGAAGAATAGCCAGTGTTATTTTCTAGCATGCTGTTCGAACAGCAATTCTGGATCACAACTAGGATTGTTCCTCATTATCACTTGGTACTCTTGCTCTCGTTTTGAAAAGATATTGATCCATATTCTGCAAATAAATACATAAAATACTATACTACACGGCTACACTGAAATCTTTAAATGTTTCTTGTCCTTGACTCTTCCTGCCACCGCACTTGTGCCAAACCCTGGTTAAGTGCCAAGAGCCCAGGGATCTCACACAGCTCAGCAGAAACTGGAGCGGCCCATAATAGTATTTTGCTTTGTGGAGTACAACTAAACTGGGTGATAGGGTGGCTCTGAAATGGCAAAATTAAATGAAGGGTCAGGGTTATTTTAGCAAACAGACCTTTATAAATATCCATGTTGCACGTAAAGGCCTAGCAAAGCTTCTTTCTGAGCACAAATAGCGTATTTTCTAAGTGGTTAACTTGCCACAGTGTGCATATACCGTAATCACCTGGTGACGCCAGTATTGCTGTGTTAGTCTGCAAAGTGGTAGTAATTTTTTTATTAGATGGTAGGAAATGCTCATCTGTATCCACCCAGATATTGTTGTACAAAGTGCAGCTGGGTAATGCATGAGAAACATTTTGAACACCTGAAGGCCCTGTCTAAATGTTAAGTATGATGAAGATGAGAATGATGGGGAAAATAAACTTAGGAAAAACATGAAGCCTTGTAAGATGAACTAGTGATAAGCAGGAACTTATATTTTTTAAAGGAAAAATGTATATCCTCATATGGTTAGCTGCATATTCATAAATGCGGTAACAGCTGCATTGTTGTTTTTCAAATTGCCCATACTGGTGCAATCCTTTTGGATTCAAGGGCTCTTTACATCTCTGTGTGAGTGGCCTTTGAATTGCCCCATCAGTCTTGCTTGGTACAATACTATAGAAGCCATTAAGAAGTCATGGAAGAAGATGGATAATATATATAAAACCTGTGGTAATTATCCTTCTTTCCTAATTACAGGGAGAACTATGGCAATTTCACATATCACTATGTGGTAAATTACTACTCTTTAATGGCACCTCTACTATGTGACCTCACATAATGACATACATTCTTTCCTCCAACAGTATCAGACTTCCTGCAGTATGTATATGCAGGTAGCTTTAAAAAAATTTTTTTAAAAAAAATCCGAATACATCATTCTCATCATCAGTTAGCTTCTGGAAGTCATTAGGCTTGTGCACACATTTCCTATGCTACCAAATCTACTCTGAGATAAATCTGTTGCCATCTGCTATTGTTACCCCCTACTCGGTTTTTTTCCTTTCTCCTCCCTTTCATATTTGCAGGTACCTGGATATAAACAGTTGTCTCTTGATTTGTATTCCAGGAGCATCACAGAAACAAAATGGGGTTGAGCCAACATTCTTTTCACACTTGAAACCAACTTTAGTAGAGAATAGTTTCATGGAGGTACTTAATCCAAAGTAGGTGTCACAATGAAACTGACAAGTTTGTATTCAGGTAGGTCCTGGAAGAAGAAGAAGAAGAAGAAGAAGAAGAAGAAGAAGAAGAAGAAGAAGAAGAAGAAGAAGAAGAAGAAGAAGAAAAGACCAGACCAGAGTTGTTATAAGGTCTGCACACCTGTTTCTTCTATAATGCAGGGTTTTCTCAACTATGTCATCTCTCTCCTCAGAAATAGCAAATCAATATAATATAGTACCCTAAGGTAAAAAGGTTTGCAGGCAGGCTAAAGCTGATCATGTAGTGTAGTACTATTTTCTACATATTGGAATCCTGTGTTTATGTTGGGTTTGCTGTTAGCGATCAGGATCAGCAAAGAGTCTTGTGACACCTTAAAGACTAATGGTAACACATGTGTTTTGTGGGCTTCATCCCACTTTTGCATTATGAACATCTGACAAAAGTGAGCTCCAGAGCATGAACGCTTAGGCCACAATAAAATGGTTTAAGGCTTTGAGGTTCTACAAAGCAGTTTGTTTGTTTGCGCAAATGTTACTTTGGAAATTGCTGTGTCTCTGACACCCCTATTGAGCTCAACTCTGGATTCAGCTAGATTGGTAAAGAAAAAGTGTTTTATATGTGCTTTAAAACTGTGACACTAGGTGACGCTGTGGAGTCCTGTCTTTCCCTACCAGATTTCCCTGTATGCATTTAACTGAATCACTTATTTGACGTGTCTAGATGCAGCCAATGTTCACTTAATCATTTTGAACCTTCTCCCCGTGGTTAAAACTAGGTATATAGAATCATTTGCAGAACCATTTAGTTGTCACTTAAAAACAAATAGTGTTGCAAAAGTATTCTGGGAATGGGAGCAAGCAGGTTTGTGTTGTCACAGATAAGAATCTTTTGCTTCTCCTGCCAACTGGGAAAATATGGTTTTGAGAAAGCTAAAGAAGGATTGACTTCCTCAGTACACAATGTGGTAAGTGCCATTCCACAGCAGGTTGACTGCGCAAATTAATGTGTGTTTGAATCCATCCCCACTGCAGTTATCCCCTGGATGAAGAATAATCCTTAAACATTTGTTTAGGGAAAACAGAATAGAATGTAAAACGAGGCACATAAGAAACATAAAACTTGTATCTCAACAGCTAAAAAATGTCTTACTAGTCCATAAATGTTTTATGTTTAAGGAAGATAATTAAAGTAGTCCTTTAGAAAATTAGAATCCATTTGTAAGCAGGTTCCTTTCACTCAGAGAGTAAAATTTCACTCTAATAACATCTGGCAAATTGGATTTCAAAATGGTCTCCGCCATATTGTTTCCCAGTGAACACGAACCACTATGCTATTTACGGAACAAAAAACATCCTAGCTTCACACCTAGCTAATGAACTTACGGATATTTCCCCCCTACTCAGTCAAAAGCTTTCAGTTCTATGTCAAGTTGGAGAAATGCTTAGGCCCAATGTGCTCACCTGTCTATGGGCCAAAA